>NC_083230.1:24581251-24894001 GCF_032191835.1 Heteronotia binoei | reverse complement strand
GAAAGGAGAATGAATTCAAACTTTACAGAGGCAGAAAAATCTGGAATGATCTCGTGACTACCTATCTCACACATTGTGCCCTATAACTGTGAAACAATAAAAAGTCTTAAAGACACATTGTGGACTAAAATTATTTATTTTTGTTTCCATTACATTTGTATCTGACCCTTTCCCCAAGGAGTTCAGGACATCATACTTGACTCCCCTTCTCCATTTTGCCTTCAAAGAGACACTGGTAAGAAAGAGAATGACTGGCACAAGTCACTCTGCAGTTCTTGTGGAAGGATTTGAACCTGGGTCACTCTGATCCTACTCCAACACTGCACCCATCAGTCAGACCCATTTGTGAGCCAGACCCATTTTTTTCAGACTATGATAATCAAAGAATCATAGAAACATAGAGTTGGAAGGGACCTCCAGGGTCATCCAGTCCAACCCCCTGCACAATGCAGGGAACTCACAAACACCGTCCCCTAAAGTCAAAGAATCGTCATTGCTGTCAGATGGCCATCTAGCCTCTGTTTAAAAACCTCCAAGGAAGGAGAGCCCACCACCTCCCAAGGAAGCCTGTTCCATTGAGGAATCGCTCTAACGGTCAGGAAGTTCTTCCTAATGTTGAGCCGGAAACTCTTTTGATTTAATTTCAACCCATTGGTTCTGGTCCTACCTTATGGGGCCACAGAAAACAATTCCACATTATCCTCTAGATGACAAACCCTTCAAGTACTTGAAGATGGTGATCATATCACCTCTCAGCCGCCTCGTCTTCAGGCTAAACATCCCCAGCTCTTTCAACCTTTCCTCACAGGACTTGGTCTCCAGACCCCTCACCATCTTCTTCATTCTCCTCTGGACCCGTTCCAGCTTGTCTAGATCCTTCTTAAAATGTGGTGCCCAAAACTGAATACAATACTCCAGAGCTTTCCAGAGCAGAGTAAAGTGATACCATCACTTCACATGATCTGGACACTATACTTCTGTTGATGCAGCCCAAAACTGCATTTGCCTTTTTAGCCACCGCATCACACTGTTGACTTATGTTCAGCGTATGAACCACTAAAACTCCTAGATCCTTTTCACACATACTACTGCTAAGACAAGTGTCCCCCATCTTATAACCATGTATTGGATTTTTCCTACCTAAATGCAGAACTTTTACATTTATCCCTGTTAAAATTCATTTTATTGATATTAGCCCAGTTTTCCAGCCCATCAAGGTCATCCTGTATTCTGTTTCTGTCTTCTTCTGTGTTTGCAGCCCCTCCCAATTTAGTATCATCGGCAAATTTAATAAGCATCCCCCCTATTCCTTCATCCAAATCATTTATAAAGATGTTGAACAAAACAGGTCCCAGGACAGATCCTTGAGGCACTCCACTTTCACTCCTCTCCAACGTGCAGGACTGGTTTCTAATCTCCCTTTCCACTGACATCAAGCACTTTCACTTGCAAAAGAGGATGACAGTTTGTTCTGATTTCCCCCTTTTTACTGCAGCTCACATCATGTTCCAGGGATTCCATTGACACATGGAATTTCTCAGGAGACATGTGAGGTGGTCTGGTACTCCCATCTCTTTAAGGACTTGCCACAGTTTGTTGTGATCCACACAATCAAAGGCTTTAGCGTAGTCAATGAAACAGAAATAGACGTTTTTCTGATACTCTCGTGCTTTTTCCATAATCTAGCGAATTTGAACATTATACTGGGTACCAATGAATCATTTTAACTTGTCCTGTAATGTATAACTTAACTTGTGTTGGGTACATTATTTGATCTCCAGGCCATTTGTTTCACTCCAGTTCTCAGATCAGGGAAATCTATTATGTGGATTAGTTGTTTTATAGGTGGAGAATCCTTCCTTAGAGAAAGCAGGTGGGATCAATAAACTTTAGATAACCAAGACTTTGATGCTCTGAGCAGTCAAGAATGACCAAGCTTGAAGAGGAAAGAATTTAAAATAGCTTCCTTGAAAGGGACATAAATGATTTTCTCAAAAGCACGAGTGAGTTATTGGACCAAGAATCATATGATAAGTGTAAACAAATTATTCAGTTCTGGGCTGTTTTGAGAAATGTTGTTCTGATCTAGTATCCTGCATCTTTTAAGTACATAAGAAAAGACCTGCTGGATTGGACCAAACTATTCATCTCTCCATCTTGTTTCAAAAAAGTAGCTAGTCAGATGCTTCTGAAAGCTTACAAATATGACATGGAATGTATTAATCGTTCCCTCTTCTTGGCCCCCAGCATTTGACATTCAAAGGTATGTTGTCTCCAAACCTGGAGATTCTTTTTGAGCATGGCATTATCAGCACCATTGTTCTAGCTAAACAGTACCTTTTATTTATTTGTTTCGATCCCCTTTTCTCCCCATCGGACTCAAAGTATCTTACAATGCAAGGGAAAATGCAACAGAAACAAGCAGCAAAAGCGGGGGGAAGGCTTCTGTGTACCAATCTTCTGCACAGCTCTAAGCTACAGTCTAGGCTATATAGTAGCCATTCCACCCCTTAGCAAATGAGAGCAGAACAAAGGCAAAGATTAAGAAGAAAGAAGAGGAAGTTACTTGCATACATTATCACTAACCAGGGGTAGCAGGAACTCCTTTGCATATTAGGCCGCACACCCTGATGTAGCCGGTCCTCCTGGAGCTTACAGTAAGCTCTGTGCTAAGAGCCCTGAAGCTCTTGGAGGATTGGCTACATCAGGGGTGTGTGGCCTAATATGCAAAGGAGTTCCTGCTACAAAAAAAAGCCCTGTCATCAACCTATATGACCAACATGGGAAAATTGTTGGCAGCTTTGTGTTTAAAATAATATGATCTGTTAATTAGGGATGCACATGTTGTCAAAGCAAAGAAGCACTTTACAAAACCAATTTGGCATCTTCACTGTTCTTCTCTCTTCCCTGGCTTTGAACAGTGGATTGATGTGAGTGCTAATTTTGAGAAATTCTTGTATGGAGGGGAGAAGTCAATGGAACCTAGCAAAACGGTTGTCCCCATAGACATCCCCTCAGACATGATGAATAATAATAAGGTGTGAATGTGAAGCAGTAGTGTGAGTCAGCTATAATGATGATTTTGAATACAAGATTTGTTGACAACTGAAACGGATGGCTGCAAAATCATAGCCTGGCAGCCACATCATTTAGATAAGATCAGCTTCACTTAAACCCAGTGCTTGCACAGTTGGGGAAGGACAATCAGGCTGGTTGCCATGGCCACTGCCTCTGACAGCACTGATTCCTCTTTGCCAGATGTTGATGGAACAGCATGAAATCTTTTTATCGTCATGAATTTAATAGGTTCCCAAGCCTTTCTATGGCCTCGTCAAGAGCGGAGATTATGTGTTAGGCTTAATCCTGTTTTTTTTTTTTTTTTCGGGGGGGCGGGGGACAGTCAGGATTGTTTCCTGTTCAGCTTGTTGTAGTCACTTTTTGGCACAGATTTCATGACAAATAGTCTCACAACAACTAGTGCCAGAATGGAAGCTTGGATGAGAACACACAGCCCACATAGAAACATTGGACAAGCACGTGCTCAAAGCCACAAAAGATAACATCTTAGATTCAACCCAAAATATATAAGAAAAAAAATGAGTCTGAGGAAATATTATTTTATAGACCCTCTTAGTACCAAAGACACGGCCGTTCACAATGCATTCAATTAAATCCAGTCCGCCTGCACCACAGTGAATTTGGACCTGGTGCTGCAAGCCATGGTATCATGGCTCAGGCTAAGTCGGCTAAAGCTGAATCCAATGAAGACGCAGAGGCCCGGGAAGGGCGATTCCTCTACTAGCCTTCAATGGGGCACCTTTGACACCAGCATCAAGGGTTAAGAGCTTGGGAGTGCTCTTGGAGTCCTCCTTAACTATGGAGGCCAAGTAGCAGCTACTGCCAGAGCTGCTTTTTTTCATCTTCGGCGAACATGGCAGTTGGTCCCCTACCTTGAGCACAGCGACTTAGCAATGGTGATCCATGCCTCAGTCACCTCAAGAATCAATTTCTGTAATGCTCTCTACATGGGGCTGCCTTTAACTCAGATTTGAAAGCTGCAGCTGGTGCAGAATGCTGCAGCCAGGCTACTAATGGGGCTTCCTCGTCAGGAGCACATTCAGCCTGTGCTGAAAGTGCTGCACTGTCTGCCTGTTGCGTACTGGATCCGTTTCAAGGTCCTGATATTAACCTTCCAAGCCCTATATGGCCTAGGACCAACCTATCTGTGGGACCACCTTGCCCCACATGTTCCCCAGAGAGCACTGCGATGAAGTTCTCAAAATCTGTTGGCTGTCCCTGGGCTAAAGGAGGCTAGGCTCTACTCCACCAGAGCAAGAGCCTTCTCGGTTGCAGCACCAATACTTTGGAACACACTTCTGTAAGTCATCAGGGGCCTGTGGGATTTATTGCAGTTCCACAGGGCCTAATGGGAGAGGGCTGCCACCACATCTGGATCCATAGCACTTTGATTACTAACTGCCCAGGATCTGTGCATGTGAGAAAAAAATATTATATGATCTGCCTGAAGTAGCACCATTGTTATTTATCTGATTGTTTTATTGTTTTAATATTGTTTTGTTTACTATTTTATGCTGTTGGCCGCCTTGAGTCTGTATGGAATGGGCGGGATATAAATCTCCTCGGCTAAATATAACGTAAATAAATAAATACATAATTAGGTAGGAAATGGGGGACTGGGGGGTTCCAAAATCCAGGTTGAGAAACTCTTGGGGCTTTGAGGATGGATCCTGGAGAGGACAGGGACCTCATAATACCACAGACTCCACCTTTGAAGGCATCCATTTTCTCCAGAGGAACTGATCTCTTTAGTTTGAAGATGAGGCATAACTCTGAGGGATCCTCAGGTCCCACCTGGATGCTGGCATTCCTATCTGGGCAGATATTTGTATTATATTGTATATCTTCCACATAGACATACTGTATATCTTCCATCACCGCATCGATGGTGTTGTCAGGAAAGATTCGGATTTTTAGACCATGGCTTACGCTTTCGAGATGGTGGTCTTCTATCGGGAGATGGTTTGCACCTTACAGCGGTAGGGAAAAGGGTGTTTGGTAACAGCCTTGATAACCTAATAAGGAGGATTTTAAACTAAATTGTATGGGGGAGTGAGACAATAATTCAAAGCCACGTATGATGCCAGAAACTGGGAATAAGAACATTAAAGATTATGTCATAGGAGACTATGGCCGTTTTCCCACTGAGCTTACCTCGGAGCAACAGCCCTCTTCACCGCGCAGCGTCTGCGCGGATTTCCCACCAACTGCTCCGAGGCTGCTCCGAGGAACCAGGAAGTTCCTGACCTTTTGCATCGCAAATGGAAACCGCTAAAAACCAGTTTATGTTAGCAACGCAAAAGCCGCGACTCTACTTGGTTACTCGGAGCAGTTGGTGGGAAATCTGCGCAGACGCTGCGCGGTGAAGAGGGACATCGCTCCGAGGTAAGCTCAGTGGGAAAACGGCCTATGACATAATAGGCCTTACTGAAACTTGGTGGGATGACACTCACAACTGGAATATTAGGATTCAGGGGTACAACTTATTTAAAAGGGATAGGCAAATGAGAAAGGACGGAGGTGTAGCAGTATATGTGAAAGAGGTATATACTTGTGAGAAAATATGTGAATCTGAGCATGGCAGCTCAGTTGAGAGTCTCTGGGTAAAAATAGAAGGAGTTAGAAATAACAGTGATATTATTATGGGGGTCTGCTATAAACCACCAAGTCTGGCAGAGGACTTGGATGAGTTACTTCTACAGCAGATTGCAAAGTTCTCCAAGAGAAGGGATACAGTGATCATGGGAGATTTCAATTACCCGGACATCTGTTGGAAGTCCAACTCTGCTAAAAATTGAAAAGTCAAACAGATTCCTGACTTGTCTTGCTGACAACTTTCTTTTCCAGAAAGTGAAGAAGGAAACAAGGGGATCTGCTATCTTGAATTTGATTCTCACCAACAAGGAAGAATTGATTGAAGAAATGGAAATAGTTGGCACCGTGGGCAGTAGTGACCATGTGATTTTGGAATTTACAGTCTTAGGGAAGGGAAAAGCTATATGTAGTCAGACTTACAGGTTGAACTTCAGAAAGGCAAACTTTGATAAATTTAGAACTATGCTGGGTAAAATTCCATGGTCAGAAATACTTAGGAGGAAGGGGGTTCAGGAGGGGTGGGAGTTTCTTAAAAGCAAAATACTGAAAGCGCAATCACAGACGATTCCTATGAGAAGGAAAAATGGAAAAAGCCTAAAGAAGCTGAAGTGGCTCCATAAACAGCTCTCTAAAGACTTGAGAAATAAAAAAGACTCCTTTAGGAATTGGAAGGAGGGCCTTATAACCAAGGATGAATTTAAACAAATCACCAGTGCTTGTAGAGGAAAAATTAGGAAAACTAAAGCTCAGTATGAGCTTAGGCTGGCCAAAGATGCTAAAAACAACAAAAAAGGGTTCTTTTCTTATGTTCAGAGTAAGAAAAAAAGCAAGGACATGGTAGGCCCATTGCAAGGGCAAGAAAGTGAAATTGTAACGTGTAATGAAGAGAAGGCGGAACTGCTCAATTTCTACTTTTCCTCAGTCTTCTCTTCTGAGGGAAACAGTGTTCAACATGGCAAAAACAGAACATATAAGGAGGGTATGAAGTTCCAACCTAGGATCAGCATAGGGGTACTACATAAACACCTAGTTTCTTTAAATGAAACTAAGTCCTCAGGCCCAGATGAATTGCATCCAAGGGTTCTAAAAGAGCTTGCGGATGTAATTTCTGAGCCTCTGGCTATTATTTTTGAGAATTCTTGGAGAACAGGAGAGGTGCCGGAAGATTGGAGGTGGGTGAATGTTGTCCCCATCTTCAAGAAGGGGAAAAAAGAGGATCCGGGTAACAACCAACCTGTCAGCTTGACCTCTATACCTAGAAAAGTTTTAGAACAAATAATCAAAAGTTGGTCCTGGAACATTTAGAAAGAATGGATGTAGAGATTCGTAATGACTTAGCGAAGTGGAAAGACCTCCAAATTTCGCTTTTAGGTAGAATTGCTACAATAAAAATGAATATCCTTCCAAGAATTTTATTTCTTTTCCAAACAATTCCAATTACGCTACCCAAATCATTTTTTCAGCAACTTAATTCTATGACCAAGATGTTTATTTGGCAAGGCAAGAAGCCCAGAATAAAATTGAAAGTTTTACAAGATAGTAAATCAAGAGGGGGTCTAGCCCTCCCAGATTGGAATTTGTACTACAAGGCTTGCTGCATTGCATGGTTGAGAACTTGGTGCAAGCTAGATAATAAGAGACTACTGACCATTGAGGGTGCTGGTCTGGGAGAAGGCTGGCATAGTTATATGTGGTATCGTATTCCTATAAAAACTGGTCGTTTCTTCAGACATGAAATAAGAAGATCTCTGTACAAGACTTGGGTGGAAATCAAAGCGCAGTACCCTTACACTCCAAAGTGGTTATCCCCGATAGAAGCCTTGTCTCATCCAAACTTGTATAATTGGGATAACCCACAAGATTATGCCTATTTACTGAATAACCAGAATGAACTGATTGAAGAAGAGCTCTCTAAGTTAAATTGGTGGCTACAGTGTCAACTTAAATCAAGATTCCAGAAAGATAAGGAAAAGGGCTTTTTGAATAAACCAATTGACTTAGACCTTATCTTAGAGTCCAAACAGAAGCTGATTTCCAAAGTGTACGATTGGTTACTTCAAGTCAAAACCCAGGACGAAGTTGTGAAAGAAGCATGGATCCGTTGGTTGAAAGACTTTGGATATAACATAGACTTGGAAGAATGGGAAAAATTATGGAAACACAATTTAAAATTAATAAAACCAGCAGATCTCAAAGAAAACTTATACAAAATGGTATACAGATGGTATCTTACACCAGATAGACTCGCTAAAATCTATCCCACATATTCTAACAAATGCTGGAAATGCCGAGAAGCTAAAGGGTCGTTGTTTCATATATGGTGGCAATGTAAAGACGCTAGAAAATATTGGGCCCAGGTCAATATTTGGCTCAAAAAATTTTTGAAAATGCAAATTAATCATGTTCCGGAATTATATCTTTTAAACATTTGTAGACAAAACCTTCCTATCACAAAACTGAAACTGTTATTATATATAGTTACTATTGCTAGAATACTTTATGCTAAATATTGGAAGAGTGACAGAACCCCTCACAGAGACGAATTTATCAATAAACTGCTAGAAGCCGCAGAATCCGATTTAATGTCCACAAGAATAAGAGATGGTAACGTGCAAAAATGTCAGGAGGAATGGGGCCCCGTTTACTTATGGGTCAAAAGTAGACGTTTTGGCATGGAGTAATAATAAGACCTTTTCTTTCTTAAATCCTCTTCATCTCCCTGAGTGTATGTGTGGGTGAGTGTTGTGGGTGTTTGACTTGTTGTTATATTTTGTTGTACCGTGCACTTGAGTGGTTAGAATGTATTGTGATGTATAGATGATTATGCACGAGGTGTTTTGGAATGGTGTTGATTGTATTTGTGTTTATTTATGTGTTTGTTTCTTAATAAAATTTCATTCTCTCTCATAGAAAGAATGGATGTGATTACTAAGAGCCAGCATGGTTTTCTCAAGAACAGGTCATGTCAGACTAACCTGATCTCTTTTTTTGAGAAAGTGACTACCTTGCTGGATCAGGGGAATGCTGTAGACATCATTTATCTTGATTTAAGTAAGGCTTTTGATAACGTTCCACATACTATCCTTGTTGACAAGTTGGTAAAATTTGGTTTGGATCCTGTTACCATTAGGTGGATTTGTAACTGGTTGACAGATTGCACCCAAAGAGTGCTTGTGATTGGTTCCTCATCCTCTTGGAGAGGAGTGACAAGTGGAGTGCTTCAAGGATCTGTCCTGCGACCTGTTTTGTTCAACATCCTTATCAATGGTTTGGATGAAGGAATAGAGGGAATGCTTATTAAATTTGCAGATGATATTAAATCGGGAGGGGTTGCAGACACAGAAGAAGACAGAAACAGGATACAGGATGACCTTGACAGGCTGAAATACTGGGCTAAAACCAATAAAATGAATTTTAACGGGGATAAATGTAAAGTTCTGCATTTAGGTAGGAAAAATCCATTACATGGTTATAGAATGGGGGAGACTTGTATGTGCGAAAAGGATCTAGGGGTCTTAGTGGATCATACACTGAACATGAGTCAACAGTGTGATGTGGTGGCTAAAAAGGCAAATGCAATTTTGGCTGTATCAACAGAAGTATAATGTCCAGATCACGTGATGTGATGGTATCGCTTTACTCTGCTCTGGTAAGACCTCACCTGGAGTATTGTGTTCAGTTTTAAGAAGGATATAGACAAGCTGGAACGGGTTCAGAGGAGGGCAATGAAGATGGTGAGGAGTCTGGAGACCAAGTCCTATGAGGAAAGGTTGAAGGAGCTGGGGATGTTTAGCCTGGAGAGGAGATGGCTGAGAGGTGATATGATCACCATCTTCAAGTACTTGAAAGGCTGTCATATAGAGGATGGTGTGGAATTGTTTTCTGTCGCCCCGGAAGGTAGGACCAGAACCAATGTGTTGAAATTAAATCAAAAGAGTTTCCGGCTCAACATTAGGAAGAACTTCCTGACCGTTAGAGCGATTCCTCAGTGGAACAGGCTTCCTCGGGAGGTGGTGGGCTCTCCTTCCTTGGAGGTTTTTAAACAGAGGCTAGATGGCCATCTGACAGGAATGAAGATCCTGTGAATTTAGGGAGGAGGTGTTTGTGAGTTTCCTGGATTGTGCAGGGGGTTGGACTAGATGACCCTAGAGGTCCCTTCCAACTCTATAATTCTATGATTCCATTTAAAACCAACCATAGCAACAACCACAGCTCTACTTCTGATACTGTCCAGATCTCTGTATTTTTGCTGAGCTTGCAGCAGTATCTCTGCACTAAGTCAGTCATCTTTTACCACTGTTATATCCATCAGCCAAGTGCAGGACCTAAGCCAACGGCTTCTTAGGCTTGGAATGATGGCAGTTGTAACTTCCACACATCTGGAGTATTTAGCTTGAACCAGGAAGTGAGCCATATTTGTAGTAATACATGTCTAGGAGGACATAGCTTTTCACAACATACAATAGCATAGCACTGTGAAAAACAGCATACTGTGAAGCAGACCTATCCTTTTCTAAGTCCACTGAAGTCAAATGGGCTTGAAGAATAAACTGTTAGTCTTCCACAAGGGCCAGGTCAGTTGCAGTCTGTAGGTTTGTACACCTTCAGAGATGTGTGTTGCCAACAGAGATGCTGTTTTGACTTTGAAATTTCTATTTCATTTCCCCATTTCCTTTGAGTGAATCAAATTCCATGAGTCTTTATTTTGTGCCATTTTGCTGGATTTCCCTCATTAAATTTATACAGTACTGGTTTGGGGTCAGTTGTGTACATATGGTGCATAAATAGTGTCAAAATGATATAAAGGTTCCATTAAAATGCCGTAAAAGAAATGACCAAATCAGCAAAAGGAAGCAGCAAATGCCGGCATCTAAAATTGGTGAAATGAAAAGGCTCACAACAACATAATAAACATACTAAAACAAAAAGAAAAAGAAAGGGGGCATATTTATACATTTATTTGGCATATTATTTTCTCACCTTTTGTCCAAGAAGCTCACGGTAATGTACATTGTCCTCCCCTCCCACATGTTATCTTTACAACAATCTGTGAGGTAGAGGAGAGAGAGAGTTAGTTAGTTGGTTAGTTAGTTAGTTAGTTAGTTAGTTAGTTAGTTAGTGGCCCAAGATCACTCTGTATGCTTTCATGGCATAATGGTACTTGAGCAGGGTGGAATCATGGAACAATGAGTTCTAAGTTTTAGAAGTGAGGAATACATATACAAAGATGCCACTATCATTGCCCGGATAACAGCCATCTTCAAAAAATGTATGATCTATACTCTAGTGTTGACACCCTTTCTAATGCAAAGTTTGCTCTGTATTGTTTAACAAGCTCTGTATTGTTAAAGCAACCAGTGATTCACTGTAAAATATTAGCCTGGTTTCCAGGTGATCTTATTTAGATGAACATAGTCCTGCTGTTTGTCTGCTGAGCTTGTTCAAGGACAGTTATCCCCAGTTCTTCATCTCCAGAGACCAGCTGTCCAGTCAGTTAAAATATCAAGGACTGCTTAAAAAGCCAAGGAAAAAGGAAAGAAATGAGAAACCTGAATATATGAGATGAACACCAGAGATCCTTGCCTTCAGTTACACTCCATTGTGATCCTTCTCGTAAGAACGAGAATTTAAAGACTCGGATTGCATCTGCATTTAGCTCAATGTTGACCTATATAGCATTTATTCACAATTGGATTATCCTGGGCAGACAAGATAATCCAGGGGGCGAACAATTGGTACTGTGCAACCATTGTACACTACCAAATGATGTGTGGATATTGTCTCTGATTAGGAGGTAGAGATTTGGGACTTGGAACCGGTTCAGAATGCAGCACTCAGGATACCTTAAGAAGTCTTCATCAATGTTCAGATTTTTTTTTTAACCACACACCCCAATTTCAACCCAGAAACTGGAACACCATCCTCTATTATCAGGCATGTATCTATTATTTTCCATTAGCCACTTCCAGAAAAATAGAGTTAGAAACACACACCTTCTTACAAGACTCCTCAAGCCCCTCAGTCAGCTTTCATTATGCTTCTTCATCTATTTAGCCCAAGTGGCTTTGCCACAGGTCTATAACTTCTTTGGTACTTGACCTTGTCTTACCAGTCCACCCTGTGGATGCCAACTCAAAGTATTACACACTTTCTGTTCCTTGCACTGCCTTCTGGTCATATGCTCATCTAAGAGACTGGAATCATAAACAAGGCTGCCACATATACCCTGAAAAATAATCTGTGGAATCCAAACTCAAGTTGAATTGGAACTTATCTCTAGTAGAACCACAATTATAGTTATTAATTCATTAATGTATGCAATTTATTAATTGCTTCTCCATGCACCATAGTTGAAAAGGGTTGCAGTAAAACGATTTTAAAAATATCAGTAGAAAGTTAAACCAAATAATGGAACAGTCACCTACAATAAAGGAAGGAATCTCAAAACAGCACTCATTTGAACTTAAATAAAGATATTTAAAAGAAATATGTAAATAAATGAAATGCATATTCCATGCGTTTTATCACTAGACAGGCGAGATGAGGTCTGTGGATAATTTACTTAAAATATCCTAATGATTTTCTTCTCTGAGACATAAAGAAAATCAGGTTTGAGGCAGGGAGTGACCCCAAAGTCCCAATGGGTCTCCCATTATGGCTGGATAGGCAAGGCTGGGGAGATAATACTGAGTCTTTTGAAAGAATGGACTCAGCTCAGTCAATGTCAGATTTCAGAGCCATTTGGCAAATTACACAATAATGGGTGTATCCTCCCAGATGCACTGGGACACTGAATCCACCTATGTCTCGCCCCCTGCATAGTTGCAGTGACAGAAACAATAGCATTTTGAACCTTTGTAAAAGATGATCTGCAATGGTGCCAAGCAAGTCACTTCATGGAAGCAAATTCTAACTCAGGACTATGATGCGTTTGCCTTTTAAATAACTACCCATGGAAGCTGGTTGCATATATAAATTAGGCTGAACACATCAATGGCAAAACTTGGGATGGTTAATTAAGGGAAACATGTGAGGACATACTGTAATTATAACGGTATCAATATTTAATCACATTATAATTAAGATGTACATTTTCCTGAGTAGAGTTTTGCATTTGAAAGGGCATGAACAGTTCCAAATTCCAAGAGCGGGGGCTCTCCCATTAGAAAGCCTGAAAAGTCTATAATTTCATAAAGGGGTCAAAACAAGAGATGTTTTGGTCTGACAAAGGATGATCGTTTTAAGGGCATTAAAAACAGCACAAGACAAACATTTGTTGCCATTTGTATAAACAGACATACATTTCCCCCCTGTTCTACTGTCATTGCCAGTCAGGCAAGTTCATGAAACACTACACAAAAATCTGTACTGCAGCTGACAGTGGAAGGAGAGCCCAGATAATGATGACTCTCTCAAACATCCCCAACGCTTTGTTAGGGAAACTGCTCTCAAAATGAGATTGGGGAATTAGATTGAGAGACAGTTAGCCCCAAAAAGGAATCTTTGTTATCAATTGTATACCAGGCTCAACCGTTCAGAGAGTCAATGCTCAATAAGAGACTCTAATTTAGTAAAAATCAATTGTAATTTATTTAGAATAATATTTCTTTCATACAAGGTAAAAATACAAAACACTCACACATTCACACAGGTCTAGGAAATATAGATAGATCAATAGGGGAACATATATGGATAAACAGACAGGGTAATATTTACCATCGTAGTCTTCCAGGAAGGTTTCCAATGGCGACTTAAGAGGACAGGGGAAATGGACCCAACACTGTGGCCAGAATTGGGGATGGATCTAGACAGCGGGTAATAGGGGTTGCTGAATAGAAAGCACACATGAGTGGAGTTGGGTCAGAGGTTAAATAGGCTTCCTCAGACCCTTAGGGACTGGGAGGTCCAAGGGAGGAGAGATGGGAGGTTCAAGAGGGCTGGACATTCCTTACTGACACCTAATTGGATGCCTGCTTTGGCCAATGAACTTCACCTTAGTCCAGTGAACCTGGAAATTTCCAAGCTGCAATGTTGCCTGGGTTGGCCCCAGGGTACTTAGACTGGAGTAAGAATGGGAATGGCTGGATACTTAAGTTTAAATGGGATTAACTAGGAGGGTGACAATAGGTAATCAAATGCTGGCCTAGGTACCACCCGGGTTAGACAAAAGGCTTGATGAAGACAGGAGATGTCCTTCCTCTTTCTCATCTTCTGCTGGGCAAGATTTATTGTTCTGGTGTTGCTGAGCAATTAGGATCAACAGTGGAGCTATTAATCCATTCTTAAAACAGATGGGTTGCTTGCAGGCTCAGGGTGTGTACGTGTGACTTTCCCACTAAGAAGGAATGAGTTCAGCCTGGCAGGGTAAGCTTGGGTCAGGAAAGCAAGCTGGATTCTGCTGTTGTTAGCTCTAGGTCCATGGAGCCAGGCTGGAAACATGGTGGCTTCTTCCACTGCAGTGGCCAAGACTGGGCACACAAGGAGCAGCTGGAGCATGTCTGTATTTCTGGCTCACACTCTTCAGAGATGTAGAATGCAAAGCTGAGGCTTATAGTATTAGAAACTGTAAGCAAAGTCCACTTCTTAGAGCAGATGTGTGAGAGTCAAATCTCCAGGCACCCTGGCAACCATACTGGTGATCATGATGTTCATGTGTATGAAAAGTAGGGGGCTTTTCCTCACAGCTTAGACAGAAATAAAATGCCTTATTCATATAGTGTATTTGATTTGTCATACCTTGGTAAGGGATGAATAAACTGAAAGGATTACTCTATATATAGAGCTCAGAACTTCATTTCCAAGCAGTTTCTTAGTTCCAGTTTCCCCTTTCTATGACAATGGATGTCTCCTTTGCTTAAATTTGAGATGGCCTTTTCCTGTCAGAAGTTTCAGTAAATGCACTTGGTTTAACTATTTTGCGGAATGTTTTGTAATGGGGAAAAGTAATGTAATCGCTCTGGCACTTTGAACACCCACAGGGGGATCTTGCCTCTGGAAGCACTGAAGAAAAGAGAGCCCCGGACAGGGACAGTGGTGGCAGCGAATACCCTGAGGCAGCAAAGAGGAATGGCCCTTTCAGGTCTGTGTACTAGGAAGGGCTGAACGGGGGCGGGGCCAGCTAGCATATGCAGGACCAGTCCACCACAGATGATGTAAGCAGTAAGGTGAGATCGCCTGCTTGCCTCAACCAAAAGCCTGGTGGAATAGCTCCGTTTTACAGGCCCATTGGAATGGTAGTAAGTCTGGTAGGGCCCAAATCTCCATAGGGAGCTGCTTCTACCAGGTAGGGGCCAGGGCCAAAAAGGCCCTGGCCCTGGTTGAGGCAAGCCAGACGTCCTTTGGGCCAGGGATGATCAAAAGATGTTGATTTGCTGATTGTAGCAGCCTCTGGGGCTCATATGGGGAGAGGCGGTCCCACAGGTATGTTGGTTGCAGGCCGCTCAAGGCTTTAAATGTCAATAGTAGTACCTTGAAATGGATCCGGAACCAGTGGAAATTGCACAGCATCAGCTGACTGCCTGCCCATACAGGCAGTTCAGTCAACAATCATGCTGTCACATTCTGCACCAGCCGGAGTTTCTAGATCAGTCCCATGGGCAAGCCTGCATAGAACGAGTTACAGTAGTCCATCCTGGAAGTGACCATTGCATGGATCACTGTAGCTAAGTCCCGGGGGGCCAGATAGGGTGCTAGCTGTTTGACCTGCTGAAGATGGTGCAAGGCAGATTGCACAACTGCTGTGATCTGGGCTTCCATG
Organism: Heteronotia binoei; assembly: GCF_032191835.1. Taxonomy (NCBI): domain Eukaryota; kingdom Metazoa; phylum Chordata; class Lepidosauria; order Squamata; family Gekkonidae; genus Heteronotia; species Heteronotia binoei. The sequence continues at coordinate 24,878,571 of NC_083230.1, read as the reverse complement.
GAAGGGGTGTCATCCAGCATCATACCCAAACTCCTCACCTTCTGGGCTGGCACGAGAGGTGCTCCCTCCAGGGTGGGGAGTCGGATGCCTGGTCGTGGCCCCCCTCAACTCAGGCACAGGACCTCCATCTTAGTTGGATTGAGCTTCAGCCAGCTTAGTTGTAACCAACCAGCCACAGTTTCCAGCGCCCTGGTCAGAGGGTCTGGGGTGGAGTCTGGATGGCTATCCATCAACAGATAGAGCTGGGTGTCATCTGCATACTGGTGACAGCCCAGCCCCAAACCTCTGGCAATCTGGGCAAGTGGGCACATACATATGTTAAACATCATTGGTGAGAGGATAGCTCCCTGTGGTTCACCACATTCTAGTGGATGACACAGGGAGGTCTGCTCGCCAATCACTACCCTTTGTCCCCAACCACAGAGAAAGGAGAAAAACCACTGTAAGTCTTTCTCCTGAACTCCAATGTCAGCAAAGTGATGGGTTATTAGATCATAACTGACTGTGTCAAACACTGCTGAAAGATCTAGAAGCAGCAGCAGCGTTGACCCACCTTGATCCAGATGCCTTCTGAGGTAATCTGTGAGGGCAACCAAAGCAGTCTCCATCCCGTGACCAGGCCGAAAGCCAGACTGCAATGGGTCAAGGGAGGATGTATCTTCCAGGAACGTTTGGAACTGCTCTGCAACTGCTTTCTCAATCACCTTTCCCAGAAATGGTAAATTTGAGACTGGGCGGTAATTAACTAGGACCATTGGCTCCAAAGATGGTTTCTTCAAAAGCGGGCAGACCACTGCCTCTTTAAGCTTAGCTGGAAATGTCCCTGATGACAGGCATAAGTTGACAATCTCAACTAAGAGATCCTGGATACCATCTCCACATGCTTTAATAAGCCAGGATGGGCATGGATCCAGAGGACAAGTGGTAGGCTTCACCGCAGCCAAGATCCTGTCCACATCCTCCAAAGAAAGACAGCTGAAGTGGTCCAACATCAGACCAGAAGACGGACATCAGGCTTCCAAGTAAGGGAACAGGATGCAATTCACTGGGGCAGTTCCACATATTCCCCCCTATTGCCCCACAGTAATATAAAAGCCATGTGCACTCTCACTCTCATTCAACTCAGACATGTACAGTAGCACTTCCTACATATACCGTAGCACTTCTCAGCCCTCTCACAACCACACTGATCCGATGAGTGCCTACAATAAAGTGAGTGACATCAAAGGAAGGATGGCAACTCAAACAGTACCCAATTATTGCCACAACCTTAAAACAGCACCCACCACTATGTTAGAGTGTTTGATTACCCATGCTACTGCTGAACAATATTCATGTTCACCATTGCAACAGCCTTTGCTAGACCAAGGAAATTGACACCCCAACTTGTCTGATATCAAAATTGCATTCCTGCAGAGAGCCACCACAAACCCACCCGCCCCCCTCAGATTCTCTCACTCCATCCAGATTCAGCCTCATTTGATTTGCCAAGTTCCATAGCCTCTGTGGTGATCAGAGCCCCCAGAATTTCCCCATCTATTTACTCCTTTATGGTGGCCCTGACCATAACAGGGTTCCATGGGGGAAATGGGGCTGCTATGTGGGTGGCAGTATCAGGGGTCATGTGACCTCATGAACAGAGGTTGTAAGAGTGCTAGATTTGGGCAGAACCATTATAACTGGCAATCCAAGGCAGCCAGTCAGGACAAAAGTCCACAACAGTGTTGCAATGGGCAGTTGCTATGCTTAGTTTTTGAGGTGGTCTTTGTAAAATATGTCTTTGCTTTTAAGAGAGCACAAGTTGCCATCAGCATCACATTAGTGTCTAGGGTTAAGAACAGAATTTCCAGTCTTCTACTGATATTTTACTCTTTACTCACTACTTTTAGGCCTTCCTGTAATCATGTTTACTAGTTCCTCTAACAATACAATTTTTCCTAACTCCACTTCTGTGGGATTAATAGAAAGCCTGCCAGTTATGCAGAAGCTATTAGATCTGTTTTTCTTTTATGTGCCAAATCCGCCCCCCCCCCCCCATACACTAAAGAGAAGTTGCAGGAAGCTCTGGAAAGGCTGTCAAACCTTCTGCCACATTATATATTTATTTAAAGGAACTTCAGATAAAAGGAATACATCATTACATTTGGAGTCCTATAGTGCTCTTTGTGATAATGAAATATATGTGATAGGAAAAGAGATGCCTTTCATGTCACTATATAGTTGAGGAATTTGATGGTTGTCAAGGTGAAGGTTTATATCTTACTGAAGCTTTCTTTGCCCTTTGATTTTTATGCTGTTTTAGAGAAGACCCTGAAGACAGCTGCTGTCTGGTGTCTGGAGAATAAAGTTGCATTTCATACCAACTGCCAACTCCTATGACTTCAGCACCCTCTTTTTTTTTTTTTTGTTCTGCACCAGCCATCACAATTTTTGAAAAATAAGTTGAAAGCAAAGTGTGGAGTCTTGTCTAAAGGCAGCTGCTTCATTGCTGTTGGTTTAGAAGACTTTTTGTTGGCATATGAGCCACCTTCCTCCACAAACCCACTCTCCAGGTCACCAAAGATGAATAGCCACTCACCAGCACATACAGGTCAGTCACAGGAAGTTTCCGTGGTAGACAACTATCAGAGATAGAAGTGGTCCACAGGCAAGTCAGCCAATCAGAAGGGAGAGAGGGAACTGCAGGTAGCACTCCACAGGCACACTTTTAATTCTCTCAAGTCCAGCTTGGCATTTCTATTGAAACATTTCCATTGCGCCTTTTGCAATGACCATGGAGGTTCAAGGCAACTTGCAACAGCAAAGCAATTAAAACTATGAACAATCCAGACTTGTAGACAATAACATATATCAGTAAATCATCCCGAAACATATCCTCATACCATCATTAGTCTTATCACTTCTGAAAGCCACTCTAAAGAGTTCAGACTTGGTTTGTAAAAAGCAGGCTAGCCTAAGGAACATCTTAACATTGTATGGGAGAGCATTCCAAAGAGCCCGAGCCGCAAGTGTAAAAGAATGAACGTGGACATCTGCTATTTACGCAGAAACTCCCAGTATAAATTTTTGGAAGTAAAGTAAAGTAAGTAAAGTACAATTTTATTTATATCCCGCCCTCCCCCACCAAGCAGGCTCAGGGCGGCTAACAACAGGAAATAAAGGAATAAGTGATAGAGCAATAAGGAATAAAGTGATAGAGCAAATAAAACTTATATTCCATCTAACCATTCCAATAGATTTTAAACTTACTTGCCTGATAAGTTGGCGAGTAAAGATCAGAAATCTTTAATCTCGACAACGTTGGTGATAGCTCGCATGACGATTGCTAAAAATTGGAAACCCCCACGATTGAAATGTGGTATAAGTCATGGGACCAGTATGTAATTGGAAAGACAATGGATAACCCTTTCTTCGATAATGATACTGGATATAGAATATGATTTGCTTTGGGCCCCGGTTTTGGAATTCTTTGGGAAAATTTCTTTTTTGCCTACGGTAATAGAATGAACTATAGGCTGTTTCTCCATTCTTAATACCTAGCATATTATGTACTTTTTTTGTAAATTGTTTGTTATATGCATTCAATAGTCCAAATTGGATTCTTGTACGTTAGATTTATATTTTTATTATTTATTTTCCCTATGCTCCCTTTGTATTGGACTAGATTTAATAAAATACAATTTATTTTTTTAAAAATAAAGGACCAGAGTTGCAAGTGTGAAAAAATGAACCTGAACAGTGGGCTCTGTGGTTGAGCATCTGCTATTTACGCAGTATACATTTCCAGCACTTTTTGTTAAAAGTATCAGGAAGTGGGTAACATTAAAGACTTTTCCCTGAGACTCTGGAGAACCACTTACAGTCAGAGTGGACCAAAGTAGAAGTCCAGTAGCACCTTAAAGACTAACAAAGTTTTATTCAGAATGTAAGCTTTTGTATGCATGCCTACTTCATCAGACAGTGGAATGGGGTGCAGTGAGCAGAGCCACATATAGTTGGTGGGGAATGGTGAAGAATGCAAAGTAGTACAAAGTTAGAATCCAACGACAAAATAGTGAAATTAACAAATTGCAAGAACATTTGGTCTGGATAGCATTTGAGTGGGAAACCAATAAAACAGTAACACGTCAGAATGGGAGAATGAGGCAATAAATGCTGTCTGTTAATTGCTCTGTTGCTTGAAAGTCTGGGTTAAACTGAGGCCATGTCTTTCTCAGAGGTGTTCCTGTCCACCTAATTTACTTTTTCACATAGAACATGCATTATAAACATAGTTCTAATTTGCCATTAGAAAAAAATAATATAGTGGAAGATGGGTTTAGTATATGTAATGAAATAAATAGCCAATAACCCTTATTTGAATATGTCAATACAAAAAAACATTATTCTAAAAGAGAAATACATTGGAATACTGTGGATATATAGCTATACTTAGTAGCATATGTAATGAGATAAAAAACCGATATCCCTTTTCAGTCCCAGGGAGGTGTTTGTTCCAAGTGTTGGAATAATTTGTAATTCAGCAAGTTCCCGCTTCATCCTGTTTTTGAAGTTCCTTTGCAGTAAAATAGCTACTTCGAGGTCACCCATTGAATGTTCTGGAAGGTTAAAGTGTTTTCCTACAGGTTTTTCTTTGTGATTCCTGATGTCAGCTGCAACCGGCCTGGTCAGTTAAAGCCAGCAGCAGCACCAAGGGCCAAGGAGTGAGTCAGAGAGGAGCATTACTTGATTTGTGAGGTGACCACCAGAATTGCTGCAGTTGAGTGGTGGCGGCAGTGGGAAGGGGTTCAGTGGGGGTGGTTGTCCAGGTGTGGGCAGGGGTGCCTCGCCTCGGGTGCTGAAAACCCTGGTGCTGCCACTACTAGTTTGTGTTACTGGATGCCATGCTTGAGAGGCAGAGGATAGACCAGGCATTCCTGTGCAGCAGGAGAGGCAACTCATGAAGCATGAGATGATTTTATCCCTGGGATAATGAAGAAGTGAAAGAACCATATGAAGTAGCATGGAATATTCATAAACTGAATTTAGGGCTCTGTTCATCTTGACTGGGGGAGGCATGTTGTATATTGAAAATGGCATGGAGGAGAACAGGAGAGCTGCTGGAAGATTGGAAGCAGGTGAATGTTGTCTCCATCTTCATGAAGGGGGAAAAGGAGGAACTGGGTAACTACCGACCTGTCAGCTTGACCTCTATACCTTTAAAAATTTTTAGAACAAATCATCAGTCGGTCCTGGAACATTTAGAAAGAATGGATGTGATTACTAAGAGCCAGCATGGGTTTCTCAAGAACAAGTCATGTCAGACTAACCTGATCTCTTTTTTTGAGAAAGTGACTACCTTGTTGGATCAGGGGAATGCTGAAGACATCGTTTATCTTGATTTCAGTAAGGTTTTTGATAAGGTTTCACATACTATCCTTGTTGACAAGTTGGTAAAAGGTGGTTTGGATCCTGTTACCATTAGGTGGAACTTTAACTGGTTGACAGATCGCACCCAAGTTCTTCAAGAACTTGAAGGACTGTCATATAGAGGATGATGTGGAATTGTTTTCCGTCACCCCAGAAGGTAGGACCAGAACCAATGGGTTGAAATTAAGTCATAAGAGTTTTCAGCTCAACATTTGGAAGAACTTCCTGACCATTAGAGTAGTTCCTCAGTGGAACAGGCTTCCTCAGGAGGTGGTGGGCTCTCCTTCCTTGGAGGTTTTTAAACAGAGACTAGATGGCCATCTGACAGCAATTAAGATTCTTTGAATTTAGGGGGAGGTATTTGTGAATTTTCTGCATTGTGCAGGGGTTTGGACTAGATGACCGTGGAAGTCCCTTCCAACTCTATGATTCTGTGATTCTATGATTCTAAATGAGCTAAAAATTCCTGTCCCAATATTATGGCCAGGTACTTTTAAGATAACTAAACGACTGAGAGGCATCTCAGTTTCAGTAATCAGAGACATATTGTACATTATCTGGTATGGTCTTAATTCTCCATGTGTGAACTATTGATTATAGCAGAAGCACAGACAATATGTGATGGTGCTGCCTGCAAGGCATGATGTGCAGAGGATATAAGCAAAACAGTCTGCACAGGCCAGATATTCCACCTATTGTGAGGGAAGGGAGAAGTAGCACCATTTGCTTAAATCCATGCCCAGTCTCTCATGTACACATGCATACATAGAAGACCTATTCACAAGTTTACAAACATGTACAACCTGTGCAGAGTGTACGTTTGATTTTTCTTCTCTGTGTTTAGAGCATATCATTCCTTGCTTTGTGCAACAGGAACAGAACAGGAGACCAGTATCACTTAAGAAAATGAAGAAGACTGCAGATTTATACCCTGCCCTTCTCTCTGAATCAGAGACTCAGAGTGGCTTACAATCTCCTATATCTTCTCCCCCCACAACAGACACCCCGTGAAGTGGGTGGGGCTGAGAGGGCTCTCACAGCAGCTGCCCTTTCAAGGACAACCTCTGCCAGAGCTATGGCTGACCCAAGGCCATCTCAGCAGGTGCAAGTGGAGGAGTGGGGAATCAAACCCGGTTCCCCCAGATAAGAGTCCGCACATTTAAGCACTACACCAAACTGGCATTGCACCAAACTATGAGAGTAAATATTCTACATAATCAAATTCCTCCCAAGCCACTAATGAGATTGGTAATGTGATTCTGCTGAGTAGAAAATATAATGATCAATTGCATGTGAATTGAGTCCCTTTCTCTTTCTGACCTCTTTGAACTTTAAACTATATACCCAACTGCAAGAATAATGAATAAATCTGAATTAAATGGACAATGCATTTTTGGGCCTGTTGTTGATTAGTTAATATTCAAATACAAATCCCCATACCTCATGATATGTTCAATGGATAATATACTTTTGTATCAGGATTTGAACCAATTGTTACTAGAAATGCTGGGGGTCTCCTCTTTTTTATGGAGTACTTAGCAGAGGCAGACCCAAGTAGAGTTCTTTAGGGACAGGATTCCCACAAAGTGTTTACCAGCACTCATTTCAGAGAGAGTTAGCCAATGGGAGGCCAGAGATGGTGACCGACATTTGATGGGCCAATAGTGTGTTCCCACACCAGTCTGTTCAATAGACTGGTGCCCACCATTGCAGAAGAACTCCTCCCCAAGAGTCAGTGTGGCTTCAGAGCTAACAGGAGCACCACCGATACGGTATTTGTTCTCAGGCAGCTCCAAGAGAAATGCAGGGAACAGAACAAGGGTCTATATGTGACTTTTGTCGACCTTACCAAAGTTTTTGATACCGTTAGCAGGAAAGGCCTGTGGCAAATCTTGGAACGTTTAGGATGTCCCCCAAGGTTCCTCAGTATGATTATCCAGCTACATGAAGATCAGCGAGGCCAAGTCAGACACTGCAACGATCTCTCGGAGCCCTTCCCAATAGGCACAGGTGTAAAGCAAGGCTGTGTTCTCGCGCCAACTCTCTTTACGATCTTCTTTAGCATGATGCTTCAAAGAGCCGCAGTAGATCTAGATGATGACGATGGTGTTTACATCCACTATCGCACTGATGGCAGCCTGTTCAACCTCACTCTAAGACAATGGAAAAACTTATCCGAGAGCTGATGATGCTGCACTTGTCTCCCACTCCGTATCAGCTCTGCAGCATATGACGTCCTGCTTTGCAGAGGCTGCCAAGCTATTTGGCCTAGAAGTTAGTCTGAAGAAGACAGAAGTTCTCCACCAGCCTGCACCCCAGGAAGATTATCACCCTCCCTGCATCACTGTGGGTGAATCAGTTTTGAAGACAGTCCAGCAGTTCAGCTACCTGGGGTACATCATCTCCTCAGACGCCAAGGTCGACAAGGAGATTGACAACAGGCTGGCAAAGGCAAACCATGCATTCGGCCGACTGCACAAAAGAGCGTGGAGCAACAAGCATCTGAAAAAAGGCACAAAGATCAATGTTTATAAAGCGGTTGTGATGACAACCCTTATCTACGGCTCCGAATTGTGGGTTTTATACCGTCATCACCTGCGACTCCTTGAGCGCTTTCATCAGCGCTGCCTTCGCACCATCTTCAACATCCACTGGAGTGACTTTGTGACCAACACTGAAGTGCTCAAGCGGGCGGAGGTTATAAGCATCGAGGCACTGCTGTTGAAAACGCAGCTGCGCTGGGCAGGGCATATTTCCAGGATGGAAAACCACCGCCTTCCCAAGATTGCCCTGTATGGCGAACTTTCCACTGGCCATCGAAATAGAGGGGCACCAAAGAAGAGGTACAAGGACTCCTTGAAGAAATACCTTGGTACCTGTTGTATCAACCATCACCAGTGGTCTGACCTAGCCTCAGATCGCAAAGCATGGAGGCACACCATCCACCAGGCTGTCTCTTCCTTTGAGAATGCACGCATAGTTGGTCTTGAGGACAAAAGGAGATTGAGGAAGAATCGCACTGCTACAGCATCAACCCCAAATCAGACTTTTCCCTGCAGCCACTGTGGCCGGATCTGCCTGTCCCACATTGGTCTTGTCAGCCACCAGCAAGCCTGTAGCAGACGTAGACTACTGCACCTTTCTTAAATCTTCGTTCACGAAGTCAAGCCAAGACTAGTAACTTTGCTGGCTGGCAGCAACCACTTGGTGGAAGAGAGGAGCGGACTCAACCAATGCTACACAAGTACTCTTGATTGATAGTTTGACGGGCCAAAGGCTTGTACCGTATAGTCTCACTGAGCCCCAACAAATCAGGATGGTCACATTTGCCACCATACCAGAAGAATTATACTATATAATGATGAAATGATTTGATAAAAATACACATTCACTGAATTAAACTAACACACACACAAGAACACCAGAAAATAGGTCTTTAGTGGAGCAGATAGGGGATAAGAGTTGTGGGGTGAAGAGAGTTTAATAGCTACCTAACTGATGAATAGAAGTCTGTAGAGAACGACAACAGAACGAACAGTGCTCTACTGTTGAAGTACCTAGAGATTGGGGGTGCAAGTCTGAAGGTGCCAAGACTGAACACACTGAGCATGTCCAGAGTGCCTTCTTAAATAGGCAAAATGTATCCTGAGGCATAGGTGGTCAGGATGTCCCTTAGAACAATGTAAGATTGGATTATAAGGTTGTGAGACAATGTGTGCAGGAGGAAAGTTGATGGGTTTTTATGAGATGAACAAAAAGGTCTCAGGAAACCAGGATGATGAGTTATGGATGCATCTAATAGGTGTTGATAGATGGAGCAAGAAGAATTGAAACTAGGTAGAGTGATTAGATTATTCAAAGAGTGGCAGGGGAGCAATTAATATCTGAGGTGGAGCAAGAGAATTGGGAGTTGGAGAGAGGGTATTGACAGGAAATATTGATATAGATACACCTGGAGATGTTATTGACAAAAGACAAAAGGTTTGATGAGAGGACAGAATCTCAAGTAAAAAGACTTTTCTTAGTATATATATTTCCTGGAGGAGGAGGGGGGAAGGAGGAGGAGAAGAGGGAGAAGGAGGAGGAGAAGAAAAAGAAGAAATTGAATCTATAACCTGCCCTATATTCTGAGTCTCAGAGTCTCAGAGCTCTCTCAATCTTCTCTACCTTTCTCCCCCAGAACAGAAACCTTGTGAGGTAGGTGGGGGTGAAAGAGCTCTCCCAGAAGCTGCCCTTTCAAGGACAGCTCTGTGATAGCTATGGCTGACCCAAGGCCATTCCAGCAGTTGTAAGTGGAGGAGTGGGGAATCAAACCCGGTTCTCTCAGATAAGAGTCTGCGCACCAAGTCATTACACCAAACTGAGGGAATGATTAGTTTAGCTAGGTGTTGGCTATCTCCTGAGCCTGGGGACCACACCTTAGCCAGAGATAAAGATATGGAGGCATACTCATCTGTGTTGCTAAAGGCTTGTATGTGCTGACCTAGGGGTCACAGTGTGTTTGGAGCTGGGGCAAGTTAACCAAAGTGCTGCCAGACTCCATTTTGTGTGCCAAGCCTGGCACAGTGTTTCCATGTACCAATGTCACAACTGCCCGGTGTTATTGAGGATTGCTCGCACTGCTGTGTAGCCTGGCTATGCCCTCCACAAAGCATATCATATAGGTGGGATAACACAATGAAAAATGTGGTGGGGCAAGTATTTATTGTATCATCTGGCCATGCATTTATCTGGATGAGAGCCATAGTGGTATCAACAGAATAATGTGATCTGTTATTATCTCAGCAATATGAAATATGTTTAGGTAACTGTGTTTTTAGTCTCTGAGTGGATAAAGACTCGAAAGTTCAAGGAGCAAACTGTTTTCTCACTTCATAATATAGTTCTGGAAATTGGTTCAGCACTGAAATTTGCTGAAGCCAATATCCAGAGAGTTTTGTGATCCCTGATGAATTACAAACCTGTGAAGTGTTAGTTCACTACATTTTATTTTTCTTTCCATGAACCTTGTGTCTATCTGAAACGTGCTTTTGCAAGGGCAATGTATTTTTAATGCACATGATGGTATTATGTAAATTGGTTTAGATGTGCAATCTACTAAAGGTGATTTCTTAGTCTCCTGTGAACACAGCCAATGATCACATAATTTTCATTATAGCAAAAATCATTTTACTTTTCATAAGTAATTCCCAAAGGCATTGCCCTGACAACTTCAATTTCCATTAAATTGGGAACTTGATACTCATTTACAGGACTCTAATGAATATAGTGAGTCTGAGGTAATGCTTCCCCCGCCCCCAACATATATTCCCTTGGCCACAGAATATAAATTATTTTTAAGAGGCAGCAAATAAGGTAGTTAATGAACCAACAGGCTCCCTTCCAAAATTCTAATTCTGAGCTGGTTTAATATTTTGGGGTTTTAAAAAACCCCTGACAGACAGGCATGCACAAAAATTACATGGGGATCAAAGACTATCTATTCCTATGGTAATTAAAACTTCTTACCTTCGAAGAATGCTTTCCATATTAATATTACCTGCAGCAGAGGATTCTGGGCATGCTCTAGTGCACGCACTCAGCTCACCCAGGATTAGGGTTATAAAGCATGGCCTTTTCATATCTTTGTCATTGTGGATCTTTACATTTTCCCCATGTTGTTTCTTTTGCACTATTTATATGCCGTTTATGTTGGATCACATATATTCATTATTTCTATGCAACTTGTATACAGTGTATAGACCATTAATTTCAACAATAGGCATCGATTTTACCAGGAGTAATTTTAATTAATTTTGTTTCCACAGCCAATGTTCCCTCTAAACTGTGGAGTCTTATGAGCAAAAATTCTACTTTGTGAGCTACTGGCAATAAAGTTGTGAGCTGCTGCACAAATTATTGTGCTCTGAGGCCATTTTCCCTGAGCTAAGACAAAAATGTGTGAGCTGGAGGCTAAAAAACTGTGAGCTAGGTCACACTAACTCAGCTTAGAGGGAACACTGCCCATAACTTGTGAGGAAAAGATAACTGCAGTTTCACCCTGAACAGGGAGAACCCATGTCAGAGACTGGCATTTTTGAACCAAAACAGTGTGGCTTGGAATTTCAGAAGCAGACACTGGCCAGGTGGGCTTGTAAAATGAGTCCATTTAAGAACAGTTCCTCATGCAACTGGGCAATGGAACTCGTACAGGAGCTGCGCTGTACTCCTCTGCTTGCTTGCTACTGTCCACACTCTCCCCCTCCCCCCCGTCCAAGTAAATTTACTTCAAGGTCCTCTTCCTACTGCCTGCCTGCCCAGATGCCTTACCATCTGTGTGCCGCAAAATGCCCTTGCCTGGTCAGTCTGCCTCTTCCTTGTGCTACTGACCATCAGAGACCTGTAGCCAGAAAATTTGGGGTGGCCCAGGAGTCCAGGAGCTAAAAAATTTCATGGAGGGGGCATGGGGCTTGGCTGCTTCTTCCCTCCAGCTGCCAGCCTGGCCAGCCTCAGCTCTCTGTTGCACTCTCCCTCTGGCTGTTGCACTCACTCTCCCTTGTCTCTGTTCCTTTCCCACTTTCTGTCTCGCTGCAGCTCTCTCACTGTCCCCCTCTCTCTTGTGCTGCCTTTCTCTCTCTCTCTCACTGTTCCCCTCTCTCTTGTGCTGTCCTTCTCTCTCTCTCTTTCTCTCTCTGCCACTCTCTCACTGTCCCCCCCTCTCTCACTCTCTGTGTCTCTGCTGCTCTCTTACTCTTCCCCTCTCTCTTGTGCTGCCGTTCTCTCGCTCTCGCTCTCGCTCTCTCTCTCATTCTATCTGCCGCTCTCTCGCTGTCCCCCTCTCTCTTGTACTGCCATTCTTTCACTCACTTCTGGTCTCTCAGTGTCCCCCTCTCTTGCGCATTGCCGTTCTTTCTCTTTCTCTCTCTCTCACTGTCCCCTTTCTATCTGCTGCTCTCCCGCTCTCTGCCCCCCCCCCTCTCTGCTGTATTACTGTGTGTTTGGAGTCTTTCCTATTCTGCCATAGACCTTGATGTTAACATGGGTGCCCTTCATTGACTCCAAAAGGGGTGTCGCTTTATTCTATTTGTCTGATGTTTGGCAAAGTACACGTCCTAAGTACACGTTCCACTCAGCTTTGCTCCAGATCTAGTGAGCACTGAATTTGCCTACTACAAACTCACACCATTCAAAATGCTTCCACATTTAAAAGTTTGCTCCTCACCTTCTGTAGAGTTTTACATCTGCATTTGCAAAAGAAGGAAGAAAACCTGCAGGTCCTTGCCCCTCCCAGAGGTTGGAGGTTCAATTCACCTGTCTCTCAAGATTGCCCAGTCATAGGCAAGGGGGAGGGAGTTGAAACCCCAGTCAAGGTGCTGGTGTCACACACACACTCCTAACCATCCAAAATGGGCTTTGCTTTGGGTCTGGTTGGAACTGGGCTTTTATTCCAGGAGGGGGGAGGAGAAGTGGGCAGAGCAACCAACAACCTGGAGCAGGAAAGAGATGCCACCCCAGGCAAAGATCCCCGCATGGCACATTATATGCACATTGCTGCCACACAACACCTCTTTCTCCTTGCAAGGGAAGCAGAGCTCAGGAGAAGAAGGCTCCCTTGCTGTGTGACATGCTCCAAGCTGCCAGTCTGAATGCAGCCATAGAGTCCCCTTTAAATACCCATTCCTGTAGGTCCAAATTATTTCCAAGTATTCAAAATGTGCACCTGCATTACAGATTGTACAGAAAAAGTAATCTAGTCCCTAAGTTTTTACCCGGAGATATGCATATATGACTTTGCATATATTGAATAAGATAGAGTTTAAGCCTTTCAGGTCATTTAGTTATATCTGAACAAAGCATTTACTTTTGCTGTCAAAATAAATACTGTTTATCAGCACCATGAAGGTATAAAATGGTCACCTGTAACTGCAGGAATAAAAACTAAGTGGCATGTAAACAAGACATCAGGAAAAGAACACCTTAATGCTACACCTCCTAAAAGCCTTTCTATTAGGGGAGGTCGATCACATTCAAAGTGCGACATAGATGGACAAAAGAATAAACAGTTTTGACAGGCCAAAGGGCTTTTATTGATTTCCAACAGAGGAATCTTTCATGTCCGCTTTCTAAAACAGAACATGAAGTCTTGAGTTTGGGGCTGGGGTTTGTTCCCACTCCAAATTACAATGTGTTTAGAACTAGAGTGAATGTTTTTTTAAATTGATAAAGCAGATTAAACTGAAAAAGTTGTTTGAGGGTGAAGGAGATAGGCAGCGTGAACCTTTTTTGCCCTAAGTCTACTTTTGTACCTAATGTTTTCGACCCCTGTATTGCAGCCTTTGAGAAAATGGTGCTGAGGGATTTGAAATTGACAGAAACTTCCTTTGAATTGTGATGGAGAAATCTCAATATGCAGCAAAAAATGGCATTGGAGAACTTGCAGAATGACTCGAATATTGTCATTAAGTCGGCAGATAAAGGTGGAGCGGTGGTTGTACAAGATAAACAGGAGATCAGGAGACAACCAGCTGATGACACAACGTATAGCCCTTTAAATTCCAAACTGACAAAGCATGTACAGAGTATTATTAGGGTGGTATTAATGGAAGCAGAACTATTAGGTGTCATTGATAATAAGACTGCCAAATTCTTGTTTAATGACTCGCCAGTCATTTATACCCTTCCAAAAATTCATAAGGGAATTTTACCACCACCAGGGAGACCTATTATTTTGGGTTCCAACTCGGTATTGGAACCTTTGGCTAAGTTTGTTGATTACTACCTTAAACCTTTTGTGGTTCAAATCCTGTCATATATCAGAGACAGCAAATATTTTATATCTAAACTTGAAGGTCTGAATGTTCCACAAGATGAATGTCACGTCCCTTTACACGTTCCTCCCTTTGGATGAGGCAAGAGTAATAGTGGAACACTTGTTGGCCAGACAGGATCAAACCCCTGCAACATACTTCCTAATGGAACTGGTAGACATAATATTTGAAAAGAACTTTTTTAGGTTCTGTGAGGATTTTTATTTACAAGTTCGAGGAGTAGCCATGGGAAGCAGCCTGGCTCCCTCAGTTGTCAGTTTGTTCATGGCTTGCCTTGAGAAACAACACATTTGTAATTCTAGCAATCCTTTTTTTGACAGCATATTAATATATTTTCGATTCGCTGATGATTTATTTTTAATTGTGAGTAATCAACAAGTGGTGGCTCCACTGTTAGCTTGGATGAATGAGCTGCACACTACAATTAAGTTTACAGGCAAGAGTGATATTTCTGAATTGCCCTTTCTGGATGTTACTGTATATAAAACGCCTAAAAACCAATTGGCTGTACGACTTTACAGGAAAACTTCTGATAGAAGTTCTGAGAGCCAGTTTGGTGTAGTGGTTAAATGAGCGGACTCTTATCTGGGAGAACCGGGTTTGATTCCCCACTCCTCCACTTGCACCTGCTGGCATGGCCTTGGGTCAGCCATAGCCCTGGCAGAGGTTGTCCTTGAAAGGGCAGCTGCTGTGAGAGCCCTCTCCAGCCCCACCCACCTCACAGGGTGTCTGTTGTGGGGGAGGAAGGTAAAGGAGATTGTAAGCCGCTCTGAGACTCTTCGGAGTGGAGGGCGGGATATAAATCCAATATCATCATCTTCTTCTTCTTCTTTTCTTCATTATCGTTCCTTTCACCCTTTACGTTTACGAAGGAGTTTTCCTTACAGCCAGATGTTGAGAATTAAATGCAACTCAACAGAAACAGGAGATTTTAGAAGGGATAGTAGAGATCGAGCTCAGGATTTCATAAAACGGGGTTTTCCAGTCCTAATAGTAAAAGAAGCCATTGATAAGGCAGACTCTATTGACAGAGCATGTCTCTTTCAAAACTGTGAGGACAAACGGGGAGAACAATTAACGTTTGCTTTTGATCACACTCCCCTTTCTAATAAGATTCAGTCTTTTTTATTTATTTATTTATTTATTTATTTATTTATTTATTTATTTATTTAATATCCTGCCCTCCCCACCAAAGTAAACTCAGGGAGGCTCATAACATATAAGAATTACAAATTACAATATAAAAACATTGGGCGATTTCCCACACAGCTTACCAAGGAGCGAAGTCCCTCCTCACCATGCAGCGTCTGCTTGGATTTCCCACCAACTGCTCCGCGGATTCAGGAAGTGCCGCACCTTTTGCGTTGCTAATGTAAACTAGGGTTTTAGTGATTTCCATTTGAGATGCAAAAGGTGCGGCACTTCCTGAATCCACGGAGCAGTTGGTGGGAAATCCAAGCAGACGCTGCGCAGTGAGGAGGGACTTCGCTCCTCGGTAGGCTGTGTGGGAAATCGCCCATTATCTCAAAACGATATATATAATTTACTAATTAAAACCAACATTTACAGTGCTATATTCTAGATGTTCTCCTCGGTAGTTTATGATGGTCGGATATAGTAGACCAATCCACATTAAGTTAAGGCCATTTGGAAAAGGGTAGTCTTGCAGGCCCTACGGTCTAACATTAATAAACACTGGCATCTGTTAAGTGATGTGCCAGGGTGTAGGAATAGACCTTATATGGGACTTCAAAGAACTTACAGTATAAAGGACCTGGTTGTACATTCTGACATGAGGACTGAAGATTTAACAAACACAGAACCAGTTCTTGAGAATTTTCCTTGTGGCAGGTGCAAAGTCTGCCCCCCTAACGATATAGACTAAAGAGTTTGTGCATCCTGTTAATGATATTAAGATTAAAATTAGGCATTTCAGCTCCTGTTTGTCAAAAAATGTGGTGTACGCAGTCCTGTGCAGCTGTCCAAGGATCTTCATAGGCAACACAACTAGACAAGTAAGGTTCTGGATCCTGAAGCACCAATCTCGCTTTCGTCATCAAAACACGGAGTCTCCTCTTACGGAATACTATGTGTCTGAAAATCATACAGAGAAGGACATGAGGTTTTGTGTTTTGTATAAATATCAAGGGACTAACAAAACTCAAAGTGAAATTCAAAAAATACTGCTTAGGGAGGAGGCTACTCTTATTTTTAAAATGGATGCGTTAGAACCCATGGGTTTAAATTCAGCACTAGATTTGTCATGCTTTCTATAATATTATTCAATTTTGCTTTTGAAATGGTGCAGGGCTTCCAGCTCTTTTTCCTATTTCCATTTGGTTAAATGTTACTTTAAATGTCACTTTACATTTTTACCAACTGTTTTTAATTGTGACAATATAAGCTAGATTGTGCAGGAAAACCCTTTGAGAGATTTCTCCAGAGCTAGTGCTAGGAGAAGTGCTTTCTTTGTGTGTTGGTAAGTTGTTATCTGACTTGGCTACATTGTCTTAATTATTGGTAACATATATTGGACTGATGCAGATGATTGGGAAACGTCTCTTAGATGAAGGAAAGTAAAACAGTATTACAGGCAGCTTTACTGTTAGAGGCTGTGAAAATGCACTGAATTTAAAATTGCTTTAAAAAGTTGGAAGTTTCAATCGAACACCTGCAACAGAAGAAACATCTTTGAAAAACTAAAATCATCTGCACTTGAAATCTGGTCGGCACTGGCATTTTGTTCTTCCCACGGAGCCGGGTGAATAGTCACTGAGCTCTTGAAGTCTGAAACTGACATGATGAACTGAAAGGAAACTTGTTCTCTTGCACATTTACCTTGTTTTTTGGAATTTATAGTGATATTAATGATTATATTGTTTAAGAGGTAGTTGACTAATCACATATATTTTTGAAATGATTTTCAGTCTTTTTCATTATTTTTCCACAGTTTTTTGCAGCTTTAAATTACGTTTCTGTTCTGTGGGACTCTAGGTTTCACCAAAACTTAAGAATGGCATTTACAGCTTTGCACTTCCAAACAATGCCAAGCTACTAAAAGGTTGCTACGCCAACATTCCAGTTGACCAACATATCTGTCTGTGTGGCAGCTTAGTGGAAGATCTGCCACATTATGTCTTGTTTTGCCCTCTGTATTCAGGTCCAAAGAATAAATTCCTGGCTAAGATTCTGGTTGATCTACACATTCAGAATTCATCCGTTGGGATTTTCCAATATATATGTTGGTGGCTTCCACAATATATCATACATCCTTAAAGAAAACAATTATCCAAAAGGGAACATGAGGAACCAGCTTGTGTATATAAAGTTATCTGCTTGTTAAGCATTACAAGAGGCCTAGCAAAAAAAAAAAAAAAGTCAATAGACTGCAATTAAATTGGTTGAATAAACTGGACTAACACAAATACTTTTTGTGCTCCCATCTCCAGGTTGACTCAGCCTTCCATCCTTCCGAGGCTGGTAAAGAGGGACCGTCTCTCCCCACATGTTCCCCAGAGAGTACTGAGGTCTGGGACTCAAAACCTTCTCACCATCCCCGGGCCTAAGGAAGTCCGTCTCAAGACAACCAGAGACAGGGCCTTTTCTACAATGGCCCCCACATGGTGGAACCAGCTACCGGAAGAGGTGAGGGCCTTGCGGGACCTTACTCAGTTCCGCAGGGCCTGTAAGACAACCCTCTTCCGGTTAGCCTACGCCTGACTGGACAAATGTAGCTTATTAGACTTCTGTGAATTATACTGTATAGTTTTAATGTCAAGATTTTAAGGTTTTTAGGTTTTTTAAATGCTTTGACTTTTGAATGTAATAACCCTGCACTTTGTTTATTGTTTTATCGTTTGCTGTGAGCCGCCCTGAGCCATTTTATGGGAAGGGCGGGATATAAGTTACAGAATAAAAAATGAGCACCCAGCTTGCTGGGGGGAAAGTGTAGATGACTGGGATAGTGTTGTATCTTGCATTTCAATCCTGAAATTACAACACAGCAGACACTACGGAGGTGACCAGTGGAAGTCCACTGGTCCCCGGATGTAGGTCCGCAAATACGCTCCACCAATCAAGATCTGTGGCGGGAAGTTTAACTGGCCAGGATTGGACCTGGCCAGACTGAGGGTTGTTCCAGGGTATGTATATAATCAGGACCAGGCCCGCGTTGCCCTGCCTTGTGATGTACTCGCTAATAAAGCATGTTGCCTTCAACACGTCTCATCACTCAGTACATTACAGGAAGGCAATGGCAAACCACCCCGTAAAAAGTCTGCCATGAAAACGTTGTGAAATCAACATCACCCCAGAGTCGAAAACGACTGGTGCTTGCACAGGGGACCTTTCCTTTCCTCCTGGGCAGGGAGCTTGGCTCTTGTATAATGTAAGTAGGCAGGGAATTCCATTTCTGGGCTCAAAGCTTTTTAACTTAGATATTAATGAAGCACATAAACCCCGGTGGATTCTGCTATTAAAGCATGCTCTCCTCCACCATCCAGAATGTCCCACTTTCATCTCAGGATTAAAAAAAAAAAAAAGAACCACTGTAACATAAAGCACCACTGAGTGATCTGAACTGGTTCTATACCTCCTTCTTTGTAATGGGGGTGGATAGATTTTATGACATTTGCTAAGAACACACAGCTCTTTCTCCCTGTTCCAGAAAAACTCAGGGAGGAAGCAGAAACTCAGCAGATGGAAAAGCAAGCATGATGGAAATTTAACGCAGGCAAGAAAGAAGTGCTCTGGGTGGGGAAGGAAGCGCATCCAAGGATGGTTGTTTCTCCTACTTGAGACGGGGTTACCCTCTCCTTGGAAAGTTAGTTTACAATTTGGGTGTAATTTTAGACTCTATAGGTGTCAGAAGTGGTTCAGCTGACCTTTAAGCACAGGAAAATAATTTACTAGCTGCAGTCTTTCCTGGAGACAACAGATGTGACCTCAGTTACATCTCTTGGTAATATCTGGACTAATCTACCATGATGCATTTTATATGGGGCTGTCTTTGAAGATAGTTCACAAATTTCAGTTAGTCCAAAATGCAGCAACAAGGGCACACCACAATGGCTATATCAAACACATATTATTCCCAACCACACTGACTTCTCGTTTGCTTCCAAGCCCAACTGAAGATGCTAGCATTGATCTTTTTTGATTTAATAGATTTTTATTTTGAGTTTTTAAAGGGATACAGACTAGGAAAAAAGGGGATAAAGGAAAAATGCATCAGAAATGTAATTACAAAAGACATAATGCAAAGGGCAATTTTATAAATGTTAAGGACACTTCCTTAGTCAAAATATATATGTATACAAGAGCAAAAAAACAAGAAAGTATGACGTAGCTTAAAAATAAATGACAGTATATATGTTGTTATGCTTACATGTATATGGCATCATAGTTTAAAATATATATATGAGAGTAAACAATCAGTATAATAACCTAATAAAATATCTTTTTATCATAATATATTATCTTTTATAGTCTATCTTATCTATTTTATCTATTATATAAAATAACAAATCACCTCATAAAATTTTAATAGAAGTTTCACACAACAGTCATTATAATAAAAGTCAGATCAATAACCCTTGTTATTTCTTACTGAAATAGTACAATATTATACAATATTAAATAATAATATAATATAATAATATTAAACCATGCAAATGTGTAACTACAAAGATTGATTATAAAACTCACCAGTTATTTTCAGATTCATCTTTCAGTCTTTGATTAATATAGCTTGTCAATTTTGCTATAATTTGCATCTCGTCTATCTTATTCTCAAGAGTTGGGCAACCCTCAGCTTTCCAGTTAGTTACAAATACTACTCTTGTTGCAGTTAACATGTACCTGGGCAATTCATGCATCACTCTTCCCGTATTCACTGGTAGGATGCCTAACAGCATTGTCTCTAGTGTCATAGCAAATTTAATCTTTTTTTTTTTTAAATTGATTATTTCTTTCCTTCCAATATTTGCTAGGTGGTTGGTTTTTTTGCAAGATCACCATATATGGTAAAAGGTACCATCTATCTCTTTACCCTTCCAATACAATATTTTATAATTTTTATAAATCTTCTCAATGTCTTTGGGGGAGCAGCCCCATATCCAGATTTTTTTTTTCTGTGGGGGGCGTTGGGGCACCTGGGAGTGCTAATTAAATTTAATTAAAATTAAGGAAAGACTTGTGTACCTCCAGCGGCAGAGCCAAGGGCGGGCAAGTAGGTAGCAACCTCTGCTTTACAAGGGAAGGGTCAGGAGTGCTTCTGGGCATGGAGGAGCTGTGCAGCTCTGCCCAGTCAGGGGAGGGGGTGCTGTTATGCCTGGACCCCTCCTCCCTCGAAGGACTAGTCTGGTACCTTGGACAAGGCGACGCAAGCAACCTTCTTTCTCAACATCTCACAGGGTCACTCCTCTAGACTGTTACCTGGTCTGCAAATAGGATCAAAATAGGTCCTACAATCACATGGAATGTGTGTCATCAAATACTGGCCAGAGGCTTGTCTGGGGAAAGTGATCCTAAAGATGCAAAGGTCTGGCTTTTGGCAGTTCTATTCCCTCTTTTAAATCCATCAATGCCAGAGATTAATTTCCAGAAAAGGCAGTACAACTAACTCATTCCCCTACCTTGCCTGATTTTCCCGAATTAAGACATGCTTCATTTGAGAGTTCTACTGAGGGAAAAATCCCCATAAACATAGGTGGAGATCTTGCTTGTTACTCCCTCTCCCATTGTCTGGGCCTCCTAGCTAATTCCCCCAACAAACTCAGGAGACCTTCACAACCCCTTAGGGTAACAGATTAATTTTTATTTATTTATTTATTTATTTATTTATTTATTTGGGATTTATATCCCGCCCTTCCCACGAATGGCTCAGGGCGGCTTCCAACAATTAATCAAACTTAAAATTAAACAATTTCAAATATAAAACAGTTAAATAGTTAAACAGTTAAAAACATTAAAAACATTAATGATGGAGAATGCGAGCAATCCACCCTGCATTTGTTAACTTGTTCTGTTTCTGTGTCATATTGTCGTTGGAGTTTATAAATATGGCCTAAAAGATTATCTTTTTAATTCAAAATTGTATTTTCAAATTGCGTCAAGTTCCTTAGTATATCTCCTTCTTGGTACTTATCTCCTTTAAGTTGAATATATTTTAGCCATTGTATCTTCTTTCCTTCTTCTTTAATAACTTGCCAGGATTTGATTTTCCCATTTTTATCGACCATGTCTTGATATGTTATAAAGTCATTGTTTTTCCTCTCTGCAGCTACTGAGGGAAAAATCCCTGTAAACATAAAGCTTTTTCAGCTGGCAGGTCTGGTCTGTGCAGTTGCTTCAACTTGGAGGTAAGATTGGCGCTATCCCTCCAAAGCTTTCAGGGGAAGGTTAAAAATACTTCTCTTTCAGATGGCATTTTGAACTAGGGAGATGGCACACGCTGTATATTTTTACCTTAGCCCTGATTTTGGGAAGGTTTTTTTTAGTTTTGTATAATTGTTATAGACTTCATCATATACTGTCTTGAGCCCTATGTGTCGCGCTGCTGGTTATGGCCCTGTTTGGGGTGATGTACCAGTGATAGAACATTTTATACCAAGTTTGCTCAAAGTGCCTGACACACTCTAAGTGCCTGACACAAACTGGAGAGCCAGTTTGGTGCAGTGGTTAAGTGTGCGGACTCTTATCTGGGAGAACCGGGTTTGATTCCCCACTCCTCCACTTGCACCTGCTGGAATGGCCTTGGGTCAGCCATAGCTCTGGCAGAGGTTGTCCTTGAAAGGGCAGCTGCTGTGAGAGCCCTCTCCAGCCCCACTCACCTCACAGGGTGTCTGTTGTGGGGGAGGAAGGTAAAGGAGATTGTGAGCCGCTCTGAGACTCTTTGGAGTGGAGGGCGGGATATAAATCCAATATCTTCTTCTTCTTCTTCTTCTTCTTCTTCTTCTTCTTCTTCTTCTTCTTCTTCACTGTGAATTGTGTATCTTTTGTCCATAGCTTCCCCTATTGCTGGAATAAATTTTCTTTCCCAAAGTTTAGTGACCATTTCACCATACATTTCTTACTGCCTTGAGCATCTTTTAAAGAAGAAAGGCAGTCAAAGAAACTAGCTGAGTAATTTTGCTTAGACTATATTAGTTGTTTTTTTAAAAAAAATGTCCAGCAGACTAGTTTTAAATTATCATGGTAGTGCTTAACAATCCAAAGGCATATCACACACCATTTGAAAGATACTTGTTTGACTCCTTTTGTTCATTTACAAAGTGCAGCAATTTGGGATTAATTATTGGCAATTGTCTTTGAACTCTCCCACAGATCACCAACGTGTCTTTTCTTGATACAGACAGAATGTCCTGGACAGAATTTTAGATCCAATGGGGGAAAATGCACTGCATTACCAAAATGAAATACTAACTTGAATTGCATGGCCTGTTCGTTGCAATGATTTTACCTTGGCATCTCTGGCTCAGGTCTCATTTTTAATATCATTTTCATAACTAAAAAAAAAATGACTGCTTTGACTCAAAAGGCACATTACTTTTTTTCATTTTCCGTATTTGAAGAAAATTACTTGCAGTGTGCCAGACTGACAAATCACACGCTATTTCATTTCTCTACATCTTTAGCAGCGCTATTGTAGACATGATAGAACCACTGAAATTCCTATTTTTGAATTGATTCTCCCTGCAGAGACAAAGGACTGTGTTCTTCTGACTGATTTCCTACCCCATGGATGTGGGGGGAAACCAGGGCTGGTTCTCTGCTTTGTCGAAGAAGCAATGGGTTCCAGAAAACCCATTGGCAGGCATTAGAGATTCGTTGTGGTTGAGCATAACCACAATTACTCTGTAATTTTGGTATCTACAAATAACGACCCCAACAAGCCTCTACTATTCTTCACTCGTTAATGCTGCTCATGAATTCTCATGAATGCCTAAACCCTATCACAAAAGTAGGTTGTGGCTATTGTACTAATTTCATCGTATTACTGAAGATCCTTACTAATTGTTTTGCAGCCGAACGGTTTTTGAATGGAAAGAGCGAGACCTGCACAAGGTATTATCAGGGGTGATAATATAATTACTTTGACTGTCATGGGCAAGGATCCAATACAGAAGCCACATCCTGTGCACATTGGCTTTTGAAGCTTCACTTGTAATTGTTTTGCCTCTTGAAAAACAGAGATTAAGGTTTGGGGGGAAACAACAACAAAGCTTCTCAGCAAGTTAGCTCAGCAGACGGCAAGCCTTCTTTATTTGCATTCAAATTTACTTAAAAGCTATTGTTGATATATACTTGAAATGAATTGTTTTTTTTTCATCAGAGAAAACAATTTAATCTACGCCAACAGATTCTGGACTCTGAGTTCAGACACAATTGTCCTTTTTAAAGGGGAAAAAAACAGCAAGACTTTATTACATAGAATACCCTTTTGCGTTCCAGTTATATTGAGGGCTGTGTAAAATTTTGTCTCCCACAAGAGCACCGGTTGTGTAAATTAATCTTGAATTCTAAAAAAAATACTTTCCCTAAGCATCAGGAAGTAAAATAGGACCTTGCTGGGAAGACCCGCTTACAATAGTTGCCGTAATGTCTCAGCCAAAACTCAAAGGCACATTTAAGCTCCTGGAAGAAAAGGGTTTTTTAAATTAAGTTACCAGCTTAACCAAACTGGGAGATACTTTCTGCCTTGTATCTGCTACTTCACATGTACCCTAAGGCAGAATTTCTGACACCACCATTCTGTCAAACACACTCCCTCCCCAATTCCCACTAATTTAACTTTCCTCCATGGTGGATTAAAGGGCATCCACTTCAGAGTGTTTTTTTAATCTGGAAAAAGAGGTGCCAGAACTCTCGAGAGGAAGATGAAAGAGAAACACATGAGTGCCCCTCATGAACTTTTATAGATTTTTTGAGAATTTTGTTTCCATGAAGAGGTTCCGGAAACTTCGTTCTGCCACATTCTCCCTTCCCCAAAAAAGCCATGATTAGCTTTATTTTATTTTATTCTTTTTATTTCTATTTGTATCCCACCCTCCCTGCAAACAGGCTCACAGCAGCTAAGCAAATTAACTTCACAAAATACAATTTTCTATTGTAAAACAGTATTAAGATAAAACATTAAACAATTATTAAAACCACAACATATAAAACTAACATCTTTGGTGCTATGTCTGCTGATATGTAATGTATGAGATAAATAAATAAATGAATGCTGTCCCATAGTTCTTAATGGTTTCTTATAATTTCCAGGTTATGCAAATGGCCTAGGTCAATGTCTCACAAAGGTGCGATGATAGTAATATAAATATAGCTGGCTTCTAGGCGGTTGGCAGCTCTCTCCCCTTAATTTTTAAAAGTAGGTTGGAACAATACTGTTTTACAGGTCTTACAGAACTGGACAAGATCTCGTAAGGCCCGGATGTCATTTGGGAGGGTATTCCATAACACTGGTGCTGTCACCGAGAAGGCCCTGGCCCTAGCTGAACTTACTTTAGCCTCCTTCGGCCCAGGGATTGATAAAAGATTTAGGACCCCTGAACACAGTACTCTCTGGGGTATATGCAGGGAAAGGTGGTCTTGCAGGTAGGCAGGTCCCAAGCCATATAGGCTTTAAAGGTTAGTACCAGCACCTTGAATTGGATCCAGTATGCTACAGACAGCCAGTGCAGTGCTTTCAGCACAGGTTGGAGGTGCTTGTGTATAGAGAGCCCCATCAACAACCTGGCTGCAGCATTCTGCACCAGCTGCAGCTTCCAGATCTGAGACAAGGGCAGCCCCATGTAGAGGGCATCACAGTAGTCAATTCTCGAGGTGACCATTGCATGGATCGCTTTCACTAAGCCATGGTGCTTTAGGAAGGGGGCCAACTGCCTTACTTGCCAAAGATGGAAAAGGGCAGATTTGGCAGTGGATGCTATCTGGGCCTCCATTGATATGGAGGGTTCCAGTAGCATTCCCAGGCTCTTGACGTTTCGTGCCAGGAACAGTGGCACCCCACCAAAAGCTGGCAAAGGGATCTCCCTTCCCAGACCACCATGATTCAGGTAAAGGACCTCCGTCTTTGCCAGATTTAACTTCATTCGACTCAGCCTGAGCCACAATGCCACAGCATGTAACGCCAGGTCCAGATTTTCTGGGGGACAGCCAGCTTGACCACCCATTAATAGATAGAGCTGGGTATTATCTGCATATTGATGGCACCCCAGCCCATACCTCCGGACAATCTGGGCAAGGGGGCACATATAGATGTTAACACTGGGGGAAGCACCGCCCCTTGAGGCATACCACATATAAGTGGGTGGCTCTGAGACAATGTCTTCCCAATCACCACCCTTTGTGCCTGGCTGGAAAAAAGAAGTAAGCCATTGCAAGGCAGATTCCTGAATCCCCATGTTGACAAGGCAGTTGGCTAGTAGCTGATGGTCATCCATATCAAATGCAGCCAACAGATCTAATAACAACAGCACCACAGAGCCACCTTAATCCAGATGTCTTTGAGGTCATCTATGAGGGCAACCAGGACTGTCTCCATCCCATGGCCTGGGCAAAAGCCAGACTGGGACGGATCCAGCATGGAAGCATCGTCCAGAAAAATCTGCAACTGTGTCACCACCACCAGCTCTATAACCTTACCCAAAAAGGGTGTTAGACACCAGCTGATAGTTTGACAATACGGCCGGGTATAAAGATGGCTTTTTAAAGAGGGGCTGAACCACAGCCTCCTTTAGAGGTGTGGGAAAAACACCCTTCCAAGAGGGATCTGTTGACAGTCTCCTAGAGAGGGTCTTGTAGTCTCACCCAGCAAGACTTTATCAGCCAGGACGGACACAGATCCAACACACAGGTAGTAGGGCACACAGAAGAGAGAACTCTGTCAACTTCCTCCAGGCTGAGTGGAGTGAAGCTGTCTGGCTGTGGAGTGCTGTCTTGCTGGCAGCTTTATGTAGAGATGGGAATGAACCAAAAAAGAACCATGGGTTCAAGCATGAACTGGGCCAGTTCATAGTTCATTTCGTCGTGTCATTCCTGAATCCAAAACAAACTACCTTTTTAAATGAAAGTTTGAGTAATTTGTTTTTGTGATTCATTCTTGCGGGTGTTGAAAGACCTGATTCAAATTGAGGTGACGAAAGAGGAGGTCCTACAACTGATAGACGAATTAAAAACTGGTAAGTCACCAGGCTCGGATGGCATATATCCAAGAGTTCTGAAAGAACTCGAAAGTAAAATTGTGGATCTCCTGACAAAAATATGTAATCTTTCATTAAAATCTGCCTCCGAGGATTGGAAGGTTGCTAATGTCACCCCCATCTTTAAAAAGGGTTCCAGAGGAAATCCGGGAAATTACAGGCCAGTCAGTTTCACTTCGATGCCAGGAAAGTTACTGGAGACTGTTATTAAAGAGAGAATTAGTAGGCACACTGATGAACAAAAATTAGTGAGGAAGACTCAGCATCGGTTCAGTAAGGGAAGATCTTGTCTCACTAACCTGTTAGAGTTCTTTGAGGGAGTGAACAAACATGTGCACAAAGGGGACCCAATAGATACTGTTTACCTTGACTTCCAGAAAGCTTTTGTTAAAGTTCCTCATCAAAGGCTCCTAAGTAAACTCAAGAGTCATGGGATAAAAGGACAAGTCCTCTTGCGGATGAAAAACTGGCTAGTTAATAGGAAACAGAGAGTGAGTATAAATGGGCAATTTTCTCAGTGGAGGATGGTAAGCGGTGGGGTGCCGCAGGGCTCAGTAGTGGGTCCCATACTTTTTAACTTGTTCATTAATGATTTGGAGTTGGGAGTAAGCAATTAAGCGGCTAAATTTGCAGATGACGCTAAATTGTTCAGGGTGGTGCCAGGCTTCCTTTCTTCTGGTGGGCCTTCTTCAGTGCCGTTCCTGTCAAAAACTACTCACCGAAAACACTGCGAGAACTTGTCCTGTAACTGTTAACAAAAGTGGCAATGCGGGGATGCAACCAAAGCCTCCCATGTCCTAATCCAACATGCTAACCACTAAGCTTCGCTATTCTTGAAATTTGACCCTACTAATATCACCCATATGATCTTAAATTTTGCTGTCGCTCTCTCGCTTTCTCTCTCTCTCTCTCTGCCTCTCTGCTATATAACAAACTGCTATTATTGCAGCTATATGTGTATTGTTATGCCAACAATTTAACTTTGGGCCCAAGCTAAAAGGATCCCCTGAACTTAAGCAGATCCCAAAATGGGCACTACCAGTGATCTACAACCAGATGCTGCCACGTCTAGCCTGCACAGCAAGAGTTCACTACTGCAACAAGAGTTAAAGGCCTCCTGCAAGATTTGACCACTTTGTATCACCCTTGTGCTATTCTATACTAATATGCTATTCACCTCTATATTAATTTTATTAAATGCTTTCCTATTTCTTCTCTCCCCCCCCACCTTTTTGTCATTGTTCCACGTAAATGTGTGGGAAGAGTAATCCCTCCCCGACCTGCAACTAAGCAAGGCTATATGTGCTTCCTGCTGGTGGTGCTTTGCACAGCTCCAAACTTTATAACATTCTAAGGTGTTTTCTTCTTTTTTAAAAAATTATGTTTAAAAAAGAACACTCCCAAAGTGCACCAGCAGCCCACAGTACGGTTGCCAAGTCCAATTCAAGAAATATCTGGGGACTTTGGGGGTGGAGCCAGGAGACTTTGGGGCGGAGCCAAGAGCAAGGGTATGACAGGCATAATTGAACTTCAAGGGAGTTCTGGCCATCACATTTAAAGGGATTGCACATCTTTTTAAATGCCTTCCTTCCACAGGAAATAATGAAGGGTAGGGGCACCTTCTTTTGGGGCTCATAGAATTGGACCCCCTGGTCCAATCTTTTTGAAACTTGGGAGGTATTTTGGGGAGAGGCACTAGATGCTATACTAAAAATTTGGTGCCTCTATCTCAAAAAACAGCCCCCCTCCGAGCCCCTGATACCCGTGGATCAATTCCCCATCATTCCCTATGGGAATTGTTCATGGAGGTGCATGATGGCTGTGGGGGTGGGGCTTCCCCCGCCGGCCAATTGGCTGGGGGAGGGGGGAAGCCTGTAAAACCAGGGGATCCCCCTCTGGGACCTGGGGATTGGGAAGCCTAGCCCACAGTCCCCTTTCCAATCACATGTCCACAAATTCAGCTCCCAGAACACACAGGAAAGGCCTCCCTGCTAAGGCTCTCTCGATCAGTGCCAGCAGCTGCAGCCATTAGTGAAAAATTCTGATGTCCTAAGCCCTAGAAGACTCTCATCAACCATTAATTAATTCAAACAGTAAACTCTTGGTGGAGGGATTATACAGGTATTGGGAAGAACAAAAAACAGGGGCAGCCTCCTTCAGGAGGTGGTTACAGACCCTCAGCCCTCACATACTCTTGGACCTCTCAATCTCGGTAAAGCGTAAAGCTTACCACGTCCTTAAACAAAAAACCCAGTTAGCACATCTACACACAATTGCAAGCAGTAAATAGTTAATTCTATGCCACAGAAAGCTTCACTTGCTGATTTCTAAAAAAAACAAGAGATTGTTAAAGTCACAAGAACAGACCAATTTTTTATATCAGTTGGCATCTCTCGATACCTTCTTAGCCTCGTCTGAGCCAAAGTTGTTTGAATAGTTGCTCTAAAAAGATGGTGACCAGAGTACTTGCTAATAATCTATGTTCCATTGGTTGCTGCATTATTATTTTATTTGTGTGTGTGTGAATGTGTGCATGCATACTTAGAAATCATGTCTGACTTCTGGCGACCCCTAGTGGGACTGGGAGGCAAGAATGTTCAGAGAGAAGAAGAAGAGATTGGATTTATATACCACCCTTCACTTGGAGTCTCAGAGAGGCTTACAATTTCCTTTCCTTTCCCCTCCCCACAACAGGCACCCTGTGAGGTAGGTGGGGCTGAGAGAGCTGTCCCAGAACTGTTCTTGAGCAGGTCATCTCTGAGAGAACTGTGACCCTAATCCTAACCCAAGGTCACTCACCAGGTGCATGTGGACGAGTGGAGAATCAAACCCAGTTCTCCCAAATTAAAGTCTGTGCTTTTAACCAGGTGCATGTGTCATAGCTCTGGCAGAGGTTGTCCTTGAAAGGGCAGCTGCTGTGAGAGCCCTCTCCAGCCCCACCCACCTCACAGGGTGTCTGTTGTGGGGGAGGAAGGTAAAGGAGATTGTGAGCCGCTCTGAGACTCTTCGGAGTGGAGGGCGGGATATAAATCCAATATCTTCATCTACCTCACAGGGTGTCTGTTGTGGGGGAGGAAGGTAAAGGAGATTGTGAGCCGCTCTGAGACTCTTCGGAGTGGAGGGCGGGATATAAATCCAATATCTTCATCTACCTCACAGGGTGTCTGTTGTGGGGGAGGAAGGTAAAGGAGATTGTGAGCCGCTCTGAGACTCTTCGGAGTTGAGGGCAGGATATAAATCCAATATCTTCATCTACCTCACAGGGTGTCTGTTGTGGGGGAGGAAGGTAAAGGAGATTGTGAGCCGCTCTGAGACTCTTCGGAGTGGAGGGCGGGATATAAATCCAATATCTTCTTCTTCTTAACCACTACACCAAACTGGTTTGCTCCCTGTTTCTGCATCCCAGCCTTGGTATTCCCTGGAGGTCTTCCATTCAAGTACTTGCCAGGGTTGGCCCTGCTTAGCCCCTGAGATCTAATAAGATCAGACTTGCCTGGGTTATCCTGGTCAGGGTTCTTAGATGTTTGGTTCACCTTTGGTCCAGTATTAGGATTTCAAGCCCAACTCAGAAAACACTTGGAGACTTCGAGGGTGGAGCCAGGAGACTTTCCCATTCTGTAAAATAAATAAAAATACAGTAGTGCAATTCCCCTGAATAGTCTTCATTTCCTTGTCCCCCCAGCAATTTCAGTAAATGGTAATGAACACACACTAACAAATCAGCCAAAATAAACAGTTTGCAATCACACACTTTTGTGATCTCACTGGGGCTTTACACACAGGAGCTACTGTATTTCCAACCAACTTCTTCACAGGCAAATGAAAAGCGAGAGGTGTGGAGTTTTCCTCCATTCCATAAACAGGTTCCTACACAAAGATGCCTGAAAGAAATCCAAAACAAGCGCAGAGACTGTGCTCTCTCTCACACACACACATACTTACTGGCTCTGGTTCCTATACAAAGATGTTTGAAAAAAAGCAAAGCAAGCAGAGCAACTGCACTCTTGCTCTCTCTCTCTCTCTTTCACACACACACACAAGCACACTTGGCTCTGCTGCTGGCCCCTCCAAATGCAGCTTTCACTTCTTGCTCAAATTTAAAGGCACACATGCACATTTTAAAAAGCAAGGTGTTTGCAGGCTTCTAAACTTGGGGGAGATCTAAAGGTACATGGTGGCCATAGGGGCAGACCTTCTCCCCCTGCCGGCCAGGTGGCTGGGGTGGGATAGAGCCTGGAAAACCAAGGGTTCCCCCATTGGACCAGGTGATTGGGAAGCCTATCCAGTATAAATGTAAAAGTTTGGTTCAATATAAATAAAATTTAAAATAGAATTAAGGGAGCTAGCTAATGTCAAAAGTATGAACTCAATAGTGGTTTAAGAAGCTGGAATTTAATGATTCATATGGATTTTCCTTGCTTATGTAGAATAGTGGTTGGCAGGGCTTTTTCAATAGCAGGAACTCCTTTGCATATTAGACCACATACCCCTGATGTGGCCAATCCTCCAAGAGCTTACAGGGCTCTTAGTACAGGGCCTACTGTAAGTTCCAGGAGGATTGGCTACATCAGGGGTGTGGGGCATGATATGCAAAGGAGTTCCTGCTATAAAAAAAGCCCTGGGGGTTGGAGTGTTGGAGTAGGATTTGGGTGACCCAAGTTTAAATCCCTGCTCTGCTATGGAAGCTCACTGGGTGACCCTGGGGCCAGTTACACATTTTTAGCCTAATCTATGTCACAAGATGGTTGTTGTGAATATAAAATAGAGGATGGCATTGTAAGCTACTTTCAGCCTCCCTTGGGAGTAAAGCAGGGTATAAATGAATAAGACAAGGTTGTAAATTGTTGTAAAACTATTGCTTACATAGCAGGAGCTGTAGATAAGTGGTTGAGCCCCTGTTCTACAAGCAGAAGGTCCCAGGTTCAACCCCCAGCATCTCTAGTTAAAACAGGGATGTTGAACTCATTTGTTACACAGGCCAGATCTGATGTCAATGGGACTTTGTGGGGCTGGGCCATGCATGTCATGAAATGTAATGCCAGATAGTGGAGATATAAACTTTATAAAGGATACAAACACATTTTTTAACTTAAAATATAAACATGCTTAAAACTCTTGTGCTCTTTTGTTTAAAATAGAAAGGTGGGGGGATTTAAAATAAAACATCAAGAAAAAGCAAAAGGATCATTGCAGAAACTAAAAAAATATAAACTAAAAAATATAAAAATCTCTGAACTAGGAAAACATGAAATGGCTGGGCATTGCAAGCTTCCTTTTCCCAATCTAGTCAGATTGGCAATGGCTATCCACTGTAACATCCCCCTTTGGCTGTGGGTTCCCAGGTTAGAGTATTCACTATGCACCAGTTCTCTGGTCCATTCAGCAGAGACAAGTTGGCCCAAAGCATAAATCTTTTATTTGCAACTCCAGCAAGCAACAGCTTCAACTGGCCATATAAATGCTGAAAAGTGAAACAAGCTCCACTCCATTGAAATATATTGATGCACAAAGTTGAAAGGAAAACCCAGAATGGATTTCCCATTAAGGTCTCTGTGCCCAGATAGACTACTCCCAAATTTTAGTTTTTCTGGGTTCAGATACCTTAATGGAAAGTCTATTTTGCATTTTCTTTGCAGCTTTGCAAGCCCAGAAGAGCTTCCTTCTGAAGCTGGCAAAAGCAAGACAGAAGGAGCTGGGAATTCCAGTGATCTTGGAGCTTCACAGGGTAAGGACAGGATGGGGAGAGCATGGGACTGATTAAAGCCCTGGCCAGGCCAGTTGCAGCCCATGGGCAGTAAGTCTGACACCCCTGAGTTAAAAGGACCAGGTGGCAGATGATGGAAAAGACTTTGTTTAAGAATGGAAAGCTGCTGCCAGTCTGAATAGACAATACTGACTTCAGTGGACCAAGGGTTTGGTTCCATAGAAGGCAGATTCACGCGCGCAATGTCTTTAACTGTGCCAGGGTAAATAGCATGTGTTAACTAGATTAGCAGTAGTTTGTGTGTTGGCACTACCCTTTTGATCAGCAGTTATACTTGTAGGACTTTTTTGCCAGTAAAATGGATGACCACCTGATTCACATGTTCCATTTGTCTTCTCTAATGTCCATCCAGGGACAATCAGGATGCTATTAACAAAACAAAAAAAGAAACCCGCATAATACAAATTACCCATTAGAGATGATCATGGTGATTTATGGGGCATATAAGAGCCCAGGCTGTGAAAGTATCAGTCAAATCAGCAATTTGAACTGTGTCCAGAACATCACATCGAATGAATAACATGGAAATGATTTATTTGCTACAATATTCCTCTCCCAAGTTGTTCAATATGAGAGAGCAAGATGAAGTTATGCTTTTGCAAGTGTAAAATACTGGCTTCAGAGATGTTCAACCACTAACATCCTTTAGTAACAAACACATAACAACAAGACAACATGGCAGGGCCTGGTCCCCGCTTATATGCATGCACCCGGAACAACCCCCTCCCAAGGCCAGTCCAATCCTAGACAGTTAAAGTTTGCACCACAGATCTTAATAGGTGGTCAGTTGAGTCAGTCCCTAGTCAGGAGATCTGCGGTTTCCCACAGTTCCCCTGTTCACGTTAGGCAGCACTGTTTTGGAAATTCAGGGACTGAAATGCAGTACACAACACTCCTCCCCCCTAGTTCAGCATACGTAATCCCTGAGATATTAATAATAATAATAATAATAATGTTTTATTTATATCCCGCCCTCCCCGCCAAGGCAGGCTCAGGGCGGCTAACAACATATCAATACAATACATTATACAATAGGTATTAAAAACAGCATTTAACCTTAAAAACATTCCAGTTTAAAGTTACACATTAAATATTTCTGGTGCTATTCCATCAGTAGATATGATATGATGGCGGATCTCATTTTAAGGCGAATCCATCAAGCGTTTAGTCAGGCAAAGGCCATCCTAAAAATATTCCGGTGGCCTCCATTCCCATTGAGAACACAGAGGCTCGGCCGAAGGAACTGGGGCTGTAGTAACTCCACTTGGTTCCGCTGGTTCCTTGCCGGGACACAAGGAAGGGGGAACCCACTCTGCGGGCTCTGAGCAAACAGAGTCCCTTCACTTCTCCCAGGGGGGGATGTAGCTAAGTCTCTGTGAGGCTCAGAGATTGGAAGTCCTGGGGTTGGTGTGGCAGCCCCCTGTGGCAACCCCAAGACCTCCTCATCCCCCATATCTTTGGGGTCTTCCAGTTCTTCTGGCAAGGTCCGGCAGCACAACTGATCGATGGAGGAGCTGGCCCCCCTTCATTGACACCTCTTATGAGCGGGAGCCGGTGACCCACCTCACTTGGGTGGGTAGCCATTCTGGTCCACCGGAAAAGCTTTTTGCGTAGGCCAGGTCCCCTGGGAAGAACCCATTTGTAGCTTCCCAGGTCTCAGGCGAGTTGTGGAGGTCAGGCGCTTGGTCAGGGTGCAGTCTGTCCAGCTGGGTTATCAAGTGCCTGCCCATTGACAGTTCCGTCAGATTGTGGTCTGTAACAGATTTCAGAGTAGTCCTGTTCCCAAAAAGGAAAGCAGCCAGGAGGGGGTCCCAATCCCCGTAAACAATGCGGCTGAGGACCTCCGTTGTGCGGATCATGCACTCCACTTGCTGGGTGGAACGGGGCAGACCGTATACCCCAGATGAGGTTCCTATTTAAGAACTCCCAGAATTCATGGGAGGTGAATATGGTACCGTTGTCCGTCACTACAGTCTGTCCAGCAGAATGACCATCATTATGATTGGTGGAATATGTGTCTGT
Source organism: Heteronotia binoei (assembly GCF_032191835.1). NCBI lineage: Eukaryota > Metazoa > Chordata > Lepidosauria > Squamata > Gekkonidae > Heteronotia > Heteronotia binoei. The sequence goes on along the minus strand of NC_083230.1, from coordinate 24,844,363 downwards.
ACATGGAAAGAAGTTGTGTATATATTGCTAGGGCTAGTGAAGTATATATCTACATCCAGAAACATATTCTCTATTGAGATTCCAATCATGGAAGATCAGCTCACCCAGTGTCAGGGATGGCAGGCAGGTCCTACCATTGTAGAGCCAGGCCTGCTCACCCTGTCTGCTCTGCTGTCCTGCTCCCTCGTTGGAAGTAAATTCCCCAGGCCTCAGAATGAGAGGGAAGGGGAATGCATCACTTGGTTCCTTCTCCTTCCAGCTGGACTCAATTCCCTCACAGTCTGTTGTCAGCCACTGTTTTTGTCCTTGGCCTTTTTCCAGAACTTACTTTTATTCCCATCAGTGCCTCCATCTCTTCCATCACCAAACCCTAGCAGCCACTTCTTCGACAGCCATTGGGTGCATCCTGTGCCTTTCCATGAGGCTACTGGTCCATTGGCCCACTGCCCCCCCCCATCAACCACCCTTCCCTCATATCGCCTGCATCCATCCACCTCCACCATGGGTAACCTGCTGTCTCTTGTATGGGTGGGGGATTAATAACATCTCCCTCAAGCATTGTTGCTGTCTTAGAGAAGCTAATGCCTTTCCCTGCAAGCATCTCTTTGGGCAGCCTGGCCTCAGGGAGCCTTCCAGGCAGCAGAGTTGTCATGGTGCTGGAGGCTGCTCCACCTAGCTTCCCCTGCCTAGCTGGCCTCTTGACTGGCATCTCCAAGTCTGCACTAGGTGGGATCTCTAAATGTGGGCCCTTCCTGAACATTGCTGCTGGCAAGTGTATCCTAGGCATTGGGAGTGACTTCTGGAGCTGGCAGGGCAATGGATTTGTTTGTTTTTTTGCTGCTCTCTTTAGGTTCTGGTGGCTCCACCAGGGTTCACCTCCAACCCAAGACAATCTTCAACACAGCAGTATTCCCACCAGCAGCATTTTACTTCTACTAGATAAGGGTGAATAGTGACAATTCACCTACATGGCAAGATGGTAAGGAGATGCCATGGTCTCCCCTTTGGGGAGAGAATGAACTGGCAAGAATCCCTACAAAAGGATTTACATGGTGGCAATATTGCCACTGAGAAGGGCTTCAGCACTTTGCTTGTTTCTCTTGTTGGAGCGGTTCTTGAATTACATAGGGATACACAGAAGGACCCATAGGCTCCACTCCATTAGCTCCACCAATTTTATTCTCAAAAGCTTTGTTTAAAAAGTAGCTAGTGGGGTCATCACAAAAAACAGGGGACTTCTTTGGGCCCATCTGCCATTTAAATCTTGGGCGGAGCACTAGGAGCATTAAGACATATACCAACAAGTTTCATTACATATACACAGGAAACGTTTTGTAGAAAAATAGATGGTGGAGCTCATTCAGGGATTGTTATGCAGCTGCACCCACTATTCAATGGACAAGGTGGGAAGGAGGAGGTGGAACCTTCAAAAAGGTTCAGGAGCTGTGCTCCTGTGAGCTCCCGCTGAATCTGAGGCCTGCATATTAGGGATGCCAAGTCCAATTTAAGAAATATCTGGGGACTTTGGGGGTGGAGCCAGGAGACATAGGGGTGGAGCCAAGATCAAGGCTGTGACAAGCATAATTGAACTCCAAAGGGAGTTCTGGCCATCACATTTTCAATGCCTTCCTCCCATAGGAAATAATGAAGGATAGGGGCACCTTCTTTTGGGGCTCATAGAATTGGACCCCCTGATCCAATCGTTTTGAAACTTGGGGAATATTTTGGGGAGAGGTACTAGACACTGTACTGAAAATGTGGTGCCTCTACCTCAAAAAACAGCCCCCCCAGAGCCCCAGATACCCGCGGATCAATTCTTCATTATTTTCTATGGGAATAAATCTCATATTCATATGGGAATAATAAGAGTTCCCCAGACATTTCCCTCCCCTCCCCTCCCGCTTTCTTATGACCCTGAAGCGGGGGGAGGGCCTCCAAACCGGGGGATCCCCTGCCCCCACCTGGGGATTGGCAACCCTACTGCATATGCAGAACATGTTCCTTTAAGACATGCGCCAACATTCATATTTCCATATTCTAGGAGCTTCAGTGGCTTGCAATTCAGGGTGAAGTTGAGCATTACATTTGTGTAATTCTAATTCACTCTCCCTCTTCTCTTTTCTTTTCCTCTCCTCTGCCTAACCTAGTTTAGTAGCTATTGTTACTAATGCTGTGGATAATGAGATGGAGAAGAGAGTCTCTGAAGCTATTTGGAATTGCAAACGCTTTTCGTATCTAATCAGATAACTAGCATATCACAAAATAATTCATACTCTTGCAAAAGACACAGGTGAAGCAGATTAAATGCTTTAGTGAAGAGACCAAAAGGAAGGTCACAGAGAAGATAACAATCCCCCATTACACTGTGACCGTAATAGGCCTAATTAATCCCCAGGCACGTTTTCCAACAATTCCCCAGATATAATGTAAAAATGCTATATATTGTTCGCTCAATAATCCTTTTTTTTAATGTTGCATTTGTTGCAGTAGCTACAACCCCAATTATTGCAATTTCTGCGTGAGCAAAGCACCTTAGCATACAAACTGTGAATGAAAGCAAAACTTTTTTTGAATTTATTTATTTATTTATGATTTATATCCCGCCCTTCCCACAAAGATGGCTCAGGGCGGCTCACAACAGATAATAAAACAAAAAATTAAATTAACATTTAAATATATAAGCAGTTAAAACAGCCAAAACATTTAAAACCTTAAAACATCAAACCTTGTAACAGTATAAATAGCAAGAATCTGGTAAGCTACATTAGTTTCCCATATCAGTTAGGTGTAAGCTAGCCGGAAGAGGGTTGTCTTACAGGCCCTGCGGAACTGAATAAGGTCCCGCAGGGCCCTCACCTCCTCCGGTAGCTGGTTCCACCATGTAGGGGCCATAACAGAGAAGGCCCTATCCCTAGTCGATTTAAGGCTGGCTTCTTTTGGCCCAGGGATAGCGAGAAGGTTTTGGGTTCCCGACCTCAGTACTCTCTGGGGAACATGTGGGGAGAGACGGTCCTTCAGGTAGGCAGGTCCCAGGCCATATAGGGCTTTAAATGAAAAACATCATACAATCATTTTGGGTGTCTATGGATAGCTAAAGAAACTGTAGCTGTACTGCCATGAACTCACTTGATAGTCAAAGGAAAGGCAGTTTCTTGCATCTCGAGTTGCAACAACAGAAGCACAATGCTGATCTAGTTTATGAGATATTTGAAAGATTACTTATGGGGTATTGGAAGGATCACTGATACTGATTACTGAAGGATTACCAGGTGCCCAAGCAGTCACAACTGACCTCTCTTGCCATACTAGGCCACTTCTTTCTCCCATTGAAAGCTGGGGTGTCTGCCTAGAAAGCAGATCAATCAATCCTAGATTACTCAAATAAAAATGGAAGTCATGAGCTGAGTCACATGAAACAAAGTCTTCATGGGTGCCAGGTCTTTGTAGCATGCACTGAACTGCCATAGCATGTCTGATACAAAGTCCTTGTGGCAGCCATGAGGACTTCGTATCACATGGATTGTGCAGAAAAGGCACATACTACTTTTTTATTTTTTTACTGAATCCTTAAAACAGGAATCTAGAAGGGTCACATCTAAACAAGCAGTGAAATCCCAAACTGCTTTATGGTTTGATGGAGAATGTAGGAATATAAAAGCTCAGTTACGCTCTATTTATTGTAAATTCTGCAATTCTGTAGCCACTTGCTTACCAGTGGAGTACTAGATACTTAAAAACCACTTGCACCATCTTATAAAGATTAAAAGGTTGGCCTTTATTAATAAACAATGGGGACAACTTCTCAGTGAATGATTCCAGGGAATTTTGGGCCATAATCACTGGCGCTACCCGTTCTGAGACTCCTTTTATAGCAGCTATTTCCCCTGATACATGGTTCCAATATTTTTCTGAAGTATTTCATGAGGATTTCTCTAATGGAATGTAACTGGGTTATTTCCCCCCTGGATGGTCTCCCAGAGTGGCCTCCTGTTACCCCTGAGGAAATAACAACTCTTATAGATCAACTAAAATTAGGCAGAGCTTCTGGTCCAGATGTGATAATTCCTGAGGTACTGAAAGCTGACCCAGAATGGTGAGCCCCTACACTAGCTGCCCTTTTCACCCTGGTATATAAGACCAGCCAGATGCCAGTAGCCTGGACTAATGCAATAATTGTTCCCATCTACAAAAAAGGCTGTAATCTCAATCCCTCTAATTTTAGACCAATTAGTCTTTTATCTGTTATTGGGAAACTACGTGCAATTTTTTTTTTTTGCAAATTAAGCTCTGTACCTAGATGCTATCTAGTAACATTTTGGTACCAGAACAGGTGGGTTTCTGCCAGGGGAAGTCAGCTTTGGACCACTGTTTAGTCCTCGCTCATTTGATCAATAAGTACATGAGAAGGAAAAGGTCTAAATTGTATATTGCCTTTTTAGACCTTAAAGGGGCTTTTGACTCAGTTTCAAGGGAACTTCTCTGGGTAAAGTTTGAGGGGATGTATTTAGATAAGAGGTTATTGTTTCTTATCAAAAGACTCAACACCTCCACATCCTGTCAAGTCAGGTGTTCTTCATCTGGGAGACTCTCCCCCAAGATCCACATAAGGAAGGAGTTCACCTGGGGTGCATTTTAGCCCCCCCATTTGTTTAACCTTTTTTAAAGTGATCTTGCCCCCTTCTTATCTTTAGTTGATGGCCACAGCCCTAGACTTGGTTCTGCTCATATTCCCTTGTTATTATATGCAGATGATACAGTTCTCTTGTCTACCTCTCATATTGGATTAAAACGCTTACTGAACCATTGTCACAAATATTGTGTGACTAACAGACTGGACCTAAACTATGAAAAATCTTTCCTTTTTCCCAAAAATTATATAAGTGGACTATTAGTGGTAACAAACTTGAACAGATTAAGCACTTCAAATACCTGGGCATCTATTTTCAATCCAATGCCATTTGGACACATCATTGCAGAATGGCTATTAATGTTGCTAAAGTTAGTGCTGCAGCAATATCTCGCTTTTATTTCTCTGACAGAGGTAATAATTATGTGCCAGCAGCACTTAAGGTCTTTAATGCTAAAACTCGAGCACAATTATTTTATGGGGTACCTCTCTGGATTGATGCAGTTGATATTTCAGTTGAATGTGTCCACTCTACCTTTATGCAAAAGATAATGGGGGTACCTATGTGTGTTCCTTATGCCGTTTTATGTTTGGAGTGCAGTCAGAATTTGTTGGCTATTAAGGCATGAGTTCACACTATTAAATTCTGGTTACAGCTCCACTTCAACTCTGATCCACTTAGTTTTCTGTACCAGCTATTTTCTGAATCTGATAATTTTAGCTGGCTATTTTACATTGAAGCTAAAATAAGTTCCCTGAATCTATCTTTCCAATTCTTATCCTTGCTTTCTGAGTTCAAGGCTTTTTTAGAAATAAAATCTAGTCTACTGAACTCAGACTCTTTATAGTCTTGCCAACAGAACCTGCTCTCCCCTAAACTTAGGGATTGTTCCAAATGCAAATATTCCAGCTGTGTACCTCTACCAACTTCTAGCTCCAAATTTGCACAGAGCCTTTTCCTTGGCCAGATTCAATGCCCTTCTGTCAGCAATTTTATTTGGCAGATTCCAAGGGACTCCCTATTCAAGTAGGTGCTGTCCCTGTAAAATGGATTGTGTTGCCAATGTTCTTTTCCTATGACCTCTCTACTTGGTGCCCCGCTGGGATCTTTTATACCCCATATTGGCCCAAATTTTAGAGACCTCTGATGATTTTAAGGTGCTTTCCTTGCTTGATAACTCTGATCTAGAAATAACAGAATTAGTAGCAAAGGGTTTTTTTTATAGAGCATGGTTACTCGTCCTGATAAGTAGTACTATGTATCATGTTTTACTATGTTGCTACGTTGTTTTTATCTTGTAATCCTAATTTTATTCTGTATGGATTATGTATTCTTTCAATATGTACCCTGGCCAACCCTCTATTTTATATATACCAATAAAGGCTGTCTTGTGTGTGTAATTTAAAAAAATTTTTTTTGAAACATTAGTAACATAAAAGATAATATTAGTAACACAAAAGATAATATTAAATATGAAACAAAATTACAACCAATTTAAAACCCTAAGCAAAATTTCTTTTCCTATAATTTGATATCCCCTTTATTCCCCTGTTTATGGTTCTATTATCATTTAAAAGTAATTTATCCTTTTTAAAAAATATAAGCTCTTGGAAAAAAAAAGATTAGATGACAGAATTTCTCTCTCTTGAAGAAACTGAACTATTAGAAACCAGACTGTTGGAAATTTTTTCTAAGTAACTAAATTTTGTAACCCTGAAGAGAGATCTAATTTACCCAACACAAAATGATTCCAAATAGCATTATACCATTCCTCCAACCTGGGCCCTTTTTTCTGTCTCCATTTACATGCAATTTCTGTGTTAGCAATTGCTAATAATGTTGACACTATGACTTGTTTTGTTTTATCCAGTTTCTGCGTTTCTACTGATTTGTATTCTAACTGTTATTTCTATTTGTGAAATCACCTCATTCCAAACATTTTTTATTACCAGGCAACTCCAAAAACAGTGTATATAATCACCTACTTGTCCACAGCCCTTCCAGCATTTATTTTTTACCACTTTATAGAAACGAGGAAGTCTCAAAGAGGTAAAATACCATCTGTATAATATTTTAAAAGCATTAAATTTAATTGTAGGTATTTTGAAGTTAAAACTTGGTGCTTCCAAGTACCTTCCCAATCCTCTTCAGATAATCTACCTTCACAATCCTTCATCCAAGCTTTCATAGCCCTTGCTGGGGTGTTCTTTTGCAGGTCAAACAATAATTTATACAGTTTAGATAAAAGTCCTTTGTGTTGTTTATCCCGATGCTTTAAAATGTATTTCAAATGGAGTCAGTGGCATATGCCAAGACCTGATTATTCCTAGGGTCTCTAACAAGTGTCTAATCTGATAATAATTCAACCAGGAAATTTTTTGTTCTATTTTCATCTCTAACTCATCCTTCAACATAACTTGACCATTTGAAACAAAATCTGCCAGTCTTGTATATCCTTTCTGGTACCATTTTCTGAAAGGAGAAACCCCTCGTCCTGGGGGAAACCAAGGTTTATTGAGATAGCAAACATATCTAGTGGTCAGCAGTAACAAATCAAACCTATATTTATCCCAGATTCTTTATGAGGTTTTTAAATATTCATTCTGTTGTATTCGGGGGCCTCTATTCTTTGCTGAATTCCAGCATATATCTGGAATAGTGCCCTGATTACCATAATGTTCTTCAATATTTTGCCAACTCATATATTCTTCAGGGTTAGATAATATAATATTAATAAGGGGAGTCAAAAGTGATACCTCTTAATAAACCTGTAAGTTAGGAAAATTAAGACCCCCTTGTATACTGGGGCGTGAAAGAATTTTGAAATTGACTCTTGGGGGCTTATCAGAAAAATTCTAGAAGTGACGCTTGCCATTTATCTATATATTTCTGTGGAGTTGTGATGGGGAGAGCAATGAACAGAAAAAATATTTGGGCATAATATAATTTTTTATTATCATCAATCTGTCTGCCTGTGAAAAACCCTTTTATGTAAAAAATTCATATACCATTTAGAATCCATATATATATATATATGGTTGCCATTGCCTTCCCCAGTCATCTGCACTTTCCCCCCAGCAAGCTGGGTACTCATTTTACCGACCTCAGAAGGATGGAAGGCTGAGTAGAACTGGAGCCGGCTACCTAAACCAGCTTCCACTGGGATCGAACTCAGGTCATGAGCAAAGGGCCCCGACTGCAGTACTGCAGCTTTACCATCCATATATACTGTATCAAAGCTACTATGAATCAGCATTTTCAACTCTAACCTCACCGGAATCTGTATACCCAAGTATCTTCACTGTGCTTCACTCCACCAAAATGAACTTTCAATAAGCTGTTGTTCCTGAATTTTTTAATCCACTTTAATAGGTATGTTGAAGATTGACTTTTAAACCTGATAAAGTATAAAATTTTTGTTTTATTTTAATTAGTGTTAGAATTGGTGTCTTTAAATTTGTAAGATATAAAATTAAGTCATCAGTATATAAACTAATCCGATTATCTATCCCCCCTATCTGAGAGTCAGTGTGGTGTAGTGGTTAAGTGTGCGGACTCTTATCTGGGAGAACCGGGTTTGATCCCCCACTTGCACCTGCTGGACTGGCCTTGGGTTAGCCATAGCTATTACAGGAGTTGTCCTTGACAGGGCAGCTGCTGTGAGAGCCCTCTCAGCCCCACCCACCTCACAGGGTGTTTGTTGTGGGGGACGAAGGTAAAGGTGATTGTGAGCCGCTCAGAGACTCTGAGATTCGGAGTGGTGGGTGGGATATAAATACAATATCTTCATCTTCTTCTATTTTAATGGCAAAAATATCTTTATGTTCCCTAATTAATATTGCCAAAGGCTCTATCAATAATGCAAAAATCAAGGGTGAGATTGAACAGCCTTGCCAAGTACCTTTTGTTAACTCAATAGGGTCACTAAATTGATTGTTAATCTGTAATTTTGCTTTTGGTGAGTCACATAGAGCACTAATAGCTTTCCTAAATTTAGGGCCAATTGCATAAGTTCCAATAAAGTGTGTAAATAAGGGAATTCCACAGTATCAAAAGCCTTTTCCAGGTCAATCGAAATTAAGGCGGCTTCTTTATTATGATACTGGGAAAAACTAACTAAATTTAATAATCGCTGAATATTATCCGTTATTATCCTATTAGGTATAAAACCTGTTTGATATGGGTCAATACACTGAGGAATAATCTTTTGCAGTCTAATAGCTAAAACTTCTGAAAATATTTTATAATTGCAATTTAATAGCGATATAGAGCTATATGAAGCAGGTAGATTTTTATCTTTATCTTCCTTCAATATGGTAATGATAATAGCTTCATTCCAGAATTTTGGCATTTTTCCACCTTCCATAATATTATTACATAAATGTATAAAAATGGCAAAATAGGTTTAGCAAAGGCCTTAAAAATTCTGATGTTAAACCATCTTGACCGATATTGTTTTTAAAAATTGAAATAACTGTCTGGATTCCTTTGGAAGTTATCGGAGCCTCTAAGAGCTCTATATGTTCAGCAGATATCATTTTAATACACTTATCCTGCCTCAAAACCCTGCCCGAGGCTAGGGGTGTGCATTCAGTTCGGCCAAACCGAATAAACCTCCGAATCCCCTTTGATTCAGAAGTATATGGCGCCGTATACTTCCGAATCAATATTCGGAAGTATACAGAAGACCATAGAAAAGGCAGGAAAGGAGCTTCTGCAGCCTCAGGAGAGCTGCCTGCCTCCTTTCTTGCCTTTGGAAGCCTTTTCCCGCCTCTCCCATAGCCTCCCTGGGATCAGGGGGAGAGGGGGAGAGGAGCTCCAGCAGCCAATTCAAAGCATGCATTTGCAAAATGCATTGCGAATGCATGCTTTGCAGGGCTATTGTGTAGCTGATGGCTGGGCTAATCCCTCAGCCGTCAGCAACATTGTTGTTCTTTTGCTTACTTGGGTATCTAAGTAAACAGTGTTTTCTGGCCAATCACAGAGCAGTGGTATTTTTTTAAACTGCTCTGTGGAGGGCCAGAGAACCTTTTTGAGGAGTCTGCCTGGCTGGACTCCATTCCATTGCTGCTGTGTTGGTGTGAGAGAGAGATTGTGCTGCACGGGCCCTTGGCCTCAGCTGCTGCTGCTCTCTCAGCCTTGCCTGACTTGCCTAGAGAAGAGAAGACATCTAAGGTAAGACAGTCTTGGGGTTCTTGTTTTTATTTTAATTAGTAAAAGGACTTTTTAAGACTCAGAGTCCCTTTACTTATTCAGATTTGGGTGGGTGGGTACTGGGTAACTTATTTGGAGTTAGGGGGTTCTGCTGGGGGTGGGGGCCTGGGATGGGGGGGTTGCCAATTTGCCCATATCTTACTTTAGTGGGAGGACTTTTAAAAGTGCAGTGTCCTTTTACTTTTCCTGATTTGGGTGGCTTGGATTTCTTGGGGTTAGGGTGAAGGTTTGTTTGAGGGGAGGGGTTGGTAAAATTCCTGTATTGTTAAAAGTTAAGTTTTTTACTGTTTTAAAAGGATTGTGTGTTTGATTTGTTGCTGCTGTGTTGTGCTGCTGTTGTTCCTTTTCTCTTCTGGTTCTGGTTCTTTGGGGGGGGGGCTGTTTGGCCTAATTTTCATTGTTAAAAAGGTCACTTTTTAAACAGTTGAATTTGTTGGCCTTTTCTCAGTGATTTGGATCTGTTGTTGTTGATTTTGCATCCTGGTTCTGTTTTGTTTTGGTTGTTTTTTTTTTGGGGGGGGGGGGTTGTTGACTGATTTGGCCTGAGGTTTTTTATTGTTAAAAGGTCACTTTTTTAACAATTGAGTTTCTTGGCCTTTTCTTAGTGATTTGTTTGGATCTATTCTGTTGTTGGTTTTGCATTCTGTCCTGTTGTCCCTTTTCCTGGTTCTGGTTTTCGGGGGAATGGGTTGAAAGTTAAGTTTCTTTCTGCCACATTTTGATTTTTTTAAATTACCTCTGGTTGGTGTGGAGTTGGTGTGTGGGCTGTGTGGGGTGGGTCACTTTCATGTTTTTATAGAGTTATTTTTGAAGTCTGAGGGTGCTTTCAGTTTGGCTAGGGCCACTAAATAGTCTGTCCCACTAATAAGGGTGTTCTAAGGGATTGTGTTTTTTGAAATTTAAAAACAAATTAATCTCAACCTTGCCAGGTCGGTCGCCCATGGGCTTCCATTTTCAGTGGTTGAGAATCCTGAATTTGGCTCAATCAGAAGCCAACTTTACATGTGGCTTAGGGATGGGCATGAGGCAGCTCATGAGCCAAATTCAGCATGAATTTGGGCTGGTTCAGAGGTCACAAACTGATGTTAAGGGAAGGTGCCTTCCCCAGATATTTTCAGGACTTTTGTCCAGTTCAGTTTGGCGATTTGAGGCCATTTAAAGCTAACAGCTGAGTAGCATGGGGTGCACAGCTGAGCTGTTAGGTTGAAATGTCTGTGAGCCATTTCACTGGCTGGTTCACTCTCCAGCATGTCCAGTTAAAAGGATCAGGGGAATATAAAAGAACTCTGCTTGAGACCATAGAGAGGCACTGCCAGACAGCATATACAGTACTGACCTAGATAGAACAATGCACTGACTCAGTTTGAAGCAACTTTGTGTGTTCAACAGACTGAGGTTCAGTTTTGTTGTGCAGCTCTCAAGAGCAAGGGCAATGTAGGAAAGAAAGGTTGAGAGGTTGGCAGAACAAAGCTGGATGTGTGGTTTATGCAGGTGCTGAAAACAACAAAAATAGGGGACAGGATTATCCAGCAGTCCATAAACATTAATAGAAATGAATTCGTACAATACAGGTTATTTGATTCTTGTTTTCTCGCATCCAAACCTGCCCCTGTATTAAGATTCTCTGGAAAAGTCCTTCTACAAGGCCCCTGGTCATCTAGAGTGAAGTGAGAGGTGACAACGAGAACTCCCTCCCCCAGATATACACTTGGTCTCTTCCTTGATGGCATTTAACTGTCTTGGCTATACTGTTTGACTGCTGTGCTTTGAGATCATCTAAGCCACACCCTTTTAAGTTTTTACTGATTTTTATCATTTTGGTTTGTATGGTTTTTATGAAGCACTGAGCAATAGAAAAGGGGGGGGTGGTTAGAGGTTTTTTATAGCATTATAAATAAAGGCCATTTATTTGGAGGGTGTGCCCATGAAAACAGCATTGTGAGAAAGTCAGAAGGCAGGGTGACAATGGAACTAAGAGCAAAAATTATTAGTATAAAGCAAGGCTCTGAAGCAGACCTTTGCAGTGTCATGCCGCATCTCTCTTTGCCTTTGTACTTCCAGTAGAATTTCTGTTCCTGATAGTGGCTCTTAAGAGACTGTTGCAAGCCAAGCTTTGCAGCTTTTGCCTTTTTCGAGATTCACTGATTTTATTGGCTACAGCATTCTGGATCTTTTGATGGACTGCCAAGGCTGTAAGGGGAGAAGGGCAAGTCAATAGAACTACAGAATGAATTAAAAGGCTAGACAGGCAATATGCTGACTTTTTAGAGAATGAATAAACACCCGTAAACTAATTCATGTGACAAGGACTGCAACCGATATGGGGGAAAAGCACAAGGCTTACTTCCTTACCAAAAAGAGTACTAATAAAACCCAGAGACCCTTGATAACTTCCTGTTTAAGATTGTATCCTACTCACATTATGGTCAGAGAGCGACTTGTTTGATGACCTGTTTGTCTGTACCCAAACAATTTGGATGTATTTCATCTGCATCATAAATTGTTTTCTTGCAGCTGTCAGCCCTCCTGTGAAAGTGTGATCCCCTCCAATTGCATCTAGCTATAACAGAAATTTTTTTTTAAGCTGAGACTTACTACTTTGATGTTTCTCTGTGCTTTCTGACATCATTGTTTTATATCTGGATATGAACCTGTAGGATTAGCTTTGCAATTTGTTCCTGTGCTCACTACGTAACAAGTGCTGCTGACTGCGTTGGTACAAAAAGCAGGCATATGAACAAAGAGGTTGTGAACTCTGATTTTGTGCTCAACCAAAAAGTGTTATGTCCCCATCCACAGAGCCGGGCACTGACACAGATAAACAGCCGTCCAGTCTATCCCTTGATGCAGATCCCTATAATCTGGAGCAGGGCCATATTTAGGGGAGGGGCAGGGGCATCACTTGCCCCAGGCACCGCCAAAGAGAGGACGCCAGCGAGGAGGCTACTGCATGCACATGGGGAAGCCCACCAGCTGTACAGCCTTGCTGATGGAGCCAAAAGCACCCCACCCCTCCTTCCCTCCCTCCTGGGTGCCCTGAGGCCAGAGAGAGACATGTGTTAGGACTGCATGCACATACAAGCAGGCGAACTTCCACAGCCAGGCTGGGAAGGTGAGGGGTGCTGGCAATACAGCCTAGGGCTTCTGATTTCCCATCCAGCTGGCTTACAACAAAAAACCCCCCATTTTATTACTGTTTACTTTTCATGCCAAGTCACAGCTGTAACCCTTTATCTCCAGGAGCCAGCTGGCCATCCAGCCGCCTTCACTGGCTTTATTTCAGCACCACAGTCCACTCGCAGTCCACCCTGATCACTGCTGACTGCTTTTATATACTCACCCGCCAGGCACTTTTGCTTTTGAACAGCCTTTCCAAGAAGCGCCAGCCTTTCCCTAAAAACCCTCCTCCCTCTTGTAACTTCCCCCTCCCTCTGTACTATTTTATGCCAGAGCCAAAGTCAGGAAAGTGTTCTTAGAATGGCAACCCTAGGCCCATGGAGGCGGGGGGAGGGAGGAGGAATGTCCTGGGATTTCTGAGGCAATCCTGCCTTCTACCAAGATCCCAGAGGCAAAGAAGCATGCATCTGGATGTCTCGCTGGGGGTAGGAGAGGGGAATGGTCAGGAAAACAAAGGAGCAGGAAGCCTCCAGTCCCTCCACTTCCTACTTTCTCAACCTTCCGTTTTGTGATCATGTTCAAATGGGGCTTACTCAAACAACACATAATTGCAGCCCATTGCCCCCATCCAGCCCATTGCAGCCCATTGCTTGTGTACTGTGAGCCCCGAAATGGGAAATCACTGAGATCTGCAGCCTGAGCTCCAACCTCCCTGGGATAGGAACATCACAGGGCTGGTCCTTCAGGCTGGGGAAATTGTCTTACTCTGGGGGGGGGGATAGGACCAGTTAAGTGCATTTCTTGGAGGTCTTCCATGTTACACAGCTGAACAAACTCTGAGTCCAGTAGCACCTTAGAGACCAGCAAAGATAGAAGCGTTCATGTGCAAGCACGCTTCTTCAGCTACAGTGAAACAGGTCAGTGTATATAAAGGGGGGGGGCACCATTTTGTACTTTTTCCCCCAGGCCCTGATCTTTCTAGAGAAGGATAGGTTGGGACGGAAGCAGAACATCTGGTCCTGCATTCCAATGTCAGTAGCACCACCACCACCCCAATACACAGCCAGAATTCCTGGAATACCTGCTCTTCCAATAGCCTCATGTCAGTGTCATCAAGCCACACTCACTGGAGAGGAAGAAGAAGAAGAAGAAGAAGAAGAAGAAGAAGAAGAAGAAGAAGAAGAAGAAGAAGAAGAAGAAGAAGAAGAAGAAGAAGAAGAAGAAGAAGATGATATTGGATTTATATATTTATATGAGGTAGATGAAGATATTGGATTTATATCCCGCCCTCCACTCCGAAGAGTCTCAGAGCGGCTCACAATCTCCTTTACCCTCCTCCCTCACAACAGACACCCTGTGAGGTAGATGAAGATATTGGACTTATATCCCGCCCTCCGCTCCGAAGAGTCTCAGAGCGGCTCACAATCTCCTTTACCTTCCTCCCCCACAACAGACACCCTGTGAGGTAGATGAAGATATTGGACTTATATCCCGCCCTCCACTCCGAAGAGTCTCAGAGCGGCTCACAATCTCCTTTACCTTCCTCCCCCACAACAGACACCCTGTGAGGTAGATGAAGATATTGGATTTATATTCTGCCCTCCACTCCGAAGAGTCTCAGAGCGGCTCACAATCTCCTTTACCTTCCTCCCCCACAACAGACACCCTGTGAGGTAGATGAAGATATTGGATTTATATCCCGCCCTCCACTCCGAAGAGTCTCAGAGTGGCTCACAATCTCCTTTACCTTCCTCCCCCACAACAGACACCCTGTGAGGTAGATGAAGATATTGGATTTATATCCCGCCTTCCACTCCGAAGAGTCTCAGAGCGGCTCACAATCTCCTTTACCTTCCTCCCCCACAACAGACACCCTGTGAGGTGGGTGGGGCTGGAGAGGGCTCTCACAGCAGCTGCCCTTTCAAGGACAACTCCAGCCAGAGCTATGGCTAACCCAAGGCCATGCTAGCAGGTGCAAGTGGAGGAGTGGGGAATCAAACCCGGCTCAAACCCACCAAGATCTTGCAAAATGATGCGGGATTGCTGGTCTCGAAATGTGAGAACAGCCTGTTTATGAAGCATTTGGTGCAGGAGCATAATTGGAGCTATCCAAAGTTCTGCAGCTCTTTTCCAGGAAACTCAGAACTCTAATTCCCCCCCTTTCTGGGGATGACTCCATTCTTTGAGATTCTTGTGTGAACTTGCCTCCATCCTGCACTCACCCAACCAAGCTCACTTTAATGACCTAGCCATGACTCTGGGGAACATGTGTTCCTTGTGCAGTGAGTGAGAAAATTTAGGACTCACTTTAAAAGTAACGGAACAGGAATTAAATATTATGAGTGCAGAAAGGGATACTTTGGAACGTCTTTTGGACCTTATCAACTCCAATTGAGTTAAAGTTATTATTAATGTTGCTGTTGCCATTGTTTGGAGTGCATTTCTTGATTTAGACTGCAAAACGTCAGATGTTTCCTAGGCACCATTAGTAGTATTTTCAACCTTTCCAGCAATTTCTGTGCTTCACTAACTGCACAACTATTGCTCCTGGAGGCCATCTTTGAATGGCCCCTCTGGCATAGTCTGCTTTTTCATTGTTTGCTGTTGTATTGGCTGATCCAAGCTTCCCAGTGCCTCAATTCATCTTTCTACTTCTGGTACCTGCTTCTACAGGAAGAAGCAATGTACATCACAACACCTGATTGGCAACACCTGATTGGCATGCAGAGGAATGACAGTCGTTTCTAACAGGACTCGGCAGAAACATGTGTTTTGCCAAGCATGTTGAGCATGTTGCTAAGCAGCAACTCATTGGTACAAGAATAATCACCAAATCGTAAAGCCTGGGTAGGTGCAGATAATATTTTGCGCTGAAGTGCTTATGAAGAAAATGTTGTGGCAACAGGTTCTGGCCTAGGAGTCTGAAATGAAATAATGTAAATAGAATCAATGCCTTGCAATATAGAGCAATTTACACTACCTATTTCACCACTTACGTAATGTTGAATGCACATGAAAATCATACTCCAGGCTTTGTATAGTTGGGGGGGGGGAGGGATGGGTAAATCTTACCACAGAGCTGGGGAAGCTTAAAAAATGTAACTCAAATCATTTTTAAAAAGTATAAACGGAAAAATATTTTAGCAAGATTACATTTTCAATTAAATAATTCCAAATATGAAGCTTGGATGTTGAAATAGCTTAGGGCTGATACTCATTTACTCTTTGGTACATAGAGATGCAGGACAGTGTATGAGAAAGCATGTAAGACAATATGAAAAGGCTGATTAAGTATACATTTTGCCTGATGTACTCTTCATTTATTTGTCCAATGTTTCTGCTACCTCCTGCTCAAAGTGTCTCGCAAGTAAAAACAATACCTGCTCAATCCTGCTCAAAGTGTCTTACAAGTAAAAACAATACCATAAAATCATCATACATCATTAAGCTAAAAACATAACAAGCCAATAAAAAGAAGTCAGGGACACAGGCATTATTAAAATACCTCAGACCATAAAATACCTAAAAAGACAAAACTCCTTAGCCTGGTTAAAAATAAATGTTTTAGCTTGATGCCTAAAAGACAATGTGACAGATGTGAGGTAAGCCTCAAGGAAGAGGCCATTCCAAAGGCAAGGTGCTACTGCTGAAAATGCCCTATCTATATTCAGAAAATGATCTGGATACAGACCTCATGAACTATGAATAAACTTATCCACATGGAAGTCCATTCTTACCATGCTTTATGTACGCATGTTATGTGTCAAAACCTCTTTACAAGGAAGTAACATGTTGTTGATGACTACATAGCATAACTTGTTCCTGTCAGACATAAAGACAGCCAGGCAAGAAATAATGCGGCACTGCTGGAGTCCTAGTAGATATTGCAAGAATTTTTAAAGGCCATCCTATGATGTGCCAAGGAAAAGTTTTAGGAAGAAGAACTGACGAGAGGAGAGCAGGTGGCCCTTTCATGGCCACCATGGGATACCTCAACAATCTAGAGCTTGCAGCCTGCAGCATAGCTGCTAGGCTGCCTTAGCTCCGTTTGCCGCCCTGGGAGGGAGGAGTCTGATTTTGCCCATTTGGGCACGCAAAGTTAGGGGCGGGGCTGGCTGGTCTAACAGCCAGCTCCACGTTACCTCATGGCAGTCCTTCGGAGACCATGGGATACCTCAATAATGAATGCAACAACCTTGGATACAGCCAGAACTCAAGTAATAATGCAAAAGAACAGTGGCAGCACAATATGTAAAATACAAAATTACAAAATATTGTGCAAAAACAAACACTCTTGACTGGTGTATACAAAATTCTATTGTCATGAAATGAACAGCCTACAACAGTGGGCATACATTCATACAGTATAAACAGACAACAAACAAAAGTCTCAAAACAATATTCCAAGGAGGACCCCACACAGTCTCTGAGTTTTCCAAACTGAGTACTAAGACTCAGAGTACTAACAGAGTACTAACAGAGTACTCAGAGTACTAACAGAGACATTAACCCTTTTTTTGAAGACATATTTTTTTTTGTTAGGCTTGTGGACGACATCTTTATGGTGATGAAACATGCAGAAAGATTGGAGAGTTTAGTTGAATGGATGGACTCTTGTCACCCTAGCATTAAGTTTTCATTTAATAGAGATCCTGATACCATTGTGTTTTTGGACACGGTGGTGTATCGCACCGCTAATAATACTCTAGCTATTAAGAATCATAGAAAGGCGGTGGCTAAGAATGGGTATCTACATTATGATTCTTTCCATCCTCCCGTTTTGCGGAATAATATACCCTATGGGCAATTCTTACGCATGAAACGAAACAGCACCTCAGTCACTGAGTATAAAAAATTGTGTAATCAACTGACAGTGCAGTTTAAGGAACGGGGTTATCCAGAAACAGTCATCAAAGGGGCGGAGACTAGGGCTGCCAAACAAGAACGTTTCCTTATGCTTCAACGTACGAACAAACAGAATGGAGAGACTAGGGAAAATCAAAGATTATTTTGTTCATTACAATATACTCCGAAGGCATTAGCGATTAAAAATATCATTTTGCGCCATTGGGGTATTGTTTCCAGCATTGCAGGATGTGCCTCCCCACCTATAGTTGGTTTCCGTAGATCTCGGAATCTAAGGGAGTATTTGGTGCATACTGATTTGAATACTGCACAGACATCTTCTCAATTGCCCCCTGGTCATTTCCGTTGCAAGGGTTGCAAAGCATGCAAGTACTCTCTACAAATAAAAGAGTATGTGGATCCTAGATCCCAAACAACTATTAAATTAACAGGTTTCACTAACTGTGACTCTAAAGGGGTCATCTATGCCCTGGTCTGTGGAGATTGCTCTAAAATGTACATAGGATGTTCCCGTAGGGCGATTAAGACACGTATCTTGGAACACATCTCAAGGGTTCGCCATCAAGTTCCTGGTGTTCCTCTCCTTCAACATTTTACTGAGACTGATCATAACGTAGAAGCCTTAAAATTCTTTGTGATTCAGAAAATTGGTGAAATTTGTGAAAGTAGAGGTGGTGATTTACAAAGGACCATGTTACAAAAAGAGGCACGGTGGATACATCGTTTAAACACTATTGAACCTTCTGGCCTTAATCAATACAATGATTTTTCTTGTTATGTATAATGTATTTTGTTTCTTGGGTATGTTGTTAGATTGTGGTGAGGTCTCCTTTAAATGGTTGAGTAACAGCAGCTGTGACCGTCCTTTTTTTAAAAAGCCGTGGGCTCTGTTAGCCCAAGCCGCAAATTAAGATACCAAAATGGGCTTTTGAGAGAGAGCTTGGCTGGAGGTTTCAGGTTGTTTTATCAACTGTTTCTGTATGTTTTTGTTAAGATTGCTTTGGTTTAGGGTGGTTTTTATCGGTCACCTTTGTTGTTTACAGTTGACTTACGAGGAAGCTGCAGGAGCAGCGGAACGCAATCAAAGCCGGGGTTTGCGTGACGGCTAGAATTTTTCCTTCAGAAGTCAACAAGCAACGGAGGGACTCCTGTGGAACTTTATTATTGAGTCTTAGTACTAAGTTTGGAAAACTCAGAGACTGTGTGGGGTCCTCCTTGGAATATTGTTTTGAGACTTTTGTTTCTTGTCTATTTATACTGTATGAATGTATGCCCACTGTTGTAGGCTGTTCATTTCATGACAATAGAATTTTGTATACACCAGTCAAGAGTGTTTGTTTTTGCACAATATTTTGTATTTTTGTATAGAACTCAAGTAGCAGCACATGCTAAATACACAGTACGGCCTGCCTCATAGCCAAACAATAGCTCTGAGAGAACAGGGACCCCTTCAATGGAAGCTGGGACCTATTAGGGACTCACTTTAAAAGTAACAAAACAGGAATTAAATATTATGAGATTAATCTTCTCCCATTAAGAAGGTATTTATGAATGCCTCACTGAACTTGTATTATCATCATCACCATCAATTTCCCCTTCAGCCAGGCAGCCAACAGGTGATTGAGGACAGATGCAGCAAAGATCTGGGCATCATGGATGTTACCCAGGAACTTGGCCACGAGGTCCATAAAGATGCCTTGGTGGTCACAGAAGGCCTGAACATTCAGGCTGTAGAAGTGTAGCGATTGTGGTATTTCGGTGGCTGCTCTCAGGGGGTGATGAGGGCTATGTGGATGCAGTTAATGACCCCCATGACATTGAGGAAGCCTCCTAATGATGCAAACCCTGTTCTGATGGGCACAAGGTTGCCTTCCTCACTTGGGAAGTGCACATGTTTCCGGAGGTGCGCCAGCAAGGCATCCAGGAATCTGTGTAGACAGTGATTAGTCAAGGAATGTAACCCTTCAAGCACCTCTGCAACAACTCCCTGAAAGGATCCAGTAGCCAGGAACCTCAGGAACAGCAAGATTTTCTGCAACATGGGGATAGAACCAGGGAGCAGGAGCTTAGCTCTAGAGGGCAGCCCTGAGCTCCTTGTACAGGACCTGGATGGCAGCTCTATGGCATTGTACCATGCTGAGACCCCTCCCCTCCCCAAACCCCACCCTCTTCTGGATCCATCCCCAAAGTCTCCAGGTATTTTCCAACACAGATGTAGTAACCTTAGAACTGTCCAAACGACAGATTCCCCAATTATTTTTATGGAACTTATACTTCTGCAGTTGTATAGGTACAGAGTTCTAAGCAGGACTAAAGCTGAATTTGTGGCAGTCAGGAGCAGAACCTGTTGTAGGATCCTGCTCCCTTTTCCAATGTCTTCTATTACTCAAGGAGAAAGTGTGAATGGAGCTCCAGTCTTCCAGTTGGCAAGAAAAAGCATACAATTAAGAACTGTACCTCTGAATGATACCCTGAAAATCTTCAGGAAGTACCAAATTGTCAGCCACATACTGGTCAGTTTTGTGTCCCCTAGACTGTGATTCTAAGTTGCTACCTTCTGAGCCCAATTTCTTCAGTGAACTTAGAAGAGTATAAGGGTGCTTAGAACTGGACAGTTGATTCATGAGCATTCAGAAATCAATGCAAGACACTTTCATGTAACTGTGGAGTAATGCTTAGCCATTCATTGCTTCCTTGTCAAATTAGAATTACACCATGAACTTGTAAAGATTACTATATTAAGAATGTAAAACTCCTCATACTGAAGCTTAGAAACTACCAACCTTACAAAGACTCAGTTACTAAAAAAATAAAATATATCCTCCACCATAGCAATTCTTTCTTGCAGAGAGACAGTTACTGCTCACAGTCAAGCAACTGCTATAAAACTCTGTGAAGTACCTCTAGAATTCAGCACCTGTAACATAATACAGTGAGGTATGAAGTCCAAAACACTCACAAAAGAGATTCATCTGAAAATTACTATAGAACTCAAGTAAGATTAACATTCTCACAATAAATCACAAATTTAAATCCAATTTATCAGTCGGAGCGGAAACCAATAATAAGAAGAGTAGATATTCAAAAGGCTTCATGGTGGAACAATAGTTTCAGTATCTGTTAATCACATCCTTCTTCCAAGGAACTCAGTGTAATAAACATGATCCTTCATTCCTCAGTTCTATCCTCAGAAGAGTAGTGTCAGGTCTCTCTCGGCTTGGCTTCGCGAACGAAGATTTAAGAAGGGTGCAATAGTCCACGTCTGCTGCAGGCTCGCTGGTGGCTGACAAGACCAATGCGGGACAGGCAGATCCGGCCACAGTGGCTGCAGGGAAAAGTCTGATTTGGGGTTGGTGCTGTAGCAGTGTGATTCTTCCTCAATTTCCTTTTGTCCTCAAGACCAGCTATGCGTGTGTTCTCAAAGGAAGAGACAGCCTGGTGGATGGTGTGCCTCCATGCTTTGCGATCTGAGGCTAGGTCAGACCACTGGTGATGGTTGATGTGACAGGTGCCAAGGGATTTCTTCAAGGAGTCCTTGTACCTCTTCTTTGGTGCCCCTCTATTTCGATGGCCGGTGGAGAGTTCGCCATTCAGGGCAATCTTGGGAAGGTGGTGGTTTTCCATCCTAGAAATATGCCCTGCCCAGCGCAGCTGCGTCTTCAGCAGCAGTGCCTCGATGCTGGTAACCTCCGCCCGCTTGAGGACTTCAGTGTTGGTCACAAAGTCACTCCAGTGGATGTTGAGGATGGTGCGAAGGCAGCGCTGATGAAAGCGCTCGAGGAGTCGCAGGTGATGACGGTATAAAACCCACGATTCGGAGCTGTAGATGAGGGTTGTCATCACAACCGCTTTGTAAACATTGATCTTTGTGCCTTTTTTCAGATGCTTGTTGCTCCACACTCTTTTGTGCAGTCGGCCAAATGCACGGTTTGCCTTTGCCAGCCTGTTGTCAATCTCCTTGTCGATCTTGGCATCTGAGGAGATGATGCACCCCAGGTAGCTGAACTGCTGGACTGTCCTCAGAACTGATTCACCCACAGTGATGCAGGGAGGGTGATAATCTTCCTGGGGTGCAGGCTGGTGGAGAACTTCTGTCTTCTTCAGACTATCTTCTAGGCCGAGTAGCTTGGCAGCCTCTGCAAAGCAGAACGTCATATGCTGCAGAGCTGATACCGAGTGGGAGACGAGTGCAGCAGCATCAGCAAACAGTAGCTCTCGGATGAGTTTTTCCATTGTCTTGGAGTGGGCCTTTAGTCGCCTCAGGTTGAACAGGCTGCCGTCGGTGCGATAGCGGATGTAGACACCATCGGCATCATCTAGATCTACTGCGGCTCTTTGAAGCATCATGCTAAAGAAGATCGTAAAGAGAGTTGGCGCGAGAACACAGCCTTGCTTTACACCTGTGCCTATTGGGAAGGGCTCCGAGAGGTCGTTGCAGTGTCTGACTTGGCCTCGCTGGTCTTCGTGTAGCTGGATGATCATGCTGAGGAACCTTGGGGGACATCCTAAACGTTCCAAGATTTGCCACAGGCCTTTCCTGCTAACAGTATCGAAAGCTTTGGTAAGGTCAACAAAAGTCACATACAGAGCCTTGTTCTGGTGGCAGTTTGGTGTAGTGGTTAAGTGTGCGGACTCTTATCTGGGAGAACCGGGTTTGATCCCCACTCCTCCACTTGCACCTGCTGAAATGGCCTTGGGTCAGCCATAGCTCTGGCAGAGGTTGTCCTTGAAAGGGCAGCTGCTGTGAGAGCCCTCTCCAGCCCCACCCACCTCACAGGGTGTCTGTTGTGGGGGAGGAAGGTAAAGGAGATTGTGAGCCACTCTGAGACTCTTCGGAGTGGAGGGCGGGATATAAATCCAATATCTTCTTCTTCTTCTTCTGTTCCCTGCATTTCTCTTGGAGCTGCCTGAGAACAAATACCATGTCGGTGGTGCTCCTGTTAGCTCTGAAGCCGCACTGGCTCTCTGGGAGGAGTTCTTCTGCAATGGTGGGCACCAGTCTGTTCAGGAGTATTCTGGCAAGGATTTTGCCTTCGATGGAGAGCAGGGTTATCCCCCGGTAGTTGGAGCAGTCTGACTTTTCCCCTTTGTTCTTGTATAGGGTGATGATGATTGCATCGCGAAAGTCCTGTGGTAATTTGCCTTGTTCCCAGCAGGTGACAAGTACTTTGTGAAGTGAGCTATGTAGTACTGTGCCCCCATGCTTCCAGATCTCTGGTGGAATTCCATCAACTCCTGCTGCCTTGCCACTTTTCAGTTGCTTGATGGCTTTAACAGTCTTTTCTAGGGTGGGGATCTGATCCAACTCTGTTTTCACTGGTTGAAGTGGGGTGAGGTGGATTGCTGAATCTTGAACTACGTGGTTGGCACTGAAGAGAACCTGAAAATACTTCGACCACCGGTTCAGTATGGATGCCTTGTCTGTGAGGAGCACTTGGCCGTCTGCACTACGCAAGGGACTCTGAGCCTGATATGATGGACCATATACTGCCTTCAGGGCTTCGTAGAACCCTCTTAAATCACCAGTGTCTGCACACAGCTGGGTTCTCTCTGCAAGCTTGGTCCACCAATCGTTCTGAATGTCTCGAAGCTTGCGCTGGAGGTTGCTACATGCAGCACGAAAGGTTGCTTTTTTCCCAGGACAGGAGGGCTGAGCAAGATGTGCTTGGTAGGCAGATCTCTTTTTCGCCAGTAAATCTTGGATCTCTTGATTGTTCTCATCAAACCAGTCCTTGTTCTTCCTTGTGGAGAACCCGAGGACTTCTTCAGAGATCTGCAGGACGGTAGTTTTTAGGTGTTCCCAGAGTGCTTCTGGAGAAGGGTCTGTGGGGCAACTGGGGTCCTCAATTCTTGACTGGAGTTTTGCCTGGAAGGCAGCTTTAACTTCGGCTGACTGGAGACTGCCAACCTGAAACTTCCTCCGAGGGATACCTCCTCTCCTGGGTGTGGGTTTAAAGTGAAGATGGAGATTGCAGCGTACAAGACGATGATCCGTATGACATTCTGCACTGGGCATTACTTGGGTGTGTAAGACATCTCGAAGGTCTCTCTGGCGCACCAGAATGTAGTCAATAAGGTGCCAGTGCTTGGACCATGGGTGCATCCAGGTTGTCTTCAGACTGTTCTTCTGCTGGAAGATAGTGTTGGTGATGGTGAGCTGGTGCTCCATGCAGAATTCTAGCAGGAGGTGCCAATTGTCGTTGCAGTTGCCAATGCCGTGTTTGCCAAGTAGACAAGTTGCCAATGCCGTGTTTGCCTAGTAGCCGTGTTTGTCAGGTAGACCAAAGGAGAATGACTGGTTCAAAGTCATCCAGTGAAATTCATACCTGAGTAGAAATTTAAACTCGGGTCTCCTCAGTCATAATCTAACACACAAACTACAACACCACATGGTGTCTCACATACTATGTCCAATTGTTCCATATCATACTGCCTGGTCTACAGCAAAACATTTACGATTCTTAGGATGTGATGGATTTCAACAGCTCTGTGCTAAAGGACAATTGTGATGATATTGGATTTATATCCCGCCCTCCACTCCGAAGAGTCTCAGAGCGGCTCACAATCTCCTTTACCTTCCTCCCCCACAACAGACACCCTGTGAAGTAGGTGGGGCTGGAGAGGGCTCTCACAGCAGCTGCCCTTTCAAGGACAACCTCTGCCAGAGCTATGGCTGACCCAAGGCCATTCCAGCAGGTGCAAGTGGAGGAGTGGGGAATCAAACCCGGTTCTCCCAGATAAGAGTCCTCACACTTAACCACTACACCAAACTGAAGAAGAAGCCCTTATCCAGCTGAGGCTTCTTCCCAGCTCAGGTGGTCACTTAATAAAAACTTTTCTCCTCACAGACCAGCCTGGCCGTCTGACAGAAATACCCTGAGCAGAAAGTGGCACACACACAAGTTTTTAATTTTTAAAACCAAAAGAAAAGGTTTATTGTTTTTTTCAAAGGCAGGGGATGAGAATATATTTACAATGGTTACAACAACAGAATGCAAATGCTTAAAACATTTCTATATATCAAAACCATATACAAAACATTGCATACAAACCTTATCACATATACTTACCAGTACATTACTATAAAAACAGGTTTTCAGGTTTTTCTTTATAGTACGTTTACTTTCTTCAGTTGTGCATTCTCGACAAGGCATCAGCAATGACATTCTGCTTGCCTTGCACATGCTCAATGTCAAAGTTGAAATCCTGGAGTTGTAAGCTCCATTTAACCAGTTTACTATTGGTACTTTTCACTTGATTTAACCACTTGAGTGGGGAGTGGTCAGTACAAAGGGTAAACTATCTTCCCCACAAGTAGGGTTTCAACTTTGTTACAGCCCATAAAATGTCTAGTGGTTAAATGGTTAAATTCTCTCTCAATTACAGAGAGATGTTGTTCTCTTTCTAGTAACTTACGACTGATGTACAGGATGGGGTGCTGGTGTCCATGCTCTCCATTCTGGCTTAGCATGGCTCCTATGCCTATGTTGGAGGCATCCGTATACAAAGTGAATGCTTTATTAAAATCAGGAGCCCGTAATATCGGTTCAGACGTCAAAACAGCTTTAAGGTGGTCAAAAGCCTTTTGACATTCAGTATCCAGTCAAATGGGACTGGATCAGGGTGTCTTTTCTTTGTGCATTCACACAGTGATGCTGCTATGGCACTGAACTCAGGAATAAACCTCCTGTAATACCCGACCACACCTATAAATGCTCATATCTGCTTTTTTGTGGTCGGTTTAGGCCACTCCTGGATAACCGGCACCTTTCCCCCATCCGTTTTGATCCACCTCCCAGCACATGTCCCAAATATTTGACCTGGGGCATGGCTAATTGACATTTTGAGGCTTTCACAGTCTGTCCACTTTCTTTTATGCGCTGGAATACAATAGCAAGGTGTTGCAAGTGTTCTTTCCAGGTACTGCTAAAGATTGTTATCTCGTCAATATAGGCAAGGGCAAACTCTGACAAGCCCCTTAGCATCTTGTCAATCAACCTCTGGAAGGTTGATGGTGCATTTCTTAGACCAAAAGGGAAGACAGTGAACTCAAAGAGTCCCTCTCTGGTAACAAAAGCTGTCTTCTGCTGGTGTCTAAGGTCCATAGCTACTTGCCAATACCCTTTGGTTAAGTCAAGGGTGAATATGAAGTTGGCTGCCCCAATTGTCTCCACCAACTCATCCACTCTTGGCATAGGGTATACATCAGGCACCGTTACCTTGTTCAGTCGTCTATAGTCTATACCCTCATTGTTTTATCCAGTTTTGGTACAAGCACTACTGGTGAAGTCCATGGGCTTTCTGAGGGTACTGTTAGCCTAAGGCTTCACATTTCCTCAACCTCCTTCCATATACAAATGGCATTAGGGCCAGTCAGCCTGTAAGGTGGAAGTGCTTTGGTTTTGAATCACCTGTGTCGATTTTATGAAATGCCTTATTCATTTTCCCTGGCCAATTAGAAAATATGCTCTGGCAATTTGTGAGGATGGCCTGGATCTGCCCTTTCTGATTGTTGTTTAGGGTTGGATCCAATTTGACTTAACTAATAGTACTACCTTTAGTAAGTCTTCCCCAACCAGATAAATCCAGAACCTCATTTTCCTCACCTTTTGCCAAAAGTACCAAATTTCTACGATCACTGTCATGACTCAGGGGGTATTACCAATTGCTGCCACCAATCTGGGTTAAGGGTTTCCCTTGAGAAGGCCCAGAGTACCCTCCCAAGCCCTTCAGGCCTCCTGTAGTTTAGGCCAAATAATAGGCGTGAGGACCAGGCAGAGTGAACAACAACAAAAAGGTTTATTTTAGTGCAATATAAATTAACAAGGTGTATTAACCAGTAAAAGGGTGAAGGGAAAATAAACAAATGCTCTTATGCGTCTCTCTATACAGTCCCTACTGTCTCAGTCAGACCTGGGCCTACTCACCCTTCCGCTAAGGGTGAGGGTCTCTTCCTTGCAGCAGCCTTCCTCAGCTCTGCCTCCTAGGAAAAGAACACCCACTTCCTGGGCTTTGCTTTTATATATTCTCTTCTCGGGCCCTACCCCTCTCTGGGCCTGTTTCCCTCCAAAACCCTCGCTACCCAATCAGAGGGACAGAGGGGATCCTGGGAGATGTAGGCTCTTCCCAGTACTCCTAAGCAGGCTTCCCTGGGGCCTGTAGGCCTCGCTCGGCCTAGGATCATGACAATCACAATATGGTTTTAGCATATTAAACATGAACCATTTTACAATTGTCTGCATTGTCATCTAAGGCTACTAAATAATTTACATTAGAGATCTTATGAGTCACTGTAGAAGGACCTTCCCAGGCAACTTCCAGTTTGCTCTTCCACCTGGGTTCAAGCACTAACACCTGGTCCTCATGCTTAAAGTCTCTATCCCTGGCCTTAGAGTCATACCACAGCTTTTGGTGTTGCTGTGCTCTTCTCATGTTGTCTGAAGCTTCCTGCTGGATCTCACGTAGATGGTTTTGCAGCTCCTAGAGGTAGGTGATGACATCTGTGTTCTGGACTCCTTCTCGCCCTGACCACTTTGAATTTGCTGTCTTAACTTTTGGTCTAAGAAATGCACCATACAATAGAAAACAGAAACAGGATACAGGCTGACCCTGACAAGCTGGAAAACTGGACTAAAATCAATAAAATGAATTTTAACAGGGATAAATGTAAAGTTCTGCATTTAGGTAGGAAAAATCCAATGCATGATTATAGAATGGGGGAGAATTGTCTTAGAAGTAGTATGTGTGAAAAAGATCTAGGGGTCTTAGTGGATCATACGCTGAACATGAGTCAACAATGTGATATGGTGGCTAAAAAGGCAAATGCAGGGGTAATTTTGTAGAAAAATAGGTGGTAGAGCTCATCCAGGGATTGTTATGCAGGTGCACATAGTATTCAATGGACAAGGAGGTGGAATTCTCAGAAGGAGGAGGTGGAACTCTCAGAAAGGTTCAAGAGCTGTGCTCCTGTGAGCTCCCACTGAATCCGAGGCCTGGGCAAATGCAATTTTGGGCTGCATCAACAGAAGTATAGTGTTCAGATCACGTGATGTGATGATATCGCTTTTCTCTGCTCTGGTAAGACCTCACCTGGAGTATTCTGTTAAGTTTGGGGCACCACATTTTAAGGATATAGACAAGCTGGAACAGGTCCAGAGGACGGCAATGAAGATAGTGAGGGGTCTGGAGACCAAGCCCTATGAGGAAAGGTTGAAAAAGCTGGGGATGTTTAGCCTGGAGAGGAGGCAGCTGAGAGGTGATATGATCACCATCTTCAAGAAATTGAAGGGCTGTCATATAGAGGATGGTGTGGAATTGTGTTCTGTGGCCCCAAAAGGTAGGACCAGAACCAATGGGTTGAAATTAAATCAAAAGAGTTTCCGGCTCAACGTTAGGAAGAACTTCCTGACCATTAGAGCAGTTCCTCAGTGGAACAGGCTTCCTCGAGAGGTGGTGGGCTCTCCTTCCTTGGAGGTTTTTAAACAGAGGCTAGATGGCCATCTGACAGCAATGAAAATCCTGTGAATTTAGGGGGAGGTGTTTTTGAGTTTCCATTGTGCAGGGGGGTGGACTAGATTTATTATTATTATTATTATTACCTTTAATTTATACCCCGCCCTCTCCACAAACGGACTCAGGGCAGCTAACAGTCCAAATTTCAGACAATAAATACAAATTAAACAATCAAACTTCAAACAATAAACACTATTAAAACATTTTAAAAACATTTTAAAACCATTTTACGGTGCTGTTAAATAACTACCAAGGCGGGATTGTCCTTTACTAACAGTTAAACCTTGTAGTAGTTCCAACAACTCAGTAGTGTAGGTGGCAGACTTTTCCCAGTTTAAGTGCCGAAAGCCTGTCAGAATAACTTGGTTTTGCAGGCCCTGCGGAATTGAGAGAGGTCCCGCAGGGCCGTTATGGCCTCCGGGAGTGCATTCCATATTTCAGGTGCTGCCACTGAGATGAACCTAGAGGTCCCTTCCAACTCTACGATTCTATGAAAATGTCCACTGGTCTTCTGGCCTGTCTTCCATAAAGGAGTACAAAAGGACTAAAACCAGAGCTCTCTTGAGGTACCTCCCTGTACCCAAACAGATGATGTTGCAAGCACTTGTCCCATTCAAAGGTTTTTAGCATAGGTTTTTAGCATTCAGTCAACCCATTGGCTTGAGGGTGATATGCCATTGTAGTCACATGTTTGATGCCACAAGATTTCAATATTTCTTGCATGACTTGAGACATGAAAGTCGTGCCTAAATCCGTCACCATTTCTTTTGGGAAGCCACGTCTTGAAAATACTGTCAGTATAGCCTCTGCTACGGTCTTAGCTTCCATGTCTCGGAGCGGCACTGCATCTGGGAACTTGGTGGCACAGTCTGCTATGGTGAGGATGTACTTATTCCCTCTCTGGGTGACTCGAGAGATGGGTCCTACAATGTCTACACCAATTCTTTCAAATGCCTCAGTCACTATAGGGATACGTTGTAATAATCCCTTGGTCTTGTCCAGGGCCTTGCCTACCAGCTGACACGTACGGCAGGTCTTGCAGAAAGCCCTAACATCTTTCCCCATGTTTGGCCAGAAGAATCTCTCCTGCACTCTGTTTCGGGTTTTATTAATACCCAGGTGTGAGGACATGGGAGTCTCATGTGCTAGCTGAATCACTTGCATTCTATACTCCTTTGGAGTCATTAGCTGTTACTTTTTTCTCCCAGACTACACCATGTATTCTCCTCAAAATTACTGCTGCTGCCACAACTCATGCAAACTAGAGTCCTCTTTCTGTTCAAGTAAGAACTCAGCTGCTGGGACACTTTGTAACAATGTCTCTATCTCTTCAATGTCAGTGGGTGGTTGCTCTGGTGGTTCTTCAGTTAGAGTTGGTTGCTATGCGACAGTGTTTCTAGTGACAACATTCACTGTGGCTTCCTTATGGCTTTTTGTCTGGGAAGCCAAATCATTCCCCAATAAAACCGGAATGTCAATGTCTTTCAACACTCCCAATTTCCAAGTGCCATGGAAGTTTTTATAGGTTATAGGGACCTCTGCCAAAGCCACCTTAAAGGCAGGTCCATGTATGCCTTTCAAAGTATAAGTTTGTCCAGGCAAGTACTGGTGCTTTTGGACTAACTCTGGTTTTATTAAAGACACTTGGGATCCAGTGTCTCTGTATGCCTCCACTTCTGTGTCATTCACAGTCATAGTCTCTATATATTCTTGACTCAAATCCTCCTGCACCCTCCATATCTGCAATACACTAACTAGTGCGTCTTGCTCTGTATTATCGGTGGGTGTTGGTTCTTCACCTTCTGAGTGCCTACACTGACACTTCACTACTTTGACAGTTGTTGGCATGATAGACCCCTGACTTCTGTTTAATTTGGGACAAAACCTCCTTATGTGTCCTTTCTGTTGACAGTGAAAGCAAGTTATTGTCCCTCATAAGAACATAAGAGAAGCCATTTTGGATCAGGCCAACGGCCCATCAAGTCCAACACTCTGTGTCACACAGTGGCAAAAAAATTTATATACACACATACACTGTGGCTAATAGCCACTGATGGATCTGTGCTCCATATTTTTATCTAAACCCTTCTTGAAGGTGGCTATACTTGTGGCTGCCACCACCTCCTGTGGCAGTGAATTCCACATGTTAATCACCCTTTGGGTGAAGAAGTACTTCCTTTTATCCGTTTTAACCTGTCTGCTCAGCAATTTCATCGAATGCCCACGAGTTCTTGTATTGTGAGAAAGGGAGAAAAGTACTTCTTTCTCTACTTTCTCCATCCCATGCATTATCTTGTAAACCTCTATCATGTCACCCCGCAGTCGACGTTTCTCCAAGCTAAAGAGTCCCAAGCGTTTCAACCTTTCTTCATAGGGAAAGTGCTCCAGCCCTTTAATCATTCTAGTTGCCCTTCTCTGGACTTTCTCCAATGCTATAATATCCTTTTTGAGGTGCGGCGACCAGAACTGCACACAGTACTCCAAATGAGACCGCACCATCAATTTATACAGGGGCATTATGATACTGGCTGATTTGTTTTCAATTTCACCTAACTTGGGGAGGACCGGCCCATCTGGTAGGGTTGTTGTTATCAGGCTCAGATTTTTCTGAGGGAGCCTAGACTCTAGTTTTCTTGATGAGTGCCACCCACATAGATTTTCCCAGATCTCCCTCTATCTTATCCAGTATTGTGGCTACCTCCTCCACAGTTTTTTTTTATTTTTTTGTCCCTTGAAACCCATCTAAATTGTGAGGGGGTCAGATTATAAAACTGTTCAAAAAACTAGATTTTTCAGCTCCTCAAAGGTCCTCACCTTGCTGCCTTCTATCCACCTGTTGAGGGCTCTGTCTAACTGACATCCCATTTGGGAATATGTCTCCCCAGATTTTCTTTTTTATCTTTCTGAATGTTTCATATTCCATTTGGGGATATGTCTCCCCAGATTTTTTTTTTTATCTCTCTGCTCTGCTCTGCAGTAAACCCAAATCTGACCCTCACCCTTTCTTTAAAAAGGTCGGCGTTTGATGTTTCATCGTCCCTTATTTCTGAGTAAATTTCACTCAGTCCACCATGGATCTGAGGGCATAAATATAGCATCCTGTCTTCCTTAGCGAAGTGCAAATCATGCATGCCCTCTCAAAACTAAAGAGGAATGCCTCCACATCATCCCCTTTTTGATATTTAGAGAATTTCTTTTGTTCAACCTTATGAGGATTTGGTAGTTCTGCCCTCATTTGTAATTCTTGTAACCTGAGGTGCTGGGTCTCTTTCCCTGCTTAAATTCTAACCAATTCTAGTTGGTGTTCCATTTCTAACTTCTCTTTTTCTAGTTCTCTTTGTCTTTCATTTTCCCTTTCTGCTCTCTCTACTTTTTCTGCTTCAGTTCTGACAGGAAAATTTTCTGTCACGGAATTTAAAAGAATAAAAATATATTTTTCTTGTTCCCAATGTTATATAGAACAACTTTTGTGGGAATTTCGTATCACGGTGCTGCCACCAGAATGTGAAGAAGCCCTTATCCAGCCCAAGCAGTCACTTAATAAAAACTTTTCTCCTCACAGACCAGCCTGGCTGTCTGACAGAAATACCCTGAGCAGAAAGTGGCACACACCAAAGTTTTTAATTTTTAAAACAAAACAAAAATGTTTATTGTTTTTTTCAAAGGCAGGGGATGGGAATATGTTTACAGAAATAAAACGAAGGAATAAACTAATTCAGTTGGCAGAACTTAACAGTATACAAAGAAAACCCCAGCGCTCCCACTGGGTGCTTATAACAGCTGGCTGAACCTTCAAACGAACGAACTGAAGCTTAGGTTAGCTTAAGTTTGGATAACCCAAATAAAATCAAAAATCAGCTATGCCCAGTATAAATTTGGTTGGCACTATACTGTCCCACACACTCAAAAGCACTTCAAGCCCTGAGGTACTGGTTATCCCTGAAGGTCCACCTCAGACCCTGCTTCCAGACCCCCTGGACACTGACTCTACCTCAGGGTTGTATCACTAACCCACAGCTTCAGAGTCAAGCCCCTTTTTGTCTGAAGCCTTTGACTGTCCTGGATCTCCTCTCTGATAACCAAACTTTAACCCCTCAGCTAACAGTGTGTGTATGATGTTCTGATTTTACATAGGAGTCTGTCAGCACTCCTAAACCAGAGCTGTCACCAGAGGCTTACTTGGCCTCTAAAAAGAAAATAAAAATCTTTTCAGAATAGTCTTATTTGTTGCCAGCTCTGTCCCTCACAGCTCTCAATGCTCAAACAAGTCTTTCTCTTGTCTGTGCAACTCCAGACTGAAGCAAAAAGCCCCTCATCTCGGCCCTGCCCCCTATTTAAGTCACTTTGGCAGCTAGGAGGCAGTCCAGCCAATCCTAGTGAGCTTGCTATTTAACTTAATCCAAGCTTGGCTGCACGGACTGTTTTCAAGTCCATCATAACCATACAGTTTCCCAGAGGTCATTTTGTAGAAAAAGAGGTGCCGGAGCACATTAGCACAATTAATTTGCATATGCCATACACCCCTGACATCACCAAAAGGTGTGCTAAAATTGTATCAGAAACTACCCTAAAATGCTTCTTGAATTATAATGGTCATAATAAAACCTTACTCCCATCATACTTTTTAAATTACTTTTTCCTTTGTGGCCATAGTGGCATGATAAAGATTTCAATCTGTCTGCTTTATATGTTTTGGTTCTTTCCCCTTTTTTATTGGAAAAAAATATTAGAAAGTTTTTCAAATCTTAGAGTTCAGCAAAATTCTCACAGGGGGGTTGAACAATGGAGCCCAGAAGCAAGTATTTAGGGCGGGGGGTAAAAAAGAAGGAGCACAATAAAATTTAGAGGTTCTGGAGCTCCGCTCCTGTGAGCTCCTGCCCACAATGAGGCCTGCAGTTTCCTATTGTTAATTCATCCAGATTCTTAATTCATCTTAATCTATCCAGATTCTGAATAGCCTCATGATTTTCCATACATACAATAGTCCACACTTAAGCAACATAGACATGAAGTAGTGAAGATGAGAATGAATGGAATATATGCATCATTAACTATCAAAAAAGCACCATTAATGAACCCATAACTGCATTTTCAAATGGATACCAAGAATAACAATGTTGTCTTATATTCCAGATACATCAGCTCTGAAGCTGTAAAATACCAACAGTTTAGTGGGATGTTGACATATTGGGACCTGAGGATGGCAATGACCAGTTATTAGCAATATTGGTTACATGTGAGCTCCCCATTGCAAAAATAAAATTATCCAATCAAATCTAAAAATATTTTTCATTTTATATGCCCTCAAACAAATTAATCAAAACATAGTTGGGTGGGATCTAATTAGAATCTAAATGCTAAGTGTTTTACAGACCAGTCTGGCTCCTTCATTAGAAATATTGCTATATTAAGATGATTGAATTGAATTGAATTGAATTGAATTTTATTCTTATATCCCGCCCTCCCCCACCAAAAGGCGGGCTCAGGGCGGCTCACAGACATGGCGAGCCATGATTTGGTTAAAACAGATAACAATAATTTAAAATGGTTCAATTACATAAATTAGTTAAGTTTAAAAATAAAAGTATAAACATATAAAAATATAAAAATAGATCGAAATAGGTGCTATACCTCTATCAATCATAAATTACACATTGTCATACATCAGTTTCAATTATACATAAGGTGGCTAAAGTAACAATAATTAATCTGTTTGGTCTGGTCCTGTTTTAAATGCGAGCTGAAAAAGAGAGGTTTTGCAAGCCCTGCGGAACTGCATCCACTGGAACAGGAACCACAATTCTGAAAAACTGGAAGCCTTAAATAAATTAATAAATCAATAAAATAACTGCAATTGTGTTTTGTCTCTTACATAATGAATTGTAAAACAAAATGAAGACAAAAATAATCCTCATATTTCAACTTTGATTTTAATGAACATTGGACTGCACCCTATCCATATATTACCACTTCAGTGAACAAACTTTGGAGAAATTGCTGCTCAAACCGGAGGAAGACTCCTTAGGCTGAAAGGCAGTCCCTTGGAGAATGGTTGGATCACCCCCTACTTTAGGAGCCCTACAGTAAGTAATCCATATGGTGGGTGTTTAGGCTCAGCACAAGGCATTTTTTTTTACCTCCTTTTGCCTCCTTTTGAATCATCAGTCACATCTCAGCTGTGACAAATCAGGTCAAGGAGTGAATGCCCATTGCCTCCTTCACAGCTGCTGGGCAAGGAGGTAAGGTAAGCTTCAGTGGTGTGGTGACGTCCTCCTCATTGTGTCTTCCCAAGCAGTTGCATGGGCAGCTGGAGCAGAGAATTAGTCTTGTGAGCATTGTCATATGTCTACATGAGATGATTTATATAGAATTGAGTTTTTTTGCAGTACAATCCTCTACAAAATTATTCCAGTCCAAGCCTAAGGCTTCAATAGACTTAGACTGGAATAAATCTACAGACGAGCACACTGTAAGTAGTTCATTCATTAAGAATTTTGCTGCAACATCAATATCTATGTGGGCAGACTGACAGTATGTCTAACTGTTTCAAACTTTCATAGGGTCTTTCCTTTTCTGTTGTTTTTCAAGAGACACAGAAATGAGTTAGGCAGTTTCTACAAAAATGAACCTTTATCAAATGAGAAATGCCTGCAAGCTTCTTAAGCTTTTTTGTAGGCAAAAATAAACAAATAAATAAGTAAAAACATTCTGCCAACAAAAACTATTTTCTTCCACCACTAACTCCCTACATGCTTATCACTGAGGCAGCATAAAGTGTTGGAAACAGTCATGCAAATCATAAATTTGATGGCACAAACTTTGACAAAGCTCTTTTATCCTTTTTTCTGAAATGACTTTGGTCTTTGTTAGCTTTCAGCTTCACAAACAGATATTTTACTCTCAGGAGGTAGGACAGCCTGGTTGTAAATGCAGAGTTTTCTCTAAAGCAATCAACAGAAACAAATTGAGTCAATGCAAGAAAATAACAGGGGCTTTATTCAGTTATTACTTTCCAGAGAGAAATCTCAACTCCGCATGAATCTTGGGCCCTGTCAACAGACAACTGTGAATTGTAGGCTCTCCTCATTTCCAGCGTGGCCAGGACCTGATGAGGACTGGGACTGCAGTGCACATCTAGAAGAGGCTTCAGCTTTCTTCCCTGTGCCATTTTCCCATTTGGAAACAGTTCGGGGGGGGGGGCTATTCACCCCACTGGAAAATAGCTCTATATCCCAGGGAACACCTGGGTTCTCTAACAGGTCAAACTGTGCCTCCTTGGAACAGTTTTAGGTCAAGAGAACAGCAAGGCAAGAGGCTGGGGCTCCTTCTATATGTGCACTGTGGTCCTCTTCTGCATTGGGCACCACAGGTATGGGAACTGAGAAGAATCTGTAACTCATTGCTGTTAGGGACCAGTTCCTCACCAGCCTTGTACCAGTCTCACGCTCCTCTTCTCTGCTGGGCTTTTAGATTGCACAAGATGCCGCGAGACTGCAACTCACTCCTTCTCTTTCCCGTGGCAAGCAAGATCCTCTGAAAACCAGTTTCTGCTTGCTGCAGGAAAGAGGCGGAGCAAGTTGCAGCCCCACAGCACCTTGTGCGAAATCAGATGGAAGTGCTGCAGAGAAGAAGAGCATGAGACCAGTACATGGCTAGTGAGGAATCAGTCAGGGTGTGGGCCCCAGACTGAAACAGTGTATGCCATAATGAGTTTGGTTGCCATCCTCAAGGTGGAGTCTGGAAACCTATCATCAGTTCCAGATGATAAGAGTTCAGTTCCCCAGTAGAAAATGGCTGCTTTGGAAGGTGGACCCTATGGCATTGTACCGTGCTTAGATCCCTCCCCTCCTCAGGCTCCACCTCCAAAATACCCAGGTATTTCCCAGCCCAGAGCTGGCAATTCTAATGGACAAGTACTTTTCCAACAGAGTTCAAGGGGTAAGGCAGAGAGTATGAAAAGTTTAGTCCTATGCCAGGATAAAATTTCTCATTGAAAAGCAATGAATGACTATTCTAAGCCCTGGTTTAAGGACAGCCATGGAGAATAGACCCACCTAAATCCAACCTTCCTTGCCAGGCAGGGTTGTCACAATCCCAGCAGTGGCTTCAAAGCAGTTGAAAGAGAACCAGTGACTTCCTCATACCCAACAAAGATTTCTACAACCCTCTTCTGAGAAGTGTGTACCAATCAACTGAATAGCAATAATTATATGCAACTCTGGAAATATTTACCAACTTATAGTAACGAAGATCTTCCTTAATTAAGCAGCTTGAGAGAAAAGAAATGGAGAGAGATAACAAGCTCAAGATAACAGAAAGCTGATTAGTTCAGAAACATCTTGAACCAGGAATAGGGTTGCCAAGTCCAATTAAAGAAAAATCTGGGGACTTTGGGGAAGGAGCCCGGAGACTTTGGGGGTGGAGCCAGGAACAAGGATGTGACAAGCATAATTGAACTCCAAGGGAGTTCTGGCCATCATATTTAAAGGGACAGCATGCCTTTTTAAATGCCTTTCTTCCATAGGAAATAATTAAGGATAGGGGCACCATCTTTTGGGGCTCATAGAATTGGACCCTCTGGTCCAATCGTTTTGAAACCTGGGCGGGTATTTTGGGGAGAGGCACTAGATGCTATACTAAAAACCTGGTGCCTCTACCTCAAAAAATAGTCCCCCCCAGAGCCCCCAATACCCACAGATCAATTCCCTATTATTCCCTATGGGAATCGTTCTCCATAGGAAATAATAGAGTGCCTAGTAGACATTTCCCTCCCTCCCACACACTTTTTAAAGGGGGAGGAGGGCCTCCATACCAGGGAATCCCCCCTCCCTGCCCCCTCCCTCTCTCTCACACACAAATACTTACTTGGTCTTCTTCCAGCAGAACTTTGCTTACTATGAAAACGAAAGCAAGGCTGCACAGGAAAAGAAAGGGAGGGGGTCGTTCTCCATGGAAACTGTTATTGACCCTTTCCCATGAAGCCCTTCCTGTTTCCTGTGCAGCCTTAAAGGGGCACACATTTTAAAAGTGGATCAGAAGCTCTACAACTACATGATGCCTACAGGTATGTTCTCTCTCCCCCCCCCACCCGCCTCCCGCTTCCAGATTTTTTGAGAGCGGGGGAGGAGGCTGCAAATTCGGGGATCCCCCACCAGGGCAGGGGGTTGGGAAGCCTAACCAGGAAGAATGAAGAGGAATTGATACTGCTGTTATATCTGTCTAAAACAGAGCAGAGCACAGCTGAAATAATTCTGAAGACCACCTTTACATGTATTTATTTGTTTTCGGTCTTGGCTCAATGCAGCTTCCAATTCCAAGATTTAAAATCTAAAACACAGTAAACCCCATCAGCCCCTTCAAGAAAATGCTTGCATTTTAGATGCCTGTAGAAATGAAATGGCTACACACTGCCTTCTACCAACCCCTTACACCTCCACATGGAGCCTATGCCACAGAGTGGGTATGTCCATAAAGAAGGAAGGGCTAGAGCAGATGCCAAATGAACCACCCTAAGAAGGAAACATTAATTGCTTTAATTCAAGAGAACCACATCAGGATCCAGAAAAGCATTTTCAGCACATTATTGATCCAGGCTTTGCTTTAAATTGTGCTTTTTTCATGTTGTAACCCTCAGCATACTCCTTCTTCTTCCCTTGCAACAGTCTCTGTTCAGCACCTCCCCACTTCCACATTCTTCTCTGAGAATGCAAGACTCACCTTTCTCAGGCAGTTTTTAAAAAGCTTTTAGCAACTCACTGTGAGTTTGGCAGAGTACTTACAGAGGATTGGGAGGAAATAACTTTAAAATGGAGTGGTTTTGAAACAGAATGAAACACCAGCCCTTTAAAATGCCCTGTTATGATCACAGTCACAGTTGATAACGGATCATTTGGTCATTTTCAGGATCATTTAAGCATTACTAGGGTGACAGTGAACTTGGGAAATCTGCAATGAGTCCAGAATAAAGATCTAGGGGGAGAACAGCTGTGTTGTTCAGTTGGTGGAATCTGAAGCTTTGGGGAAGATAGAAGTCACCTAAGTTGGAGATTTTCCTGCTCAGAAAAAGAGCTCTCATGTTCCTGATATGGAAACTGTCATACCACAAATTTAAAACAAAATTAAAACAAATTAAAATATCCTGGGGTGGGGGGTGGGGGTGAATCAGAGTTTCAGGTAGAGTAGAGCTTTTACTGGCCCTACCCCCAATATGGCCCAGATAGCAGAAGATACCTTGAAATATGTGTTGCTTCCTTGATTTCTCTGTAAAAGAGTAGTACATACACATCTAAAAAGAAACAGAATTACTTGTATCAAAGATGATCGAGGAAGCTATTGTGGGTCCAAATGTTACTTCCTCTGTCTCATGCGACTGTTTCTTGAATTGCTAATAATAATAATTATGCCTGTTTTAAATAACAATAGCTATGAGTAATTTTCCTTTGATCTTTCTGCATGGATCACCTCTTTCCGGTAAATCCAGCTTCTAAGTTTAATAGAATTACTTTTAGGGTCTTGCCCTCCTTATACACATATGGAAATGGATCTTACAAGGTTCCAGCAGCTAGCAGAATAGATTTGTTAAGTAATGATAGTTTCCCTCGGAGAATTCAGCTTGACAACAAGCAAGGTAACAACTTCGTGGGACTTAATGCTGCAAAGCCTCTGTGCATAGAAGGCCCATTGGTGTCCGTAGGAGCTCAGGACAAGAATGAATTATAAGCTAGAATCTCTGCTTGATTCGACCGGTAGACAGGACATCCTGTTAAAGATGTCTTTCTCTCAGTCAAGTGCTTGTCCCTTCCTTCCTAAAAACCTCCTACGCT
Source organism: Heteronotia binoei (assembly GCF_032191835.1). Taxonomy (NCBI): domain Eukaryota; kingdom Metazoa; phylum Chordata; class Lepidosauria; order Squamata; family Gekkonidae; genus Heteronotia; species Heteronotia binoei. Next base: position 24,805,203 of record NC_083230.1, on the reverse strand, counting down.
TTCTTGGTGAAAACAGCTATTTTGAAAATCCCTTTTGTTTTGACAGTTCATTGTCATAGATTAGCACCATTAAAAATATCTTATATACATAAAGGCCCAAGCATATTGGTGCTTTCCAACTTTCCCATCAGCTCATGATGCTCACCTCCTTAACCATTGGCCCATCAACTGCCACTCAACAGTACTTATGTCCCATTGGCTGTGTCCTCTCCTCTCCCCTGCCCACTGCTGGCCCAGTTGGAAGATCAAGGTAGGCTGATGGTTGGCTGAGAAGGAGATATGATTGCCATCTCCAGGTTGGGATATTCCTGAAGATCTGAGGGGTGGAGCCTGGAGAAGGTGGAGTTTGAGGAGAAACCTCCTGGGGAACCATCATTGCCAATTTCCAGGTGAGAGCTGGAGATCACTCGCAATTACAACTGCTCTCCAGATGGCAGAGATCAGCTCCTCTGGAGAAAATGGTGGTGGACTCGGTGTCATTATACCCTGCCAAGGTGGGTTCCCTCCTGCTTTGGTCCCTAGTGTGGAGAAAAACTGTACTTTGCCTAGGTAGAGGCTGTGGGGAAGGGGGAAAGAGATGGAAAGCTGAAGTCAGATTACTTAAACTTAAATTACTTCCCCTACAGTAAGCTGAAGTCAGATGAAATAAATTTAAATTACTTCCCCTACAGTAAATATTTGCCTGGAGGTGCCTACTCTATGGTATACCATAACACAAACATGCCAAGCCAAAAAAAACCTGATCATGTCACAAGCACATGCTGATGCTAAAAGCTGCAAAGCCAAATATGACAGCCAAATATGTCACAAGCACATGCTGATGCTAAAAGCTGCAAAGCCAAATATGACAGGGAAAGATGGCAACAACACAGTGCAAACAAAAGGAATGCTGAGCTTCAGCATCTTTTGATCATCATCATGTTATGATGCCACAGCAAATAATGCTGAGTGCCCAACGCCAGGGCACTCACCTAGAGCCTCTTCCTAGAGCCTGTTGTATTTATTTTCACAATATTCCAAGTTGCAATATAATCTTATTTATTTAATATGCCTATTTTTATTATATCTCCTATTTAACATCATTTATATACACGGCAATTTCCAAGAGTAAGATAAGAAGGTCAAACCCTTACCCCAACAAGCTTACATCTAAATTTTGAAATTGTTGTTTTCAAAACTCCTTACAGTGTAAACTTGGGAGGTTCCAAGGTTGCCAACTGTGGGCTGGGAAGTTCCTAGAGATTTTGGGGTAGAACCTGAGGAGAATGCAGTTGGGGGGGGGGAAGGGAGGGGAGAGACCTTAGCCAGGTATACCATTTTTCCCACTATAGTCTAGAGAGCAGTTGTTATTCGGGGAGACGTCCAGGTCCTACATGGAAGTTGACAACCCAACAAGTTATTTTATCTTTAACAGTTTTATTGAACAGCTCATTTTGGTTGGGGTGATGAGACAGATTTATTAATTATTTATATATTTATGTCCCCTTCCACCATCGGGAAAAAGGCAGCTTAAAATATCATTCCCTCCTCCATTTTATCCTTGCCAGTACTAGGGCAGCCAATCCATTGCCACCCCTGCCACCAATCAGCTGGCCAGCGGAGAAGGGATGGCAGCCATGTCCTGGCACAGAAGGGGCTTATCACAGAGTTTTACCCAAATACCAGTGCATCCCCAGTGGTGCCATTGATGCACTGACATGATAGTCCAATGTGCTCTCTGACTGGCAGCAGCTTTCCATGGCCTGAAACAGAGACTTTCTTGCTGCCTGATATCCTTGTAACTGGAGAGTTGATGGTTTGAACAGTTACGACTAATTGTGTGTGGGGGTTGGTGGTTGAAAGAAGCATAACTCTAAAGGCACCTTAAGGACTAACAACTAACATGCCACAAGATTTTGGTATATTTTTCCTGCCATAGAATAACATGGTTACTCCATGGGATTTTGATGATTCAAAGTTCCTTTCTTTAAATGTTTTCAGTGCTGACAATGCAAATTTGGAAAACAGAAGGGAAAATGCACCCAAATATATTACCAGTTGAGATGGTCAACAAAATCCATCACAATGAACATCAAACTGCAGCTGTTTGTGTAATCTTCTGCACTTCCTGTCCTGGGGGTGACATGAACTCCATGTCTCAGGAGTTGGATTAGAGTTTCAGAGAGTAGTTGTATTGATCTTCAATACAACAGCTAGATTCAAGTGCAGCAGTATCTTAGATAACAGTAAGACTTTCGGAATATGAGCTTCTAAGAGCCAAAGTTCCCTTTCATCAGATAGTAAGGTTGTCAGCCCCTCTCCCCCTACCCCCCCTGGCAGGGGATGGGGGGTTGGGTTTCTAGATGCAGATTGGGAAACTCCTGGAGATTTGTGGGTGGAGCCTGGGGCTGACAGGGAACTCAGTGGTGTAAAATGCCACAGAGTCCAAACAAAAAAACAAATGTTAGAACGAACACCATATAACTAAGGTATAATTAAGCTTACAGTTTACAGAAAGTGCCTTTATATAAAGTGCTTGATATAAGCTGGGCCCCCCAATTCATCTGTGGACCCTGTTTGTGGGCCGAGAGTCTCGCTGAAATGTTAAAGACCTACTATCAGAGTTAGAGATAATCTCAGCCCCTCACATTTGTGGTGACCTCTGCTTTCTGTGGCAGCCATTTTGTGGTTGTGACTGCTACCTTAGGTCAGAAGTCCAAAGATGTCCACAGGCTGAAAAAGGCTGGGGATCCCTGGCACAATGCTGGTGTTAGGGTGCCAGCACAAGGAAGCACAGATGTGGAGTGGGAGGCAAAGCTACAGCAGTTGGGCAGCGACACATGCTGTGTGGAGCAGGAGCTGTGCAGCCACCATCTAAGTTCATATATTTCCCTTGCCAGAGGTGAGGGGGAAGGGCCAAAACCAGCACTCTCCCCGCCCCCGGGCTGAGCTCCAGGCAACCACCTAAGGCTGCCTAATGGATGCACCAGCCCTGCTCTGGCATATAGAAAGCTTGGAAAGCATTGTAGTATCCCTAGTTCCCAAAATATCAAGGGCTTCTTAAAAATGTCCTGTTAAAGGTAACTGTGCCTTGGTCTGAACTTCAAGCTAAATTCCTGTTAGAATTCATGTAATTTGTATCCATTAGGGCTCCAGGGCACACCACAACATTTGAATTCATCAGGGCTCTAGGGCACTACCATCCTAAGCAGCACACTTGGTTAATACTCCGTGGAACTTGCTTCCCAGGAGCCACTGTTTAGCTGCAACGGAAAGAGCCAGCAAGGGCCTTGGTTCCCATTTGGAGCGTTAAATTTCAATAAACGTTCTTGACGTTCCACAGTTATCAATGCCAGCCTGCCTTTCTAAAGTGGTTGACTCACAGAATTGCTGTGTAGACACTTTGCCAGCAGAACAAACCAACCAGTGTTTGCTAAGTGCTACTGTGTAAACTGGCTTTGCTTCAGTGCCCAGGCATATTGTTCTTACATCAGTGACTGCTCTGCTCCCAGCTGCACTTTGCACATGGATCTGTCAGAGGGAACGTATTTTCATACTGGTACTCACACAATTCTGATTTCAAAGGATCTTTGTGAACCATGATTACCAAAGACAGATCCCATCTGCAGCCTTTCAAACTCTCCAGCAAGATTTTTTTTTTCAAATGTTCTTCTTCATGCCTCTGCTTGCAAAATGGAACATTGTTTCCTCATTTGTTAGCAAATTGCATCTGCAAACGTTGCATCTGAGTTTTGCCTTTTAAAATCTTTTTTAAGGTAGAAAGAATGTACAAGAATGCACATAGAAACACTATGAATGCAATTTAATATGTTACAGATATCATCACAATTATAAATAGGGCATGAAAACAGCACCCAGTCTATTTAAAAAAAAACAATAAGAACAAAGTTGCTTAGAATTAGCTGAATTCCTCTTCAGCCAGTTTCTCCCTGAAATCTATTTTGAATCTTTTCCACTTGGATCGAAAAAAGAAATTCAAAGATAGAAGGGGCAGGAAGGGAGGTTCTGCAAAGTTTCAGAGCTTCATTCTGCTGATACTCAGAGGCAACAACTACGGTAACATCACTATGAAGCTAAAGACAATTCGATTACATGATTTTTCAAATTAAGAAAAATGATACATTTAAATATCAATGCACGCAATGATTATTCTAAGCACGATACAAGAAATGCAATGTACTTTCTATCCAGTTACAAAATGTCAAAGGTATACAACAGATATCCAGAAATAAGTGATTAGCCAAATGTCACTGAAATATATACAGTCCCAAAACGTCAACTTGATAAGTTGAAAACAGATGTCTGGGGTCCTTCCTGTTTCAAAACAAATCTTCTGTTCTCATAACAAGTCAGTGTATGATCAGTGCCTGTGTCATTACAGACTACAATCAGCCATAACATTAAGATGATACTTGCAAAATCTCAAGATATATTGATCCAAATTTCAGAATAGAGAATCACCACTCTTCAAAGGTGTCGAACTCATTTGTTATGAGAGCCGGATCTGACATAAATGTCACTTTGTTGGGTCAGGCAACACATGCCATAAAATGAAACATTAGGTACCAGAGATATAAACTTTATGTTTCAGGTGATTTCAGATGCCGAATGGCAATAGCAGGTGAATGGTAATAGCAGATTTGATTGGACTAGGTGTGATATGCAGAGAGATAGTGGATATGGAGATACCAATTGAACATATGAAGCTGTCTTATACTGAATCAGATACTTAGTCCATCAAAGTCAGTATTGTCTTCTCAGACTGGCAGCAGCTCTCCAGGGTCTCAAGCTGAGGTTTTTCACACCTATTTGCCTGGACCCTTTTTTGGAGATTCCGGGGATTGAACCTGGGACCTTCTGCTTCCCAAGCAGATGCTCTACCACTGAGCCACCGTCCCTCCAATTATGGCAACAAGGCAGGAAACCTAGGTCACAATTCCATCCAGGAGGATTCAGTCCAGGAGGATGCAAAGAAAAAATGGACATAAGTCTGACATTAGACAACCACAACATTCAGTTGTTGATTTAAGAGTAGCAATGCTCTTGAAAAGGAATGTCAAAGGGAGATTAGAAAGAGAAACTGCTGAATTGCAATTGGTAATGAAGCTCAAGACAATGCATCCTCCAAGACTGAATTGAGAGTCAATTTTCTTGTCACTTTACCAATATGCGCTGTTATCATTTGGCATCTGAAACCACTCTCCAAGACATAAGGACCAATCCAAGTGTTCTAATTTCTAACCAGAGTCTTTTTGAAAGAAAATAAATCCAGATAGGAACAGAGAAATCCAATCTTTCTTTTAAGAACTTCAGAATAAGCCAAAATGATTTCCTCAACATACACTGTGCTCAAGTTCATAGCTATGGGGGGAGCCTCTGGGTCCCCCACCTCCAACTTATAGCAGAGCCCCCCCCCAACTTATAGTGGAGGCCCCCCAACTCAGGATCCCCAAGCCAGTCCCATGTCTCTCGCTTCCCTCCTGCTTGATGGGAGGATGGGAGAGTGAAAGGCAGCAGTTCTCCATGCTTCTCACAGCCAGCAGGAAGACCAGGTTTGCTGGCCTCACCTTTCTTTCAGGTGAGAAGGAGGGGGAACAAGAAGCTGTGGCAGTCTCCCTGCTACTTGCAGCTGACTGGGTGTGGGAAGCACAGGGAGCCAGCCTACTGGCCCTGCCTCTCTTTCAACTGAGCAGGAGGGGAAAATGACAGGTGATGGTTCTCCATGCTTCATGGAGGTCAATGGCAATAGTAGACTTGATTGGACTAGGTGTGATATGCTTCATGGAGAACCAGCCTGCTGGCCCCACCTCTCTTTCCCTTCCTGCTCAAGATCAGGAGGGGAGAGAGAGGTGACTGCAGTTTCCCTGCTTCTTGCAACCAGTTCGCTGCAAGAAGCAGAAAGATCTGGCTTGCTGGCCTTGTTTTTTTAGGTCAGAGGAGCTGTTTAATAATTCAGGTGCCCACTGGATTTTTAAAAAGTTCCCGACCTAAAAAATCCTGGCTACACCCTTGATTGTGCTTGTAAGAAGAATCTACCAATCCATCTACCTACCTACCTACCTACCTACCTTCCTTCCTCCCTCCCTCTGCATAAGAAGTGTGCCTGCACACAAAAGCTTATATCTGGAATACAATGTTGTTGGTCTTGAAGCTGCCATCACAAGACTCAGACGTTGGTTTTCTTCACTCTCTTTTTCCTCCCCAAAAGAGGAGGATCAGCCCCAGAGAAGGAAGCAGAAGCTCTGTGTGTGTGTGTGTGTGTGTGTGTGCACACATGAGAGAGAAAGAGATAGTGCTATGTGAGGGGGGGAGGAGGAGGGAGGGAGGGAGGCAAGAGGCAGGAAGCAAAGAGCCACTAAGGAGCTGGGGGGAAAGCAAGCTATCATGTGACTGCAACTGCAGCCCTGAAAAAGCAAGCAGGAGAAGGAAGTTGCTTGGGGGGCTGATTTGAGCACTATGTTGGCCAGATCTGAGCTGTAGGCTGCATGTTTTGACACCCCTGCTCTACAGTCTAAGAGAAGAACACAGTTGGAAAATACATCATTTTTGTTAATTTGAAAACCCATAACATGTAATACAATTGTCTTTAAGTTTCATAGTGAAGTGTTCTAGTTGTTGCAGTTTTCATACCATGCTTAATCATGATTGTGGAGACTCAGAGGCAGGTAGTGTCTCGCCAAAGCTTCCTATCCTCCTGCTAGATCACCAGTGGTGTATAACATTAAAAAAACCAACCGTACAAGGACTTAGGTTACAAAAGGGTGGACAGAAGTATAACTGAAAACTACAAAGAGAAATCAAGGAGAAATTAAGGAGGATTTTTGCAAAAGAAAAAAGAATAGAATCATAGAGTTGGAAGGGACCTCCAGGGTTACATAGTCCAACCCCCTGCATAATGCAGGAAATTCACAAATACCTCCCCCTAAATTCACAGGATTTTACCCAGCATAATTCTAAGTTTATCAAAGTTTGCCTTTCTGAAGTTCAACCTATAAGTCTGACCACGTATAGGTTTTCCCTTCCCTAAGACTATAAATTCCAAAATCACATGGTCACTACTGCCCAGGGTGCCCACTATTTCCACTTCTTCAATTAATTCTTCCTTGTTGGTGAGAATCAAATCCAAGATAGCAGATCCCCTTGTTTCCTTCTTCACTTTCTAGAAAAGAAAGTTGTCAGCAAGACAAGTCAGGAATCCATTTGACTTTTCATTTTTAGCAGAGTTGGACTTCCAACAGATGTCCGGGTAATTGAAATCTCCCATGATCACTGTATCCCTTCTCTTGGACAACTTTGCAATCTGCTGTAGAAGTATCTCATCCAAGTCCTCTGCCTGACTTGGTGGTCTATAGCAGACCCCCACAATAATATCACTGTTTTTTCTTACTCCTTTTATTTTTACCCAGAGACTCTCAACTGAGCTGCCATGCTCAGATTCACATATTTCCTCACAAGTATATACCTCCTTCACATATACTGCTATGCCTCCATCTTTTCTCATTTGTCTGTCCCTTTTAAATAAATTGTACCCCTGAATCCTAATGTTCCAGTTGTGAGTGTCATCCCACCAAGTTTCACTAAGGCCTATTATGTCATAGTCTCCTTTCTGTATTAGGACTTCTAGTTCCTCCTGCTTGTTTCCCATACTCTGTGCATTAGTGTAGAGACATCAGAATCCATGTTTTATGCATCCTGAGGGTTTAGTTTCCATACATACCTGCAAGTTAACATTACCTAGTGTATTCGCCATTCTCTGTAAAGCTTTAGTGTTCTTATTCCCAGTTTCTGGCATCATACGAAGTTTTGAATTATTGTCTCTCTCCCCCATACAATTTAGTTTAAAGCCCTCCTTATTAGGTTAGCAAGGCTGTTATCAAACACCCTTTTCAGAACCTTTGTAAGATGCAAGCCATCTCCCAATAGAAGAGCACTTTGGCCTCCAGCCCTCTGAGCAAGGAGTCTCCAATTTTATCAGCCTCCTCTTCCTATACTGGGGAGCAGAAGCTCCAGGCTTCTTATCCACAGGATCCTGAGAAACTTTCTTCAAGCTTTCCAGAGGCTGGGGAAGTAGCCCTTGTTCCACTGGTTCAGAACCAGCTACTGTGGGGAGGTCCTGGAACCTATTGCTGAGCAGCAGAGGCTCAGAACAAATCCTGATTTCCCTGCTCCTTTGGGTTACATTTTTCCACGAACCCTCCTCCTGTGTTGGGTTCTCTTCCAATTGCTGAGATACCACTTCATCCTCCTCTTGTCCTTTCAAGAGCGCCTCATGGGTTCTGTCAAGGAATTAATGGCTACATCTTTTTAAAAAGAGAATTTCAGTAAAAGAAATTCAATTCACCATTACCAATCTTTTTTTAAACAATCTTACCCTACCTCCAAGGAGCTCAGGGTGGGTCACATGGCTCTCCCTTGCACCATTTTATCCTCACCACAACCCTGTGAGGAAGGTTAGGCTAAGACAGTGATTGGCCCAAGGTCAACCAATGTGTTTCAAAGCAAAGTTGGGATTTGAACCCAAGTGTTCCCAAATCTTAGTCTAACATTACACCAGATTGATATCTGTCCTTATTGCTTATCTCTGTGTTCGGTATATCTGATTACACGGATTACTGCAAATACTTTGAGACTGCACTAACTGACTTGATCAAATACACTTCACGAAATACAAAGCCAGTATTTTCCTTCCCTCTTGACCATGCTGCAGGTCTTATCTGACATAAGCTTGCTTCAGCTCTTAAGACATACATGTTCTTTTGCAAGACAAATGTGTAATTCTTTGCAAACGAAGGCACACAAAGATCACTGGCACTGTGTGGCTCTAGCAGGCTGCTTTCCTCTCTCACTCCTTTTCATCCTTTGCTTGTATCACAGCCATTTATGCAGAAGGGGCACAAAGCCATGTTTGTTAACAGCTGCCAGTTAGCATCAATTTATTGTGAAGTTCTATTTTAACTATCAACTCTTCCTGGATAGTAGCAAAATAGATAGTAGCACAGGAAAATTGCAATGTAGATTTATGCTACAGTGAAATAAAAAATAAAAACTGCAGTAAAATAAAAAACTACAAACCTTCACATATGAAATTCACTCCCAGGAAGATTTCTCTGTCTCCCTGCATCATTGCCTTCTGACAGTAGGTGAACACTGTTCTGTTTTGGTTGATGTTTCCTCACTAACCATTTACATGTTTTGCTTAACTGTTGTTTTAATTGCTTTGTATATCCAGGGGTCATTTCATAGAAAAAGCTGTCCAGGAACTCATTAGCATAACCTCTTTGCATATGCCACACGCTCTGACATCACTAGAAGTGTGTCAGAAGGCAGCACCCACCGCTCAGGCTCTACCCCAAAATCTTCCAACTCAGAGCTGGCAATCTGGAGAAGAATTACTTCAAAAGCACAAAGAAAACAGCCAAGATGTTAAATGATTTCAGTATCACAAACATTTATCACAGGGTATGCATGGCCTGTCAAGTTACTTTTGGGAGAAGGAAAGATGGGGGACAGATGACAGGGAGAGACAGAGAAAGGAAGGAGAGGTGAGGGGGGTGAGAGAGAGAAAGGAGGAGAGAGAGGCATCTCAGTCTACATTCCACACAAAGGGAAATTATCTGGCTGCTAAGTTTGCAACAGCTCTTGAAACCAACCCTTTTCTGGAAAGTTTTTTTAGTAGTTACTGGGACTTGCCACTTCTTTCTGGCTTACACCATTTTTCTTTCAAGGTTAATTTTATTTTGCACTAATTTGATCGGTCCAGTAAAAGGCCTTACATTGATTTTATTTTTGTTTCTGTAATTTTATTTTTCCAGTAACAAGACAGCTTTTTTAGTCTGCCTATTTCTCATACTGATCATCACAGTGTTTTTTTTCCTGCTCCTTTTATTGTTTCTGCTTTACCATTTCACATTGTTTCAACAGCTGTCTTGTAAACTCTGGGTACCCTATGCTGAAGGGTACCCTATGCTGAAGGGTCTTGGAGAGACAGGGCAGCCCACTTCCTCTTTAAAGGAGGGGACAGCCCTCCATCCTCTCTCCTGGAAAACTGAACCTGATTTGTGAGGAAATCTCCGGGAAAGTCCTGGAGACTGCCTCCTAAGGTGGAAGGGAAAGAGACCTATCTCTTGGAGAGAAAAAGCAGCCCACTTCCTCCAAAAAGTGTGTGAGGGGAAAGCCCTAAATCCTCTCCCCTGGGGAACTGACCAGATTTGTGGGGAAATTTCCAGGAAAGACCCAGAGGCTGGCTCCTGTGCTGAGAGAGAGGGGGGTAGGGAAAAAAATAGAGAATCCCCCCACCCTCTCCAAAAGAAGACTCCCACTCACCCAGTATCCCAGGATGGCTGGGCAGGCCTTGCATGACCAGGAAACTCACCTGTGCCTTCCCACCTGAAAGGTGAAAGACCTCCCCCTGAGATGTCTGCTCGTTTGGCAAGGTGTAGGCTGAAGGCGCCCCCCCCCCCCACCAATGCTGCCGCTGCTGCCAATGCCCGTTTGACAAGGCAGGCCCCAGCCTTGTCCTGCTGTGGTGTCCCAATGCACTCACCTTCAGCAGAGGAGCGCTCCTCCCCCAAGGGCAAGTGCACCCAGCCAAGCCAAGCAAGGCAAGGAAGGCCAGGCTTGCAATGGAGGCCAGAGATCACCCCCATTGCCGTCACCCTTCGCTCGAGGGCAAGTGTGCCCAGCCAAGCAAGGCAAGGAAGGCCGGGCCTACAATGGAGGCCAGAGATCACCACCGCCCCCCACCACCGCCCTTCGCTCGAGGAAAACTGCACCCAGCAGAGCAAGGCAAGGAAGGCCAGGCCAGAAATGGAAGCCAGAGATCACCCCACCCGTCACCACCGCCCTTTGCTCGAGGACAGGTGTGCCCAGCCGAGCAAGGCAAGGAAGGCCAGGCCTGCAATGGAGGCCAGAGATCACCCCACCACCTGAAGCCGCCCTTCCCTCGAGGGTAACTGTGCCCTGCCAAGCAGGGCAAGCGAGGCCAAGGCTTGCCTTTTAGTGGGGGGTGAAGACCACCTTCCCCCATCCAAAGAAGTCTATCCCCCCCTCCTTACAACTTGCCGAGCAGTAGCTAGTCCAGCAGGATCGCCAGATAGGCAGCAACAAGGCCTCAACCTCTCCCCTTGCAGGGCTGAGGGGGTGGGGCTACAGCCACCCTTCCCTTGAGGGCAAGCACACCCAGCTGAGCAAGGTAAGGGAGGCTGGGCCTGCAATGGAGGCCAGAGATTACCCCCCCACACACACACCTGAGGGCAAGTGCACCCAGCCAAGCAAGGCACAGAAGGCCAGGCCTGCAATGGAGGCCAGAGATCACCCCACCCCCTGCTGCAGCCGCCTTTCCCTTGAGGGCAAGTGCACCCAGCTGAGCAAGGCAAGGAAGGCCAGGTCTGCAATGGAGACCAGAGATCACCGCCTCCCCACCGCCACCCTTCACTCGAGAGCAAGTGCGCCCAGCCGAGCAAGTCAAGGAAGGCCAGGCCAGAAATGGAAGCCAGAGATCACCCCACCCGTCGCCACCGCCGTTTGCTCGAGGACAGGTGTGCCCAGCCGAGCAAGGCAAGGAAGGCCAGGCCTGCAATGGAGGCCAGAGATCACCCCACCACCTGAAGCCGCCCTTCCCTCAAGGGTAACTGTGCCCTGCCAAGCAGGGCAAGCAAGGCCAAGGCTTGCCTTTTAGTGGGGGGTGAAGACCACCTTCCCCCATCCAAAGAAGTCTATCCCCCCCTCCTTACAACTTGCCGAGCAGTAGGTAGTACAGCAGGATCGCCAGATAGGCAGCAACAAGGCCTCAACCTCTCCCCTTGCAGGGCCGAGGGGGTGGGGCCAGATTTTCAAAGAGCCTATACTGCCTTTGAAGAGCCAATACTGTAGCCTTTGAAGTTCCAGTTGACTGCAAGAGAAGCAGAGCTGGAGCAAAGACAGGCACAGAGAACTTCATCATGTGCTGCTGCCTTATAAGGCAATAAATAAATACTTTGTTTCTTCTCTCCTGGAATGTCATTCCTGTGTGTTCCTGCTGGAAATGAGCCCTGTGTATATCTATATATTTAATTCTCAACAGTCCCCTCTGTCTGCAGATACTTATTTCCCAAACAGAAGGCATACTGTCCCCGAACAGATTTTTCTACGGACTCAGGGGACTCCATGGGTCTGCAGAAAAATCCAAAAAGTTTTTTAAAAAAACTGGGGACCCATTGTGCATGTGCAGACAATGCACTTACCTGTATAACTGCTGGTGGTGGCTGCAAGGAGCTACTCCAGGCCTGGGCTTCAGGTAGCTACTTCGAGCCTAGTTGCAGCAATGACAAACATCAGGAGCCCCTCATGCCCAGCTGTGGTGGATGTTGGGAGAGGCTCCAAGTCTGAATACCACTGGGAGCTTCTCTGGACTTGGAGAAGCTCCCAGGCATCACCACTGGTGAGGTGAAAAAAAGGGAGGGAGATTGGTTTGGTAGGGTGAAAGAGAAATGAGGGATTCCCTGAAGGAGGGGGAGAGAAAGAGAAAGAAAAGGGATTGGCTTAGGGGGAAGAAAAGCAGAAGTAAGTGGGGATTGTCTGAGGGAAAGAAACAGAAAGAAGGGGGTTTCTGAGTGGAGAGAGAAAGATGAGGGATCTCAGGGGCAGAGAGAAAGAAAGAATAGGGGATTGTCTGTTGGGGATAGAAAGAGAAAGAACAGGAGATTATCTGAGGGACGGGAAGAGAAAGAGAAAGAAGAGGGAGAAATTGCTCAGGGAGAGAAATAGGGGAGAGAAAGAGAGGGGCAGACTGACAAGGGGTGGGGTAAGAGAGGGGTGAGACATACAAGGGGTGAGAGGAGAAAGGTGTAAGAAAGGATTGATAGAGAAGGGGATAGGGAGGAAAGCTGACATAAGAACATAAGAGAAGTCATGTTGGATCAGGCCAATGGCCAATCCAGTCCAACACTCTGTGTCACACAGTGGCCAAAAAACCGAAGTGCCATCAAGAGGTCCACCAGTGGGGCTAGAAACCCTTCCACTGTGCCCCCCCCCCCAGCACAAGAATACAGAGCATCACAGCCCCAGACAGAGAGTTCCAATGATAAGCTGTGGCTAATAGCATAGAGGAGAAGGGGAGGTGAGGGAAGACTGATAGATAAGAGGTGGGTTGTAGTGTACTGGGAGCTTCAAACAAAGACCCTTTGTTGGAGAGGCTCCTTGCAGTTGCATTCAAATTGACCACCCTTGCTGAGTAAGCCAATCAGGTAATATCCATTTGAATGAAGCCTATTGTTTGAGAGGCTCCTTGCAGCTACATTCAGAGTGGCCGCCCTTGCTGAGCCAGCCAATTAGGTAATATCCATTTGAATGAAGCCCATGAAAATGAGGGTTCCAAGTGTCTGTTTTTCTGTTGGGTTGTTTATTGCTGAAGATGTGTTTTGGGTGGAGTTTTTGTGTAAATAGTTTGCGGCTAGCTGTGTGTGTTTTCAGTTGGGTTTTCACTAATAAAAGAGCTGTGCTGGAATCACTATAGCAACTGACCCACTACTTTTCATGGGTGCAGAAAGAGGAGGGAACTTTGCCAAAGGAAGGAAGCAAAGGTAGGGGAATGCCTCCTTCCCACAAGTTTCGTGTGGGTCTCACTTTGTATGTGTTTTAAAACTATTTTAATATTTTTATTGTTTTCTTGGAGGCTCCAAATTGGGTACAACAGTAGTGTAAAATGTTTTAAATAAATAAAATAAATATAGAGAGCAAAAGGGGACACCTGTTGAATTTTGGCCTGTCATGCAATTTTATTAAAAAGGTAACAAGTCTAATTGCAGTATAATTGAATTTATCAGGTATTTATTTGCTTCATTTATATCCTGTTTTTCTTTCCAGTGCAGGCCCAAAATGGCTGACATCGTTCTCCTTTCCTCCCTTTATTCAGACTTGTTGTTTTGTCCTATCCCCTGCCCAGAGGGATCCACATGACCAAAAACCATCTCGTTGGGAACACCATGGCAGGACCTCTCCTCTTTCCCCTGAGCCACAGAACTATTCTTTGCTGCAGGCAGACAAGTGAGCTATCTGCCTGGGAGTCCTCCAGCAGTCAGCTCCTGATAGCATGAGGCAGACTGAGGACCAAGGAGGCACCTGAGGATGATGTCATCTGGCAGCATCAGCTGACAGAAGCCCAGCCACCGCCAGCTATTTCACTGACCAGCTGGAGAGGCAGAAGTGGGGTAAGCATTCACCCATAGATGCAGTGTAGTGAAGGAGAGCGTTTGTTGTCTGAGCAATGCTGGTTAACAGAGTATTCTGGATAATCAAGCACTGAACAATAAAGCTTCACTGTACTTATGCCTTGTAGCATGATGTATGAAGGTTCATATTATGATTTTAATTCAAAATTAATAATGTTAGAATGTATTACAAACAGGGCTTTTTTGAGCAGGAATGCACAGGAATTTAGTTCTGGCTGGCTTGGCATCAGGGATGTGGCCTGATATGTTAATGAGTTCCTCCTGGGCTTTTTCTACAAAAAAAGTCCTGTGTAAAATGATGGAGCTATCAGGGGGTGTTGCCTAATATGCAAATAAGTTCCCGCTGGGTTTTTTCTACAAAAAAAGCCCTGACTACAAAGAAGGCATTGGGAAGCGTGGCTTATGAGAGACAATTTGATTGATAATTATAGTGCATGATAGAAAAGGAGGAGGAGGAAAAGAAGACCGTAGATTTATACCCCACCATTGTCTCCAAATCAGAGTTTCAGAGCAGCTTACCATCTCCTTTATCTTCTTCCCCCACAACAGACACCCAGTTAGGTAGGAGGGACTGAGAGAGTTCTCCAGGAAGCTGCCCTTTCAAGGACAACGTCTGCAAAAGCTATGGCTGACCCAAGGCCATTCCAGCAGCTGCAAGTGGAGGAGTGGGGAAGTAAACCCGGCTCTTCCAGATAAGAGTCTGCACACTTAACCACTACACCAAAGTGATTCAGGTGGGCAGCCGTATTGGTCTGAAGCAGTAGAACAAAGTAGGAATCAAGTAGCACCTTTAAGGCCAACAAAGTTTTATTCAGAATGTAAGCTTTTGTATGCATACATACTTCTTCATACGAAGGGATGGGGTACAGTGAGCTGAAATACTTATAGCTGGTGGGTTAAGAGTGTAAACTGATACAAAGTTAGGATCAAATGACAGAACAGTCATAAATTGGAAGGCCATTTGGTCTGGATAGCATTTGCGTGGGAAACCAATAAAAGGTAATAAAAGTTGTCTCTTAATTAGAACAAAGTAGGAGTCAAGTGGAGGTTAATGTAAAAGTCAACAGGCATTATCAGACCTTCCTCAAGAGCTATGGATGAGAGAAGGAAAAAGAGAATGGGAATTCTCTTGGCAGTTATAATTTCAGGAGAGTTCTATACCCTATCTAGAAGTGGGCAACCCTGTGTGTAGGACACAGCATGAAAACTGTCTCATGCTCTGTGTCCCAAGCTGGTGATGCTGGCTTGGAGGGGAAAGCACCACAAACACCCCTTTGGCTTGGTGGTGCAGCAAGAGGCTTGGAGATTGGGATGAGAAGAGAGAAAGCAGCAATAGGGTGGGGTGGAGAGAGACCCTTTCTCCTCCCCAACCTTCCCACCACTACCTCCCCCTCAGATCCTCCCCCTCTCCTCTTCCTCTTTTTTAACCTTACCTTCTCCTCTTTTGCTGGAACTGTCTGTTTCTCATTCCCTCCTTCCTCACACCTGCTGGTAAGAACTAGTATTTTGTATGAACTACTGTTCTGTACACAGCTGAGTGCCCATGCAATTTGGCTTCCAAATGCAAACCACTTCCCTGATGCCTTACGTATGGTTCAACTCTCTTCTTCTGGTTTGGGTGTCTGTCACAGTCGTATAAATCCTTTGATTGCAAGAGTTACTGACTTGCTAAAATTAAGGCATTGCTCCATGCACCCACAAAGATAGCACAGAATTATCCTCTCAACTGAAATTAATGGGCAGCCCTTGGAGTACCCAGTAGAGCTGTATTGGGATTCATGAACTTGCCACAAATGACAATGGTGCTGTGAGCTACCTAGTCCTCTAATGAGGGGGTGGTATTTTGACATTTTGAGATTTGCACAGGTTGATTTTGTTCACTGAATAGCAACATAAAACCAGTTGTCAGTAACAGTGAAAAATTACTATGTAGTGTATTGGTAATCATATAGAAATGGTTTAATAAGTAGCCTTATTTTAATTTTTTAGAAGAAATCTCAGTAGCAAACTAAAGGCAGAATGATCAGGGTCAATATGAATCAGGAAGAAATCAAAATAATGAATTTAGTATTATATTACTTTATTGCAAATGGAGATTGCTCTGAAGTTAATCTAGGCAATTGATTAAAGCACTTAACTAATTTGCAGTTAAGGAAAGGAGAAATCCAATACAGGTCTCTTCAGAAGTAACTCTCATTTTATGCAATGAAGCTTATTCCCAGGAAAGTGTTTTTAGGATTGCAGCCTAACTATTTAGAGCCAAAGAAGCATGATGGTGAACTTATGGCTGCCATTTCATAATTTCCATTTTACAATGATTTTTAAGTGCTGCCAGGCCCCGATCCAGTACAGACCCATGGCACAAGGCTTTTTCACCCCAACCTTATGCTATTTCAAGTGTACTGGCAAGAGTTCTGTGCCATGAACCTGTGCCAGTTTGGGTTTTGGCAGAATTTACAAATCATTGTAAAATGGTGATAGTGAACTCATGGTGGCCATGAGTTTGCTGTTATATTTAGTTTGGCTCTTAGAGAAAGTTTCTTGAGATTCCAAAGAATACTTGCAATAGTATTAAACAGTTTTGCACCCAGGCTATGGATTGGATCCAGGCTAAATTTTAGCTCTGTTTACAAGTTACAAAATGCATGTAAAATCCACGTGTGGTATATACACTTGGTTTTTCCTTATATATAATGAATGGCTTTTTAAAATGGCAAAATGGAACCTTCCTGCTTCCTCCTTCCCATTGTAGCCCAGCGATGTCAGTGAGATTCAGAGGATAGGGCGGGATATAAATCCAATATCTTCTTCGTCTTCTTCAAAGCAGTCATTTTCTCCAGGGGAAATTATCTCTATAGCCTGGAGATCAGTTGTAATTCCAGATTTCCAGTATCACCTGGAGACTGGCAACCACAAGCTATGTCAATTCAGTACACTGACTATATATAAACAAAATCTAGAATTAAGACTGATCAGTAGTTCATACAACAAAATACCCTGATTCTCTCGGGTGTGGAATCTGGTTCTGTCAGAGCCAGTTTGGTGTAATGGTTAGGAGCATGGACTCTAATCTGGGAGAACTGGGTTTGATTCCCCACTCCTCTACATGCACCTGCTGTTACCTTGGGTCAGTCATAGTTCTTGAAAGAGCTGCTCTCTTAAGAGCAGTTCTCAAAAGAGCTCTCTCAGCCCCACCTTCCTCACAGGGTGTCTGTGGTGGTGAGAGGAAGGGAAAGGAGATTGTAAGCCACTCTGAGACTTCGAGTAAAGGGTGGGGTATAAATCCAGTCTCCTCCTCCTCTTCCTTCTTCATACTTCCAAGAATCATAGTGTGTGGTTTATGAGAAGGAGGTCAAATATTTAGGTATTCAACTTACCAACAAAGCTCGTGCCTTGTATAAAAAGAATTATGAAAAGCTAAATAAAGAGATAAAAAAAGAACCTAGAGGCTTGGAAAGATCTAAATATTTCATTAACGGGAAGAATAGCAACAATCAAAATGAACATACTGCCAAGGATATTGTTTCTCTTTCAGACTATTCCTATAGTACTACCCAGGCCTCAGATTCAGTGGGAGCTCACAGGAGCGCAGCTCCTGAACCTTTCCGAGAGTTCCTCCTCCTTCAGTTTGGTGTAGTGGTTAAGTGTGCGGACTCTTATCTGGGAGAACCGGGTTTGATTCCCCACTCCTCCACTTGCACCTGCTGGAATGGCCTTGGGTCAGCCAGAGCTCTGGCAGAGGTTGTCCTTGAAAGGGCAGCTGCTGTGAGAGCCCTCTCCAGCCCCACCCACCTCACAGGGTGTCTGTTGTGGGGGAGGAAGGTAAAGGAGATTGTGAGCCGCTCTGAGACTCTTTGGAGTGGAGGGCGGGATATAAATCCAATATCTTCATCTACCTCACAGGGTGTCTGTTGTGGGGGAGGAAGGTAAAGGAGATTGTGAGCCGCTCTGAGACTCTTTGGAGTGGAGGGCGGGATATAAATCCAATATCTTCCTCTACCTCACAGGGTGTCTGTTGTGGGGGAGGAAGGTAAAGGAGATTGTGAGCCGCTCTGAGACTCTTCGGAGCGGAGGGCGGGATATAAATCCAATATCTTCCTCTACCTCACAGGGTGTCTGTTGTGGGGGAGGAAGGTAAAGGAGATTGTGAGCCGCTCTGAGACTCTTCGGAGTGGAGGGCGGGATATAAATCCAATATCTTCATCTTCTTCTTCTTCTTCTGAGAGTTCCATCTGCTTGTCCATTGAATAGTATGTGCAGCTGAATAACAATCCCTGGATGAGCTCCACCACTTATTTTTCTACAAAACGACCCCTGGTACTACCTAAGGTGTTCTTTCAAGAGTTAAACAAGCTAACTACTAGATTCATCTGGCAGAATAAAAAGCCAAGAATAAAGCTCAAAGCATTGCAAGACTCCAAAGCAAGGGCTGGTTTTGCACTCCCGGACTGGCAATTGTATTATAAAGCCTGTGTTTTAACTTGGGGGAGAGATTGGATATTATTGAAAAATAAGAGATTGCTTATGTTAGAAGGGCACGATCTTGTAAAGGATTGGCATTCATACCTATGGTATCAGAAAAAAAAGACACAAACACTTTAATATGCATTTATTATGTCAGGTATGGTCCTGGTTAAAACCCAAAATTTACACCAAAATTCCGAGATGGGACTCATCAACTGAAGCTTTTATCCAACCGAAATTATTGTCCAAAAATATGATACTTACTTATGAAGAATTATTGAAGGATAGTGATGAATTGAAAACACAAGAACATCTAGCAGCTTATAGTGTTTCTTTCGATTGGTGGACAAGACTCCAATTAGAATCAAGATATATCAAAGACAAAGTAATAGGCTTTGCTAACTGAACAACGTGGATTTGATAAGAAAATCTTAGGACCGCGTCAACATTTGATTTTAAAAAAATCTACTCAATGCTCTTACAAATTCATAGAATCATAGAGTTGGAAGGGACCTCTATGGTCATCTAGTCCAACCCCCTGCACAATGCAGGAAACTCAAAAACACTTCCCCCTAAATTCACAGGATCTTCATTGCTGTCAGATGCCCATCTAGCCTCTGTTTAAAAACTTCCAAGAAGGAGAGCCCACCACCTCCCGAGGAAGCCTGTTCCACTGAGAAATCGCTCTAACGGTCAGGAAGTTCTTCCTAATGTTGAGCCGGAAACTCTTTTGATTTAATTTCAACCCATTGGTTCTGGTCCTACCTTCAAGGGCCACAGAAAAAAATTCCACACCATCCTCTGATGGCTGGGGCTGATGGGAGTTGTGGGCAAAAAACATCTGGAGAGCTACCATTGGCCACCCCTGCTCTAGATGACAGCCCTTCAAGTACTTGAAGATAATGATATCACCTCTCAGCCGCCTCCTCTCCATGCTAAACATCCCCAGCTCCTTCAGCCTTTCCTCATAGGATTTGGTCTCCAGACCCCTCACCATCTTCGTCGCCCTCCTCTGAACCCGTTTTAACTTGTCTATATCCTTCTTAAAATGTGGTGCCCAAAACTGAACACAATACTCCAGGTGAGGTCTTACCAGAGCAAAGTAAAGTGATACCATCACTTCACATGATCTGGACACTATACTTCTGTTGATACAGCCCAAAATTGCATTGGCCTTTTTAGCAAATGCATCACACTGTTGACTCATGTTCAGTGTATGATCCGCTAAGACCCCTAGATCCTTTTCGCACATACAACTGCTAAGACAAGTCTCCCCCATCCTATAACCATGCATTGGATTTTTCCTACCTAAATGCAGAACTTTACATTTATCCCCGTTAAAATTCATTTTATTGATTTTAGTCCAGTTTTCCAGCCTGTCAAGGTCATCCTGTATCCTGTTTCTGTCTTCTTCTGTGTTTGCAACCCCTCCCAATTTAGTATCATCTGCAAATACAATAAGCATTCCCTCTATTCCTCCATCCAAATCATTGATAAAGATGTTGAACAAAACAGGTCCCAGGACAGATCCTTGAGGCATTCCACTTGTCACTCCTTTCCAAGAGGATGAGGAACCATTCACAAGCACTCTTTGGGTGCGATCTGTCAACCAGTTACAGATCCACCTAATGGTAACAGGATCCAAATGACATTTTACCAACTTGTCAACAAGGATAGTCTGTGGAACCTTATCAAAAGCCTTACTGAAATCAAGATAAATGATGTCTACAGCATTCCCCTGATCCAGCAAGGTAGTCACTTTCTCAGAAAAAGAGATCAGGTTAGTCTGATATGACTTGTTCTTGAGAAAACCATGCTGGCTCTTAGTAATCACATCCATTCTTTCTAAATGTGCCAGGACTGACTGTTTGATGATTTGTTCTATACTTTTCCTGGTATAGACATCAAGCTGATGGGTCAGTAGTTACCCGGATTGTCTTTTTCCCCCTTCTTGAAGATGGGGACAACATTCGCCCACCTCCAATCTTCTGGCACCTCTTCTCTCCAAGAATTCTCAAAAATAATAGCCAGAGGCTCAGAAATTACATCTGCAAGCTCTTTTAGAACCCTTGGATGCAATTCATATGGCCCTAAGACTTAGTTTCATTTAAAGAAACTAGGTGTTTATTTAGTACTCCTAGGTTGGAACTTCATAGCCTCCTTATATGTTCTGTTTTTGCCATGTTGAGCACCGTTTCCCTCAGAAGAGAAGACTGAGGAAAAGTAGGAATTGAGCAGTTCCGCCCTCTCTTCATTACCTGTTACAATTTCACTTTCTTGCCCTCACAATGGGCCTACCATGTCCTTGCTCTTTTTCTTACTCTGAACATAAGAAAAGAACCCTTTTTTGTTGTTTTTAGCATCTTTGGCCAGCCTAAACTCATACTGAGCTTTAGCTTTCCTAACTTTTTCTCTACAAGCACTGGTGATTTGTTTATATTCATCCTTGGTTATAAGGCCCTCCTTCCAATTCCTAAAGGAGTCTTTTTTATTTCTCAAGTCTTTAGAGAGCTGTTTATGGAGCCACTTTGGTTTCTGTAGGCTTTTTCCAGTTTTCTTCTCATAGGAATCATCTGTGATTGCGCTTTCAGTATTTTGCTTTTAAGAAACTCCCACCCCTCCTGAACCCCCTTCCTCCTAAGTATTTCTGACCATGGGATTTTACATAGCATAGTTCTAAGTTTATTGAAGTTTGCCTTTCTGAAGTTCAACCTATAAGTCTGACTATGTATAGCTTTTGCCTTCCCTAAGACTGTAAATTCCAAAATCACATGGTCACTACTGCCCAGGGTGCCCACTATTTCCACTTCTTCAATCAATTCTTCGTTGTGGGTGAGAATCAAGTCCACGATAGCAGATTCCCTTGTTTTCTTATTCACTTTCTGGAATAGGAAGTTGTCAGCAAGACAAGTCAGGAATCTATTTGAGTTTTCATTTTTTTCTGGTTTTAAACAATTTATTGGTAGCATATGGTTACAAAGCTTATCTATTCCTTAATTTTTTCTTTTTTCACATTAACCCATATGACATTTCCATCCCCCCTCCCTCCAATGTTGACTTCCCCGAGGTTATAAGTTCAAATCCATACTAAAGGCACTTCTGACTGCTCAAAGTTCCATATATATATTCTTACAACTAAAAAAATGTCCAATATTTCTTTACTTTCCAAGTTTTCTCCATATATCCTTTAAATTTTCTCCACTCCCTTTTGAATATCTCTAAATCATAGTCTCTTAGTGTTCTGGTTAATTTGTCCATTTCACACCACGATAAAACTTTCATGGTCCATTCCCATTTCTCTGGTATTTTTTCTTGCTTCCAAAGCTGCGCGTACAAAGTCCTAGCAGCTGATAACAGGTACCAAATTAAAGTCCTGTCTTCTTTTGGGTATTTTTCTAATTGTAATCCAAGTAAAAACGTCTCTGCAATTTTCTTAAAATCATAGCCCAAAATTTTGGTGATTTCTTGTTGTATCATCTTCCAGAATTCTTTCGCTCTTTCACATGTCCACCACATATGGAAGAAAGAACCTTTATGTTTTTTACATTTCCAACATCTATCCGACATTTTCTTACTTATCTTAGCCAATTTTTTCGGAGTCATATACCACCTATACATCATTTTAAAACAGTTCTCCTTAATGCTTTGACAAGTTGATATCTTCATTGAGTTCTTCCAGAGGTGCTCCCATGTTTCCATTTGTATTTCTCTATTCACATTAATTGCCCATTTGACCATTTGAGACTTTACTACTTCTTCTTCTGTAGACCATTTCAATAATAACTTATATACTTTTGATATCAATTTTTCATTGTCACCTAACAGGACTCTTTCCAGTTCTGTTTGTTCTCGTCTAATCCCCTCTGATTTTATGTCATTTTCCATCAAACTTTTAATTTGTTGCATTTGAAACCAGTCATAATTGTTATTTAGCTCTTCTGAGGTTTTTAATTCAATTTTGTCTCCTTGAATCTTAAGCAGTTGGTTATATGACATTTCTCTTTTTTCTTCAGAATCGGCTGTTATTTTTATTACTTCTGCTGGCACTATCCATAATGGTTTTCTCTCGTCCCCGTATTTCTTGTATTTTATCCAAGTATTTAGTAATGTATTTCTGACATAGTGGTGAGAGAAAAAACCATCCATTTTATTCTTCCCATAGTACATGTATGCATGCCAGCCGAATCTATTTCCGTGAGCTTCTAACCACAGAGGTTTTTTGTCTAACAGCATTATCCAATCTTTTATCCATGTCAAACAAACTGCATCGTGGTATAGTCTTAGATCGGGAAGTTGAAAACCTCCTCTCTCTTTGGCATCCGTTAAGATCTTCATCTTAATCCTTGGTTTCTTTCCGGCCCAAATGAAATCAGAGATTTTCCTTTGCCATTTGTTGAATTGTTTTGCTTCTTTTACAATCGGGATGGTTTGAAACAAATACATTATCCTTGGCAAAATATTCATTTTGATTGCAGCTATCCTGCCCAGTAAGGACAAGTTGAGTTTATTCCATTTCATCAAATCTTTGTCCATCTTACACCACAGTTTTTCATAATTGTTTTTGTATAAATCAATGTTCTTCATTGTTATCTCTATTCCAAGGTACCTAACTTTGGTTGTGACTTCACAACCTGTCACCTTTTGTAGTTCTTTTGTTTTATTTGGTTGCATGTTTTTACAGAGGAATTTCGATTTCTCCTTATTTATGTATAATCCTGCTAGTTCTCCGTACTCTTTTATCTTAGCTAACAGCAGTGGTGACACTTGAACCGGATTCTCCATTATGAACACTATATCATCTGCAAAAGCTTTATATTTATAAGAGAATCTTCTAATTTTTAGACCTTCTATTTTTTCATCTTTTTGAATTTGTTGTAACAAAATTTCAAGAGTCATTATAAACAACAATGGTGATAGCGGGCATCCTTGCCTTGTTCCTTTACTCACTTTCAATTCTTTGGTAAGGTCTGCATTTATACACAATTTTGCATGCTGATCTGTATATATTGCTCTTGTCATTTTTATAAATTGTTCCCCTAAATTAATTTTTTCCATTACCGCAAACATAAAGTCCCAATTTAAGTTGTCGAAGGCTTTCTCTGCGTCAACAAAAAATAAGGCCACTTCTTTTTCCGGGTGCTTTTCATAGTATTCCACAACATTAATAACAGCTCTTACATTGTCCCTTATTTGTCTTTTAGGAAGAAATCCCGCTTGGTCTTTGTTTATAAAGTTGGTCAGGTATTGTTTCAGTCGCTCTGCTAAAATTCTTGTATAGATCTTATAGTCATTATTCAACAATGAGATTGGTCTATAATTTTTTACGTTTGTGCTATCTTTATCTTCCTTAGGAATCAGAGAGATTACAGCTTCCCTCCAGGTCTTTGGGATTTTTCCTTCTTCTCTTATCGTGTTTAACAACTTCAACAGTTTGGGTGTTAATTCATCCTTAAGAGATTTGTAAAATTTTGACGTGAATCCATCTGGCCCTGGAGCTTTACCCTCTTGCATTGCTTTTATTGCTGCTTCTATTTCAATTTTCTCTATTGGGTCATTTAATATCTTTTTCATATGTTCCGTCAAAGGTGCCACCTGAATGTTTCGTAGATACTCTTCCACTTTTTCTTTACTTACATTCACACCCTTGAATAAATTTGCATAGTATTTAAAGAATTCTCTTTTAATTCCTTCTTGATCCACTACTGTTTTCCCATTTGCCATGATTTTATTTATAGTCTTATTTTCTTTCCTTTTTTTTAATTGCCAGGCCAGGTATTTACCAGGTTTGTTTGCACTTTCAAACGATTTCTGTTTCAAATTTTTTAAATTCCATTCTAGTTCTTTATTCAGCAAATGTTTAACTTGGGATTGTAATATCGTAATTTCTTTTATTAATTTTTTCTTCCCTGGTCTTTTTTTTAAGTCCTTTTCTTTTTTATCTATTTCATTTTGCAGTGCTGACAGCCTTTCTTCTCTTGCTCTTTTGTCTTTATTATTCAATGTGATTAATATACCCCTCATTACTGCTTTATAAGTGTCCCATACTGTTGGATATTCCATATCATCCGTTTCATTTATTTGGAAGAATGCTGCAGTCTCCTTTTCTAAGAATGATACAGTGTCTTTATTTTGTAGTAAATCCTCATTAATTCTCCATCTTCTTGATTTTCTTTGCAATTTTGTTGACCAGCATATTGGATTATGGTCCGCCCAAACCTTTGGAAGAATCTCAATTTTTTTTGTTATGAGGCCCAAGCTTTGGGAACCCCACAACATGTCAATTCTGGAAAAAGAATTATGCCTTGCTGAGAAAAATGTATAGTCTCTTACCTCAGGGTTGAACTTTCTCCAAATGTCTTCTAGATTTTCCTGTTTAATCAACTCAAAGAAAGAATTGGGCAGCTTCCCTTCTTTATCATTCTTCTTTGGACTTGATCTGTCAAGGTTGTTTTGTATTGTCCCATTAAAATCGCCCATCATCAATACCTGGTCATAAGTCTCTTCGTCCATTTGTCTATTTATGTCTTTAAAGAATTTGTCTTTCGCTCCATTGGGTGCATAGAGTCCTAGTAGTAACGTTTTTTTCGCCTCTATCGTCACCTCAACAGCAATATATCTTCCTTCTTTGTCTTTAAAGATTAATTTTGGGTCAAGTTGTTCTTTAATGTAAAAAACCACCCCTCTTTTCTTTTGCTCTGCTAGTGAAAAAAATTCCAACCCCAAATTTCTATTCCACAAAAATTTACTGTCCTTGCGTTGTATATGAACTTCCTGTAGACAAATTATATTACATTTTTGCTTTTTAATCCAATGAAATGTTCTCCTTCTTTTCTGTGGTGAATTTAGTCCATTTATATTCCAAGATAGTAATTTGTACTCCATTATGATGTTGGTTCTTTATTTTCTTCAAAAAAGCTATGCATCTCTTGTTCGCTTCTTATTGTAATCCTTTTGCCATTTTGTTCAAATCCAAGACCCTCTGGTATTATCCATCTATATCTTGTGCCCTCTGCACGCAACTGATCGGTTAGCTTCTTGTACTTTTTCCTATCGCTGATCACTTCTCTTGGTAGCTCTTTCATTATTTTAACTCTGCTCCCTTCTATTGCCCAGGCTTTTTGGTACCCTTTCCTCAAAATTTTCTCTGCCACCTCTTTTGATCTTAATCTTATGACGATGTCTCTTGGCAGACCTTTATTTTTCGCATAAACTGAGTTGACTCTGTAGGCACCCTCCAACATACTCTTAAATCTGTCAGGGTCTTCTTCTATGTACTCAGTGATGATATCCACCATATAGCCTTTTAAGTCTGTATCTTCTTTTTCAGGTACCCCTCTTAGACGCACTTGTGACTCCAGCAACTTACAGTCGTGTATTATGACCTTTTCTTGAATTTTTAGCAAGGCAGAGGCCTGTGTATCCACTTTCATCTCTACCTCTTTCACTTTATTTTGAGTCTCTTCCTTAAAATTCTCTATCTCCTTCTTAAGGTCTCCAACTTCTTTTTTAATATCTTTTTTTATTGCCAAATGCAATTTGTCCATAGCTTTTAACATTTTTGCCTCCAGAGCGTCAAATTGAGACTGCATCTTGTCAAATGATTGGGCTCTTGCACGTGTTGTTCTTTCTACTGACATATAAAAAATCACCAAACCTTAAAAAAATCCCCACATAAAATTTAGCATCCAATCCAATAGCTTAGAGCCAGTTCTTTCAGATGAGACTAGTTTCGTTTTTCTCCCTTCTTCCTGAGCAAAGATATTGAATTTTAACAATTTTGACAGTTTTTCTCCCTTTTAAAATGGCAATCGTTATTTCTCTATGGTACAGTTCCAGCCTAGAGAGGTCTCTCTTCGTCTTTCTTGATCTGAGTCTTGGACTCAATTCCTTCCTAGTTCAAAGGTCGGATGTCACAGCTCTTGTTGTCCTTATAGGCTCTGATTTATTGTCCAGCCCCTTTTAGTTTCACTTCCTGTCACAGCTTAGACTGATCTCGTGTCTAGTCTCGCAGTTTTTTGAGCTGCATGAAGAAACCGCAACCACAAAAATCCACAACAATATGTCTTTTCTCCAAAATATCTTTGAAGGCAATTGTTTTTACGACGTTCAATTTTCACAAGCTGAATTCTTTTCCTGCTATGCCCCCCCTCAGCTCAGTTCATTCTAAGTTCTACAGTTTATGGGCATATATACACGGCAACTCTCTTTTCTTTCTTCTGCGTCACCAGCCTCCCATTGCCAACTTTCACTCTTATCTTGAAGGTTTTTTTTTTTTTTTGCTGTTGTTCACATCCAAAGCCACAGAGCTCAGCTTAACAAGGTAAAAGTTTTTTTTTTCCATTCAATTATGCTTTGCCTTCGTCTGTTATTAATCCACTCAGTGTTTAAACTATGTTCAAAGTCTCTCAGAGTGAAGATAAGAATGATGAGTCTACCTTTTAGATGTTCTCAACTCCCCCGGCTGTTATTTTCTTGCAATTAAAATCAGTCCTTCTAGAGTGCTTGGATTCCGACAGCCTTAAGTGACCGAAGTCACTTTAGAGTCACTGTAGACGATGGTTGACAAATTCCAGTGCCGGACATCAAGAAATGAAGGAGTCAGCTCCCTGACTGCTCCAGTTCGATATCAACAGCATTAAAGGAAGATAAGTCGTCTTGGGTTAACCCTTGCCTAGGGTTAATGAGCATAGACCTTATCAGGGGTCTTTAATACCCTGAACAGTGACAATAAAATCCCCCTCTGTTAGGGAGCTGCAGACTGTCTTCCAGCCAAACAGGAAGTCCTTTGAGTTTTCATTTTTAGCAGAGTTGGACTTCCAACAGATGTCTGGGTAATTGAAATCTCCCATGATCACTGTATCCCTTCTCATGGAGAACTTTGCAATCTGCTGTAGAAGTTAATCATCCAAGTCCTCTTGAATTGTTATGTATGGGAACAAAAAGATTATCTGTGGACTATTGTGGGTATTCTGGCATGGCTCATTGGAGCCATACAGACCAAGCTTGGAGAACTGGGAACAATGGACAACAGGATTCAAATACCTGCTGCCCGGGACCAATCACAGGGACCTGGCCGATTTGAATGACCCAATACCGTGCTTGCGCAGGAACCCAGAGTTGTATATAGTTCAGGCCCCCTTTGGCCATTTGCCAGTCTTGTACTTAGCCTATGCTATGCTGAGATCAATAAACAGCTGATGTTCACTACCACCTCGCCTCATCGATGCATAGAACCCACTATATTATCCGAGAGAAACTTCAAGATGAGGAAATGAAAAACTGTTGGATAAAATGGGCTCAAAATTTAAGGTACAATATTGACATGGGTGATTGGGAAATGCTATGGAAATCGCACATAAAAATTACTAGAGCTTTTACTTTTAAAGAAAAGTTATAAAATGTTTTATAGATGGTATATAACGCTCGATAAGCTGTCCAAGATGCATATTACTGTCTCTAATAAGTGTTGGAAATATATTTCTCAAGTAGGTTCATTTTTTCATATGTGGTGGACTTGTGGAGTTGTGAAAAAATGTTGGATTATGGTGCATGAAATGTTACAAAAGATGCTGAAAACACATATCCTTTTAAAACCAGAACTATTTTTATTGAACATATTACCAACGGACCTTCCAAGGCAGAGTAAACATTTGATGATACATATTATAACGGCAGCAAGACTTTTGATAGCACAATGTTGGAAACATCATGAAGCTCCGAAAAAACAAGGTTTGATTGACAAAATACTACAGAGCAGAAATGGATATACTTGCACTTCGTCTTAAAGGCAAGCTACTAAAAGATGGAGAAAATCTTTGGAAACCTCTTTATGAATGGCTTAATTCATGAACTTGACTTTGTATATTATCTGTTGCACTATCTAATGTACTCCTTATTTTGATATTTAGTATAACCTATAGGCTATAACTAACTATATAACTAAGAGTATTATTATGTATTCTAATGATGCAGAAAAAAAATGTTGTTGACTCTATTTCATTTTTACCCCTTTTCCCTTCCACTCTGTATTTCTTTACCTCCCCCCTTTTTTCAAAATTTCAATAAAATATGTATAACCACTAAGGAATCCTTTGTGTCATTTATAGTCTTTACATATCATTTATACACAAATTATATGCAGCGGTCAGATGTACACTTTGATCTGATGTCGTTGCTGTTCCCTTCCAGATTTAAAGTGCACAACCCAACAGGGACATCTGCCTCCCATTCTCCAGTAGTTGGCACCCCATTTTGACTCACCTTCAAATCACAGTTATTAGGCACTGGGGAAAGTCCAGCCACTACGGATGTCAGCACTTTCACCCGGCATTTATAGATGTCCGAACTCCCCTGTGGCAAACTCAAGCCAGTTGGGAAGTGTGAACCTTCCCATCTTTTTCCACCCCCCCCCCTTTTTCGGATCAGGTAGCAATATGCATATAAGTGCACCATCATCCCTTGGTCATCAATCATTGCTTGTGTGCTTCTGTACCCAACACTCTGACAGGATTGGGAGCCCCTGGGGGAGTTGGTTTTGAGTGGTAATTCCCTCTCAAACCCATCCTGTTTCTTGGAGTTGGAAAGTTGCAGAAATAGTCCCTAGTTAGACTCCATATTAGCAGGGAGGCTGGCAACCCTACTTTCCATCCCACTTTCCCCTATTTAAGCTGTGTTAGCAGAAAAAGAGTTGCTGTTTGAGAGCATCTCATGGCTCCCTTTGAAGCAGGGGGCGGGAGGGCTGCATGGTATGCTGCGTGTACAGCCCTCCTCCACCTCTGCACCGCTGAAGATGCTCCCCACCAGCGCTCTGCAACCCTCCCGTCCCTTGCTTCAAAGGGAGCCAGCTGGCTCTCTTTGAAGCAGGAAGCGGGAGGGCCATGCAGAGCACTGGTGGAGAGCGCGCACAGTCCGCTGCCACCGCACAGCCAAAGACGCTCCCCGTCAGCTGGCTCCCTTTGAAGCCCTGGCAGGGAGCGTGCACAGCCAAAGATTCTCCCCGCCAGCTGGCTCCCTCTGAAGTAGGGGGTAGGAGGGCTGCGCTTCACGCTGGCAGGGAGCACACATAGCCTGCCGCCAATGCACAGCCGAAGACGCTCCCCACCAGCACTCTGCGCAGCCCTCCCATCCCTTGCTTCAAAGGGAGTCAGCTGGCTCCCTTTGAAGCAGGGGGCAGGAGGGCCGCGTGAAGTGCTGGCAGGGAGCGGGCACAGCCCCCACCGCAGAGCTGAAGACCCTCCCCACCAGCGCTCCACACAGCCCTCCAGCCCCCTGCTTCAAAGGGAGCCAGCTGGCGGGGAGCGTGCATAGCCAAGCAAAAAAAGAAAAAGAAAAGAAAAAAAGTTGTTGTTTGAGAGCATCCCATGATTGAAACTGAAGTCAGTAGAGCTACTGTCATGTAAATCTGCACAATGCTTACATTCCAAGGAAGAGGGCAGAGCCAGCGCATCCACTAGGCAACATTTGGCAGCTGCCTAGGGTGCTGGCTCTTCGGGA
The DNA here is from genome assembly GCF_032191835.1 of Heteronotia binoei. NCBI lineage: Eukaryota > Metazoa > Chordata > Lepidosauria > Squamata > Gekkonidae > Heteronotia > Heteronotia binoei. The sequence goes on along the minus strand of NC_083230.1, from coordinate 24,775,039 downwards.
GTGGTCTTCGGGGGCTGCCTCCGCACCGTTGAAGATGCTCTCTGCACAGCCGAAGATGCTTTCCGCTTTCGGCCTGGGGCGCTGGAAAGGCCAGTGCCGGGTCTGGAAGAGGGGCAACACAGAGGAGGCTGAGGGGGGCTGCAGTACTTGGCAGAGGGATTATGGGACCATCACAAAGGAGTCATAGCTTTGAATATATGCTTATGTGCATGTGTAAAAGACAAAAAAAACCCTCAAGAAAAAGGATGCCCTTGGACCATGCAGCACCAATCTGAATGGTCAAACCACAGAGTGAGCTTGCAGTGAGGCAGGATAAAGGCAGCATGTTTGGACAAAGTTCTCCAGAGCAACTAACACCGGATAAAATAGAGACACAGCCAGAGCCCACCAAGCCTGTCGTCAGACCTCAGGCTAGGAAGCTTACAAAATCCAGTATCGTCGTTTTTGTGTGTGTGTGTGGGTCTATCCTTCTCTCTTGAAAACGCACATACATAGATAGTGTAAAGCTGCTTCTTATGAACTTGTGTAATACAGAGTTCTGTATGTCCAGATATTTATTCTTATTACACAGATTGGAATTTGAAGAGCAAGATTCTAGACACCATAAAACTCGTCCGTATACATGAACAGAAATATATACTCAGATAGTTGTCCAAGCTCACCACAACAATTTACCTGACCATCGTGAAACCAAAGAGCACCAGGATATAAATCCAGATATAAATCCAGATGCTCTTGCTGAAATGTAATACTTTGTCTCTGCAGCCCGTTTATGTAAACAGATTAAATCAAGCTCACAATCGTAAATAAAAGAAAACAAAACGGTGGAACAATGGTCTAAACTACATTAGTAATTGATTTCCCATGTAAAAGAACTGCACAGTTGGATGATAAAAAGCTGCCTTAATCATAGGCAGGGAGAGGCGTTACAAAATTCTAGCTCTTCGCAAAGACCCATCAGAGAATGGAAACAATACAATATGCTGTAGAAAGCAAATGCTCAGATCCATAATATCATAGATAAGAAAGAGTGTAGTATGCTGACAAGAATTCTTGTATTGGCCAACATGGCCAAGGGCCTTTGTTTATGATAATTTCAATGCAGTTCCCACGTCAAATTGATTATTGTATTTGCCTAACTACCACAACCTTTTATTTACCACCAAGGGCTTTGTTATTTTGGTGTGTGGACCCAATTGGGATCCCATTTGAGCAAAAGACAGCGTTCGCCATATTGCTTGGACTCTCAGAACCAATTGAAGCATCTCTGCGTTCCACGCTGAGCAATTACGGGGCCGTGCTTCACCACCCAATTAATATTCACTTGTCATCAGCAGCATCTGAGAAAAATATCTCTGAGCCATCGCCTTGTTACCGTCACTATTTGAAATCGCTGCATTACAGCATTGCAGTGACAAGGCAGGAACGCTGGCAGCCGGGAACGGAGAATCGTCAGTTGGGAAAAACAACAACAACACTTTAATCAAACAGCAGTACTTGAAATATGATTGTTTGATAGCGAGAACGCCATGTGAATTTAAGCAAACAACAAGGGCCGAATTGTTCCTTTTGTGTTCAGCATTGTGGGAAAGAGCAAGTACTCCAGAGAAAAGGAACAAACTTACCACAGCCCATAATCAAAGCCTGAGAGATACACTATGTCTATCCAATGCAGTTTTATTCTGGCCTTCCTCCCAGGAGCTCAGATCAGCAAATATCAGAAAAATCCAGATAGGTTTCGGATATGTTAGTGTCTGAAGGAAAAAAATCCAAACGGTAGCCGCACTGTGGTAAAAATATAAATAGCTGACAGCGTGTATTTGACAGAGGCGACCTTAACTAATATTAGGATTGCCAGTCCCCCAGCAGGGGCATTTCCCACTACTACTCTCAGCAGCAGAAAAATAAAATTTTAAAAATGGCTATTGGACAATGGTATGATGCAGCGGCGTCACTAGGGCGGGGCCAAGGGGGCCATCGGCCCTCCCCCAGAGCATTCTCATTGGCCCCAGGCGACCAATCCTCGCCAGGAGAGGGGAAGAGAAAGGGAGGGAGTGAAGAGAGAGAGGAGCAGGGAATGGGAATGCGCCTGCGCGCGCGCCCGCCTGCCCGCCCGAGAAACACAGAAGGGAGAGTTTGTGTGTGTGTGTGAGAGAGAGAGCGCTTCCCCTCCCACCAACAGCAAGCGCCGCCTGGTTTGAGAGGCAGCCAAAGGGAAGGGAGGGGGTGATGCAGCCCTCCAAAAGGGGTGATGCCCAATGGGGGGGGGGTGACTTGAATTAGTTACACCCCAGGGTGCAACCCACCCTAGTGATGCCTCTGGTATGATGTCACTCCTGGCAGAACCCAGAAGTGATATCATGCCCCTCCGTTAATTGACCAAAACTTGGTGGTAAAAGCAGAGTTTTTAGTAATTCTTATAGAAACTTGATGTCACTTCCAGGTTTTCCTAAAACTGATCCCACACCATGGACCATTGCCCCCGTGTACCTGCTTCAGTCTTCCACTGGTTGCCAGGCCATTCCTGGAAACCCTGCCTAATATTTTTTTTTTTAATTTAATAGGCTCATATTCCGCCTTTTCCCATTACGGGCTCAAGGCGGATCACAACATATAAAATCGCAATAAAAACCTACATATCAAAGTTAAAACACCAGTTTAAAATTAACAGTAAAAACAATAAATAAAACGCACCATCGGCGGACAGGGCACAGCATATCAATAACCAGTTGTACTGTAATAAGCGTGATGTTACCATAAGGGAGGCCAAATGATGGACTAATAGGACGCCCGCTGCCTCAACCATAGGCCCGGCGGAACAGCTTCATCTTGCAGGCCCTATGAAATGGCGGTAATTCAGGTAGGGCCCGGATCTCCACAGGGAGCTGATTCCACCAGGCAGGGGCCAGGGCTGAAAAGGCCCTGGCCCTGGTTGAGGCAAGTCGGACGTCCTTAGGGCCAGGGGTGGTCAGGAGGTGTTGCATAGCCGATTGCAATGACCTCTGGGCCGTATATGGGGAAAGGCGGTCCCTCAGGTATGTTGGTCCCAGACCGCATAAGGCTTTAAATGTCAGTACCAAAACCTTGAAGCGGATCCAGTACTCAATAGGTAGCCAGTGCAGTTGGCACAGCACTGGCTGAATGCTTGCCCATAAAGGCAATGCAGTTAACAGCCATACTGCCGCATTCTGCACTAGCTGGAGTTTCCAGATCAGCTGCAAGGGTAAGCCTGCGTAGAGTGAGTATTAGGGTCAAATTTTCTTTGTGAAAGTTAAAAGTATACCTCAAAACAGAGTTTATTCTGCACATCAAACACATGTATGAAACTCTGTCTTTGAACTTCAAAATGTTGGCATCCTCATTTTAAAAATGTGTTCTAACAAGGCAAACTGATCCAAACCATGACTGATTTCAGTATTCTACCTCAAAAGCAGAATTCTGTTAACTCTGTGTATAGATCCAAGTGGGCAGCCTGAGGAAATGAGCATGCACATCAAAGCTCATGTTATGTCTTGAAACATAAGCTGATGTACCGCATGGCGATCGCTACAGAGGCTTGTTAGACGCCCTGCCCATCAAGATCTGTGGCGGGAAGTTTGACTGGCCAGGATTGGACTGGTCAGACTGGGGGCAGTTCTGGGTGTTCTCTCTCTTGTAATGTACCACCGAATAAAGCATGTTGCCTTCAACCCGTCGCGCAACTCAGTACATTACAGCTCACATCTTGAATAAACTTTGTTGATCTTAAATGTGCTGCTGGACTCAAAATTTGTTCTGTATAGAGTTCTGCAACATGCTCAGTGCGGAGGTTCAGCCTAACCCTCACAAGGCACCAAGATCCTTCCTCATCAGGAGCCCAGAAGTTTCCAGGCTTACTTCCCTCTTTTCCCCTGATTAAACTTTTGTTCAATCACCACCACCAGCCACTCCATGGATACACTATATGACAGCAAAAGTGGAACCCCAGTCTTCTATGACTTCACCCTTGGGCTGGCTCTTCTTCCATACTGCAATCACTGCCTTACTCAGCCAAGCTCCAGCAGATGCCATTTTTCATCCTTCAGGATGAAGGAATCAATTGGCCCCCATGCCTTCTCTTGCCTTTGTAACATGGTTGAGAGTAGGATGTGGTATTGCAGGCATACATAAATCAGGCTTTCAGCATTCAAGTTATAAATAGATTTAATAAGAGATTCATGCACATACTCCAGATTACCTATGAGCAAAAGATCAAAAATAATATGGCAACATGCAGTCTGTGTTGCCCTGATGAGACTTGTTCCTAAGCAATGTAATTAAAGGAACAGGCACTTAATTCTTAGACATACTAGCTTTCAGAGAAGTCCCATTGCCTTGAGTTTGAGATCTGGGCTTCTTCCCATTGTGTGCTACAAATGGTCAAAATGGAGCTCAAGTGTGCCAGCCACCATGAGGCCAGAGATGCATGTAATGCGAGAAAGCCGGGGGGGGGGGGGAATCCCACTTCCTGTCTGATGGAGGTGTGATTTCTCCCTCTTTTGAGCCTATCTACACATCCATTGGCTTACAAGTTTGTCCCTAGTGCCTTAGCCCTGAGAGATGGACATTACACTGACCCAGCAAAGGAAGCCAGGTACATTTGACTTTACAACAAAATTGTGGTGTGAATATAGGGTCACTCACCACACTGTACATGAGGCTGCCTTTGAAATGTGATCAGAACTAAAGTCAGTGCAGCATGTGGCAGCCGGAGGGCTGGATCCAAAAAAGAGTTCGTGGAAGGAGTTGGCAGTGTGGATCTTCTCCTGCCACAAGCACCCTGTTGTTTGTTTGAAAACTTCTCTCTCAGTACCTAAAGATCATTGCAAGCAAAATGTGCCACGGGATGAGGGCTTCCAAGCCCCCAGATTTTATCATTGAGTTTTGGTGATTCCTAGAGCTACCCTTTGTCATTTATGGAAGAACTTTTGGTAAGTACATGGGGCTGCATTAAAAAAAAAAATCTTGCAATGCTGTGCCTTTTTCACCCCTTCTGCCAGTTGCCAGGAATTGCCAAACAACCTTACATGGGACATGGTGTAGGGAAATCAGATAAAGACACTCCCCCCACCCCTTTCATTCATAGTTTGTATCAGCAAAGAAAGAACATGGAGGCAAGTGTATTTCCACAGGCCTGAATACTTCAAGGAATACCTCCTGTTATATAAACGTACTCAGCATCAGCATCCACCATCACCTTCTGAACTATAACGTACAGTCTGAACTATGTATGCAGGACAGAGCTTTCTCCACCATGGCGCCCAGGCTCTGAAGTTGTTTGCCTTGGGTAGCCTGTCTGGCTCCATGCTGGCTCAGTTTTAGGTATTAGAGCATTGTGGCTGTTTCAGCACACCATGAAGCTCAACTGGGGCAATCTCTCAGCACAATCTATCTTACAGGTTTGTTTGAGGGTAAAAGGGGATGTGTGTGTAATCTTCCCCAAGGTTCCATAAAAAGGGGCAGGATAAAAAATTGAAGTGGTAAATAGATAATGATATTGGTTGTTTTAATTTTGGTTCTGTTAAGTGGATTTTTAAAAAATCACTGTTGCTGGCAGCCTTGGGATCCCTATATAATAGCAAATAAATTACTGTGTGGCAAGTGGATTTCGAAACCAGTGTGATTAGGAAAAACTCATCCGAGAGCTACTGTTTGCTGATGATGCTGCACTCGTCTCCCACTCGGCATCAGCTCTGCAGCATATGACGTCCTGCTTTGCAGAGGCTGCCAAGCTATTCGGCCTAGAAGTTAGTCTGAAGAAGACAGAAGTTCTCCACCAGCCTGCACCCCAGGAAGATTATCACCCTCCCTGCATCACTGTGGGTGAATCAGTTCTGAAGACAGTCCAGCAGTTCAGCTACCTGGGGTGCATCATCTCCTCAGATGCCAAGATCGACAAGGAGATTGACAACAGGCTGGCAAAGGCAAACCGTGCCTTTGGCCGACTGCACAAAAGAGTGTGGAGCAACAAGCATCTGAAAAAAGGCACAAAGATCAATGTTTACAAAGCGGTTGTGATGACAACCCTCATCTACGGCTCCGAATCGTGGGTTTTATACCGTCATCACCTGCGACTCCTTGAGCGCTTTCATCAGCGCTGCCTTCGCACCATCCTCAACATCCACTGGAGTGACTTTGTGACCAACACTGAAGTCCTCAAGAGGGCGGAGGTTACCAGCATCGAGGCACTGCTGTTGAAGACGCAGCTGCGCTGGGCAGGGCATATTTCTAGGATGGAAAACCACCGCCTTCCCAAGATTGCCCTGTATGGCGAACTCTCCACCGGCCATCGAAATAGAGGGACACCAAAGAAGAGGTACAAGGACTCCTTGAAGAAATCCCTTAGCACCTGTCACATCAACCATCACCAGTGGTCTGACCTAGCCTCAGATCGCAAAGCATGGAGGCACACCATCCACCAGGCTGTCTCTTCCTTTGAGAACGTACGCATAGCTGGTCTTGAGGACAAAAGGAGATTGAGGAAGAATCGCACTGCTACAGGACCAACCCTAAATCAGACTTTTCCCTGCAGCCGCTGTGGCCGGACCTGCCTGTCCCACATTGGTCTTGTCAGCCACCAGCGAGCCTGCAGCAAACGTGGGCTATTGCACCCTTCTTAAATCTTCGTTCGCGAAGCCAAGCCGAGAGAGAGAGAGAGAGAGAGAGAGATTAGTAGTAGAGGAGGACCAGGTTCCAATCTTCCCATAACCCTGAAAGGCACTGGGTGTCCTAGGGCCAGCCACTTCCTCTCTGTGCTTAGCCATGGTGGCCATAAATTCTCTGTCATGTTTAATTTGACCTCACATAGTTTTGCATAGTTTGTTTCATGAGGATGGCATGCAGGGGGAGAACCATGTATGCTACCAACAATCCTTGAAGAAACAGCAGGATAAAAATTGATAGCTAAGTATGTAGAGAGAAGGACTATACTCAGGCCTCGGATTCAGTGGGAGCTCACAGGACTGCAGCTCCTGAACCTTTCTGAGAGTTCCTCCTCCTCCTTCTGAGAGTTCCACCTCCTCCTTCTAAGAGTTCCACCTCCTTGTCCATTGAATGGTATTGCGGCTGCATAACAATCCCTGAATGAGCTCCACCACCTATTTTTCTACAAAACAACCGCTAACTACACTACTGTATATAATTCGTACTGTCAGTTGCTTTTTGTATGATCCTAGTATGTAATTTTCTCATTGTTCAACATGTTATGTTAATGCTTAGCTTTGTTTTAGCTCTGTTTTCAGATCTCTTCTTGATTTCAGATTTCTGCAGTCCAAATCCTATTGCACTGTTTATTAGGTGTCCCATTCTATCGCTGGATAAACTTCAACTGATTAAACTGAGTATTAGAGAGGAAGGAGGACTATAAATGGTGTCAATAAGTAAATGTAGATACTGGAGCCAAAGTAAAAAAAAAAGAGAGAGAGAGTGCTAAAGTGAATCATCATCAGTCCCTTTCCCAGTCGCTGTACAGGGTTTTGAAGAACCTTTAAATCTCCCTCTAAAGTACTGTATACATGTCATATATCCATTTATATAACCCACTTTTCTCTCCAATGGGGACTCAAAACAGTTTATGACATTAATCTCCCTTCCATTTTACCCTCATAAGAGCCCTGCACATTAGATTAGGCTACAATCACCCAACAAGCTTTAATGGCAGAGCAGGGATTCAGACCTGGATCTCCCGGATCCTTGCCTGATACTCTCACCTTTAAATGACTCTGGTTACCAGCCAGAGGAAAGCTTTTCTCAGCTGAAATACAAAAGCAGATGTTCTGCATTTTCAATGTTTCCATTTCTGATAATATAACCATTGCTTAGAACAGAGATTTGGAGGACTTAAGGTGTCAACAAGACTTCAGGAAAAACTTCTTTGGCCTTGTCAGTGGGAGAAGGAAGAGAGACAATAAAAAAGGATGGCGCTAGAGAGAGTTTCACCATGATACTGTGATGGACTAGAATAAAAAAAGGTGATTTTGCAAAACTGCAGAATCGTTTTGAAGAGAGGCAGAGAGGGAAGAGTGGCTATGATTGACAGCTATTTTCCTATCTCTCCCATTGGTTGGAACAAGCCCACAGAGTTCTAAAGGGGGAGTTGAGTTTTGACAGTTGTGGTGGTTGGGAGAGAGAAAAAAAAGGATTCCTGGGAGTGAGACACTTGAGTGGTGTCTCAGGGAAGATCTAAAGGAGGATGCCAAAGAGCGTGTGGTGCAGAAACACAATATTCACCTGAATGTCCAAAAAGTGTTTGCTTATTTCTCACCCAGTTATTTCCAATAAATTTTGTTATTTTATTTAATTTTCTAATTAACGTCTCCAGTGCCTTTTCTGCTATTCCTGGGGAAAGTGACGGGAAACCCCTTCCTGAATAGAGGGAATTAACAGGGGTCTGTCATAGATACCCATTGGTATGTGGTGTCCCCCAAGGGGTTATTCTCTCCCCAATGTTATTTAACACCTACATGTGCCCCATCACGCAGTTGGTGTAGAGCTTTGGGCTGGGCTGCCACCAGTACATTGATGTCAACCAGCTATATCTGGTGATGGATGAATGGCCAGGCTCCAACCTGAAAATCTGGCAGAGGGGTTGGGAGCTGTGATTGGATGGTTGACACAGAGCTGGCTGAAACAAAATTCATCAAAGACAGAGGTTTTGTGGCTGAGTCAGGGAGACCCAGGTTTGGGTGTGATTCTGGATGCCTCCTTCTCAATGGAGGCCCAGATCACAAATGTTGCAAGGCTGATGTTTTTACATCTGCACCAGATGAGGCAACTAGCCCCCTTCCTGTCTCTCCCTGATTTAGCCACAGTGAACCATGCACGGTCACCTCCAGACTTGACCACTATAACTTGCTCTATGCAGGACTATCCTTGAAACTGAGCTGGAAGCTTCAGCTGGTCCAGAATGCAGTGGCATCCAGTGTTCCCTCTAAGCTGAGTTAGTGTGAGCTAGCTCACAATTTTTAAGCCTCCAGCTCACAACTTTTTGTCAAAAAAAATGGCCCCAGAGCAAACTAATTTATGCAATAGCTCACAACTTTCGTGCCTGTAGCTCACAACTTTCATGCCAGTAGCTCACAAAGTAGAATTTTTGCTCACAAGACTTCACAGCTTAGAGGGAACTTTGGTGGCATCATGAGTTCTCACCAGAACTCTATGTGCTCTGGTGAGAGCACATATTCAGCTGGTGCTCTGTCGGCTGCACTGGCTCCAGATTAAACATTGGATCAAGTTCAAGGTGTTGGTTTTAAACTTTAAAGCTCTACACGGTCTGGGACCAACGTACTTTTGGGGCTACTTCTCCTTTTATGCTCCCCCAAGAGCACTACACTCACAGGATAAAGGTCTTTTAGTGGTTCCTCAACCAAGGAGCCAATTAGCCTCAGCCAGAGCCAGAGTCTTGTTGGACCTGGACCTGGTGGATTGCTCTTCCAGCTGATATTCAGGTCCTGCAAGATCTTTTACAGTTCCACAGGGCCTGTAAAGAAGAGCTGTGCCATCAAGCCTTTGGCTGAGACTTCTGACTGAGGAAAAAAACAATCATACCCAATGGGCCCTCCTCCTGCCTTTTCCTTTGTGGACTTTCACCCCAGCTTTTGATATGATCAAAGCTTTTCTTCAATTAGAAGAGAGGGGAGCAGTCAATGGCACACAACACAGTAAGCTGTCACCATGCTAACTAGATGCTGGATAGTGGGAGACATGGAGGTGAGGTCTCAGAACAGGGAGAGGAAACTGGGAGCCATGGCCCTCTCAGTGGGCAATTCCTACAAAGGCCAGGTGGTGGCAATAGTTGAAATGACATGCCCAGAACTATGTCCACATGCATACTCTCAGCACAGCGCCAGACTGAGCATGAGATCCAGACAAAAAGAGTAAAGTGCAGTTCCTTCATCCCATACATGCCCTAGAGGAACAAAATAGGAGCCAATTGCACCTTAAAGACCATTTGTACTGTTGGTCTTAAAGGTGCAATTGACTCCTATTTTGTTCTACTACTTCAGACCAACACGGCTGTCTGTTTGGATCTATCTACATGGAATGCCCTAGAGGAGTTCAGTATAAGTATCAGTTGTTCTAATGGCTTCTTATTACCTTGAAGTCTCTGCTCAGGTATACAGGTTGGCACATGGCTTACAAACTCCTCCAGGGCATGTACAGAGGAAGGGACAGAGAAACTGCATTTTGCTCTTTTTATTTAGATCTCTTGCTCAATCTGGTGCTGTGCTGAGAGTATACATTACATGTGCACATTTTTACAAACGCTTAAACATTTTTAATGCTGGTAGTGGCTCTTGGAGAGAGCCAATTTGGTGTAGTAGTTAAGTGCGTGAACTCTTATCTGGAAGAACCAGGTTTGATTTCCCACTCCTCCACTTGCACCTGCTAGAATGGCCTTGGGTCAGCCATAGCTATCACAGAGGTTGTCCTTGAAAGGGCAGCTCCTGTGAGAGCCCTCTCAGCCCCACCCACCTCACAGGGTGTCTGTTGTGAGGGGAGAAGATAAAGGAGATTGTAAGCCGCTCTGAGTCTCTGATTCAGAGAGAAGGACGGGGTATAAATCTGCAATTCTTCTTCTCCTCTGTATCACATTAGACTTCCAGTTCTGGCCATGCCATTTTAAAAAGGAGTGACCAGGGAGGGGAGCAGTCAGTGGGATACAACACAATAAGCTGTTCTATTGCTAACCAGATGCTGGATAGTGGAAGACAGAGATGAGGTCTGAGAACAGGGAGAAGAAGCTGGTCCTTTCAGGGGGAATTCTTAGAATGGCCAGGTTAGGGTTCCCAAATCCCCCGCTAGGCCTGGAGACCCCCGATTTGGAGCCTCCTCCCCCCGCTGGCCATAAAAGGGAAAGCGGGGGGGAGGGGAGGGGGAGAACGGCAGCCCTTCCCACCCAGCCCCGATCGCAGCAGCCAGAGCTCTTCCGTTTTCTCAGGCTGCTTCCCGGTGAAGGGAGGGGAGCCCAGCTGGCCGGTGAAGGGAGGGGAGCCCAGCCCCGCCCCCAAAGGACCATGTGCCTTTGCGCCTCCAGAGGTGAGTGAGTTCTGCTGGCTTCCTATTCCATGCCATAAAGTGCCCAGCTGGTGTGCCTGTGTTGCTGTGAGAAGCTGGCAGCAACTCGTGAGTAGAGAGGCCAGTCCGCTGCATCAGATTTGCCAGGAACGGGGGGGGGGGGAGGGGGGTGGAGAGGGAAGCGTCTTCTCATAGGGTATAATGGGAAATTGATCTGGAGGTTTCGGGGGCTCTGGGGGAGCTGTTTTTTGAGGTAGAGGCACCAAATTTTCAATATAGTATCTAGTGCCTCTCCCCAAAGTATCCCCCAAATTTCAAAACGATTGGACCAGGGGGTCCAATTCTATGAGCCCCAAAAGAAGGTGCCCTTATCCTTCATTATTTCCTATGGAAGGAAGACATTTAAAAAGGTGTGCTGTCCCTTTAAATGTGATGGCCAGAACTCTCTTTGAGTTCAATTATGCTTGTCACACTCTTGTTCCTGGCTCCGCCCCAATGTCTCCTGGCTCCACCCCCAAAGTCTCCTGGCTCCACCCCCAAAGTCCCCAGATATTTCTTGAATTGGACTTGGCAACCCTAGGCCAGGTGGTGGCAGTAGTTTAGCTGAGAGATGGAAAAAAAGCCCCTCCAGATGTCGGGAAAGCCAGGTGAGTGACACATGCCAGGCAGAGTCCTTGGATGGTTACTGGTACCCAGATACCTCAGAGGACATTGTAGAATAAGGCCTGCAGGTCAGAGCAGTCCATGTCAGCTCAAATTGGCTGTCTGAATCCAGCCTCTATTTATCAAAAACATTTATTAGCCACCTTTCTCCCTTGCGGATCTCAAGGTGGCTTACGGTATTAACTTTGGTGGTCCTATAGTCTCATTCAGTATAAGGCAGCTTCATGTACCACTTGCCCTGCCTTCCTTTGGGCCTATAAGAAGCCGCTTTAAATTATCACATATGTTTTGGGATCTATTACTGAATGGCCTGTTATGCCACATCTCTATCACATGTAACTTTCAGTGATTGAAATAATTCTGTTTAAAGTTTATCTCAGATTGCTATCCCACCTTTCTGTCCTTGACCTCACTTTTAAAGCACTCATGTGAGCATTGCGAAGTCACAGTATGAGTACAATACCTATATACTACACATCTATGACACACTTCTACCTTTTTCTGTTAGTCTCTTAACCTAGCCTCCACCTTTCCCCTCACATGATGAAGAGTTGTTCAGTTGTTGAAGGATTTTATTTATTGTTACCACAGAAAGTTTTACTTTGGAAGCTCCTCCTCAACAAAAACATCTGAGAATTCTGAACAAAGCTAAAAGGGTTTTGATCAGACTTGTTAACATTTCTCAGGGATTCCTAAAGTGTTAATTCTGTGGAAAATTTCCCAATAGAAGGCAATTTTCACCAGTTCCTCCCTCCTGCTGTTCCTGGGGGTCCTCTGTCTCCTGGGGGCAGTGTTTTGAGGGACAATTTGGTTTGTGAAAGGAAGGGGCGGATGAGGAAGACGCTGCTAATGGAAATCCCTTCTCTCATTGGATATTTATTGTGGAAACCAAGTCATTGTCACCTTTATATTGATGAAATGAACCCACCAAAAATCAGTCCTGTTATTGTGGTATTAAATGTCTTATTGATTCTATTTTATACAAGATGGCCACAATGCATCACTTTCCTCTTCTTCACTGGTCTATCTGGGTGGATTTTCCAGTGTATAACTGAATCCTGCCCTTCATTCACCACAACACTACAGAACAACTCTTGCTGCTATCAAACATCTGAAATTCTGCACTATCTGACTCCAACCCACCAGATTTTTCAAGGCTTTCCCATCCTCAATTAACTTTTCTTTCCTCTCTTTAGAGACATCTGATTTATGAGTCAGGAAATAAAACAGAACTGGGGGGGGGGGGGATTCATCTCACCATGGGAGATTCTACAGGCATAAATTAGTCAAACATACTAATTGCAGATTTAATAAAAACACACCACACATTTTTCTGCCTCTGGAAATAATAGCAAATTCAAAGTATTTCTGCTAATTACTTTTCTTTCAGCCATTCAATCTTTTTAAAATACGGGGCTCCTTTCCTCATATTATTTGTTTTAGTCAGCAGCATAAAAGAGCCCTGAATCACTGCCCTCTTGGACAATGCGTAATCACTGGGAGCCTTTTAACTATTCATTGGGATCTTTTTCACCATTCTCTTCAGGTACAACATTGCATTTCCCCCCTAAACACTCAAATACCCAGGTGAAGTGCTCCTGTGGGAAAAGCCGTAAGGACATAGAAGAGGAAAGTTCATCAAGTGTTGCTTGTTTCTTGCTTAAATTCAACTGGTATTGCTGCTGGTAGAAAAACGAGAAGAGGTCTCCTTTGAACTTCCAAAGAGACTGTGCTGAAGATCATGGGAGCTGGTTGAACAAAAGCCATGTTGTATGAAGGCACTACTAAGGAGCAGAAATGTGCAAGACTGGGTGGGAAAAAAATTGTTTGGATATCATCTTATGTCTCTTTTGATATCTTCCGAAGCTATAACATATATCCTGCACTTTCTTTTCCCAGGTAACCACAGCATAATTTAGGGGAAATCTTCACAAGATACTGGAACGCCTATTGATGAATCTTCCAGTACACTGTTAATTGCTTAAAAGCAGAGCTTTTTTTGTAGCAGGAACTCCTTTGATTATTAGGCCACACACCCTTCTTGTAGCCAATCCTCCAAGAGCTTACAAGGCTCTTCTTACAGGGCCTATGTAAGCTCTTGGAGGACTGACTACATCAGGGGTGTGCGGCCTAATATGCAAAGGAGTTCCTGCTACAAAATATTGCCCAAAAGCAATAGCAGCATCCCCCTAAGCTTTGGATCAAAATGCCTATAACTTTTTTTGTTTTGCAATCTTCAAATAGTCTATTGGAGCTACCATATACTCTGTTTAACAAAACATACCTGTACATTACCTGTATGATTGTCCTAGCTAGAAAAATAGTGTCCCACAACAGAGATCTGGAAAGGAAAGCTAACTAGAAAGACAGCAATCCTAGGCACTGAGACTAGCAAAATTGTGAGTTAACCCCAGTCCTGTACCTAATGTATTTGACACCCAGAGCAGATTATGACAAAATTTTATTTTATTGAACTGCACAATGCCTCCATTCCTGTCCATGCCACCTGGCACTTTGGCACCCCTCCATTGCTCCAAGTCAGGAATGCCCCCAGGAGATGCTGCCAGCTCATGTTCCCCACAGCCTCACCCACCTCCCCTTTTGCTTTCTGATCAGGGAAACTTTGGAAGAGCTGCCTCCAGGATCCACTGCCCAATTGAAGGGGCAGGGAGCCCCCCCCCCCGGACTTCCGGGATCCGTCATCTTGGCTTCAGAGCTGTCTGCAGAGCTCTCTCTGAGACATCTCTGAGTCTGGTTGTTGGAGGGGTCTCACGGATGTGAGACCCCCGCAGGGAAAGCCTGGAGGGCTTTCTCTCAGCATGGAAACCCCATGGTGGGGGAGGGGATAGGGGCAACTGCCCCCTACGCTCGTCGTGCATACTGAGGCTCCGCAGCTACGAAGCTGCTTATCAGCACAAAAACAAGAATTCCCAATCGCTTTTATGCTTTCCTTTTCTCCAGTACATCTTCAAATCAACTTCTTTCCACTTCTAAAGTGATGATTCTACTTAACAAATAGTTGTTTTCCCCTAAATTTACCCCCTGATGGGTCACTCTGCATAACTACAAAAGACTACCTCACAGAGGATTCCAAGTGGCCTCGGACTGACAGCATCAGTCTTAACCTTTTGAATTGGATTGAATAAAATTACTAAAATTGACCCGGACTTTAATTGGATATACATTACAGAGATTATCAAGAATTTGCAATATGATTTGAACACAAAGGAGATATACAAAAGAAAAACAAGAAAAAGAACTCTGTCTCTCTTCCCAGTTTGGTGTAGTGGTTAAGTGTGTGGACTCTTATCTGGGAGAACCGGGTTTGATTCCCCACTCCTCCGCTTGCACCTGCTAGCATGGCCTTGGGTCAGCCATAGCTCTGGCAGAGGTTGTCCTTGAAAGGGCAGCTGCTGTGAGAGCCCTCTCCAGCCCCACCCACCTCACAGGGCATCTGTTGTGGGGGAGGAAGGTAAAGGAAATTGTGAGCCGCTCTGAGACTCTTCGGAGTGGAGGGCGGGATATAAATCCAATATCTTCATCTTCTTCTTCTTCCCCAGGATGGTTGGATTCATTAATCTGTAGCCCAGCCTCTTGGGCTAAAGATTGAGAGAAATGAAGAATGGGAATGTTGTTTTTGTATAGGAATAGTTAGGTGTAATGCTTATATGGATAAAATAAAGGATATCAAATGTATGTTTTATAATTAACGTTACTTGCTGCTTACAGGATCCAAAACAAGACTTGCGGTCAGCGTTGCTAAAGATCAGCAGACAGTAAAACAGGAAGCTCTTTGGAATTAAGTTAAAACAAGAAAAGCTAGTTGAGCTCAGCATGGTGGTTGTGCTAAAAATGTGTGCTGCAAAACTTTGCTGAAGCAGCTTGTAGAATGTAAATTCAGATTTGCATTAGAGCATGGACAGAGTGCCAAATAGAATTGCACTAATCCTGATTATAGAACTCATTTGCACTAATCTGCCTTTACAGTTGTAACAAAACGATTACATTCAGAGTATTATATTTGCTGAACTTGCCTTCGAAATATATAGGGCCTTTACTATGATTTGGTTCCAAGGTCCTAACAATGGACAATAGGCTTCTATTAGAGTGCTTGCATATCTCAAAGCACATTTCTCTAGCAAGAGAACGTTATCAAAGTTTTGTTAGCATCCTCTGATAAGGAAAGCTTTTCTCCCTGCCTCAAGGAAGGACCTCCTAGTCTGAAAGGAGTCATCTCACCCATGCAGTAGAGGTTGCGCTTACTGACACATTCTTGAAAACAAAACCAGAAACCGGGAGGATGCTAGATGCCAGGAAGACGGGAGATTGGGAGCAGAGAACAAAGAAATCCCCAAGGGATTACCTCACCCTGGTAGAGATGGATTTCTTTAAGCCAATGAGACACCACAAAAGGCTAAGAGCGAGGATTTGTAACCAATCAACGAGACCTGCTTTGTTATCAGAAATTGTATAAATATGCTATGTTTTGTAAAGATGGGTTTGAGGAAAGACGCAGGAAGGATGGTGGTATAGAAAGATACAAGTTCTTCCTCCTGCCACTGGTGGTAATAAAGGAATCTCTGGATCAACTCACTTGGAACTCTGGCTGTTGAGTCTCTTTGATTGGGCTAGAGGGACTCAACCTTTGGCGCAAACGGTGTGTGCAACAAGCTGGACTAAGGAGGATGACATACCAAATTAGGAAATAAGTAAATAAGGGGCTGGGGGCATCTCAATTAGGGGAACGGGAGATGTAAACAAAGGCGGGACTTCCTGTGGCGTGTTTAGGCACCTCTGATAGGCTGTACACTCCAAAGCATCTCCAGCCTCCCACTGGCTGACTCCCCTGCCCCCACCTACTGCTGGCCTGGGAATGTTGAATAAACTGCCAGAACAGTCTCACCTCAGACACATTCCCAATGCTTCTCTGTGTCCTCTGCCAACTGGCTTCAGAAAGGGCTGCCACTCTACTGCAGCCTCATGAAAGGCATCACTGCTGCTACCAGCAACAGACCTCTGCCAGCCCATCAATAACCCACATGGATGGTCTCCCAGCATACGTAGCCTTCAAAGGATGCCGGAACAGCCAGGGAGCCGCCACCACCGCCTTTATGTGACTAGGTGGCAAGGCCTTGCCCTGCTGGGAACATTTTCTCAGGCCATGGCTGCTGCCTCTTTCCTGTCAGTCCCTGTCTCCCTCCTCCTCAGCTTTGCCCCAGGGCAGACAAGGATTGGGCCACTGAGGAAGCTGCTAGCCATAGACTATTGCTAGGCAACCAAGGTGGCAGAGATCAGTCCCCTTGGAGAAACTGGCTGCTTTGAAGGGTGGACTCTGTGTCTGTTTCAGCTGTGGGGTGGGTGGGAAGACAGCAAGGGTGAAGGGGGGGGGTAGTAAAGGCCAAGGATTGGTGGGTGGGAAGACAGCAAGGGGTGGGGAAAGTGAATGTTATGGCTAGGGGGAGCGGTGGCATGCCAAGGGTGTGAGAGTAGTTGAGAGGAAGAGGTGGTTGGGGGGGGGGGGGATAATTGAAGGTGGGCGGGAAGACACAAAGGGTGAGGGGAAGTGAATGCCTTCACCTGGATGAGTGGGTGAGAAGACAGCAAGGATGGGAGGGCACTTGCCCAGAGCCTCTTTCTAGAGCCCTTTTCTTCACAATGGCCCTTATTCCTAGCAACATAATAATTCCAGAGGGGTTGTTTGGGGGCAGAGGGTGCTGGGCAACAAATTATGATATGAATAAATGTATTTTCTTAGATTTCTTACAGGATGACGTTAATTGTAGTAGAAGTTTTTCTGCACTATACCATTTTTTTCATAGGGTAGCCAACCTCCTGGTGAGACCTGGAATATCCTGAAATTATAACTGTTCTCCAGACAAGAGAGATCAGTTTCTCTGGTGAAAATGGCTGCTTTGGAGGGTGGACTCTGCTGGGGTCCCTCTCCTCCCCAAGCCCCGTCTTCCCCAGGCTCCATCCCCCATAGTTCTAGCAATTTCTCAACCCAGAGTTGGCTTCCCTACTTATGCGTCAGATATTTATGATATCATACCCTACAATCAATCTTTAAAGTGCCAGAAGACTCTTTTATTTTTTGCTGCAACTGACTAACCTCTTAATCCACCGCAGTTCTTAGACGTTTGTTTTGGCTGGGAAATGAGACCGGAAGCTTAGGCAGTAAAAAAAAAAAATTGCTTTTGAAAAAATAGGATTTTAGAAAAGAGAGCACATTAGCACCAGGCAGGTGTTGTGAGAGGCGTTATGACAGAAACGTCAAAGGAAACGAAGGGAAGAGTAAGTAAAAATTGTGCAGTTCTCATTCCTTTCCAGTAAACGGCAGAACTCATAATGCCACACATTAATGTGACTTAAATAAAGGGCCATCCAAAGCAGAATTATATCCTTCCAAATCCATTGAAATCAATGGGCTTAGTGGGTATAGCTTCACTTAGGATTACACTGATAATGACCTAGTTTCATGAGCAATGCTGCATTTTCTTAGCAGGTGAAGCGCCAGTGCTGCATTCTTTAATTTTATTTCTATCTAACAACAGTTCATTCAAAGTGAATATTAATATTTTAATATTAGGGGCAGGCTATTGGTGATCTCCAAGGAGTCCATCTAGTCTTGACAAACAAATATCCTTATTATACACCTTAGTCTCCTTTCCTGAATCTTAAAGCATGTTTTGAAATGTCTTATTAGGAGGAGGATTCTTTCAGCAGACAAAGGGACTGAAGAGACCCTTTATCTGTGTGTGCTTCAATGGAAGGGAATTAATTGGCTTCAGCCAGTATGCACACAGTCCATGTAGTCTTTGCTTGGTTCAGCCTACATCTCTCGTTAAAAGCATATGATGACCGAGTTCCTGCAATGCAATTATTTGTAAGCAAAAACCACATTGTAAATACAGAAATTAACCTAGCATGTGCCTTCTCTTTGTAGTTACTGATCACGTTGCTGTCATCTTATAAGGGATATGCTGCTTTTGCATTCGCCATAAGCTTAGAAGGCGGTCTCAACAAAGCGAAACGAAACATCAAGCCAAAGGGGGAACATGATCAGCAGGAGACAAAGCTGGTGTTATTGTTTATTTAGTGCCAAAGAACAGCGTTCTCAGCTCTGAGTGAAAATGCATCTCGCTATGAAGTTCCAAAAGTTCCAAAAGTTCCTATACGGGACATTATAAATCGATCTCTTTCGGAGGGTGTTTTCCCAACATCTCTGAAAGAGGCAGTGGTCCGCCCTCTCTTGAAAAAAGCTACATCAGACCCGGCCGTATTGGCACATTATCGGCCGGTCTCAAATTTGCCCTTTTTGGGCAAAATTATAGAGAGGGCTGTGGCGTTGCAGTTACAGGATTTTCTGGAAGACGCTTCCACCTTGGACCCATGCCAGTCCGGCTTTCGCCCGGGCCACGGGACGGAAACAGTCTTGGTCGCCCTCATAGATGACCTCCGGCGGCAACTGGATCGGGGCGGCTCGGCGGTATTGCTGCTGCTCGACCTGTCGGCGGCGTTCGACATGGTCGACCACCGGCTGCTGACCCGCCGCCTCGCCGATGCAGGAATTCGGGGGCTAGCCTTACAATGGCTCTCCTCCTTCCTTGAAAATCGGGGACAAAGGGTGGCAATTGGGGGGAAGCTGTCTCAGAGACACCCGCTTCATTGTGGGGTGCCTCAGGGGGCAGTTCTCTCCCCGACATTGTTTAACATCTTTATGCGCCCCCTTGCCCAGCTTGCCCGGAGGTATGGGCTTGGTTGTCATCAGTACGCTGATGATACCCAGCTCTATCTACTGATGGAAGGCCGGACTGGTGATGTCCCTACAAATTTGGACCGGGCGTTACAGGCCGTGGCTGACTGGCTCAGGCTGAGCGGGCTGAAGTTGAATCCAACGAAGACTGAGGTCCTTTGCGTGGGTCGGGACGGACCGGGGGGGGAGATTACTCTGCCAGCTTTTGACGGTGCGCCACTGACACCAGTGCGCAGGGTCAAGAGCCTGGGGGTGCTACTGGAATCCTCGCTATCAATGGAGGCCCAGATAGCTACCACCGCAAGATCCGCCTTCTTCTATCTCAAGAGGGCGAGGCAGTTGGCTCCCTTCCTGGAACGCGACGACCTAGCAACTGTGATCCACGCAACGGTCACCTCAAGACTAGACTACTGCAATGCCCTCTACATGGGGCTGCCCTTGTGCCGAACGCGAAGACTTCAGGTAGTGCAGAACGCAGTGGCCAGGCTGTTGATGGGACTACCTAGGTGGGAACATGTGCGGCCGGTGCTGCGGGATCTGCATTGGCTACCGGTCGTCTATCGCGTTCGGTATAAGGTGCTGGTTATTACCTTTAAAGCCCTATATGGCCGAGGACCTGCCTACCTCAGGGACCGCCTCTCCCCATATATCCCCAGGAGAGCGTTAAGATCTAGCTCCCAAAACCTCCTACAAATCCCTGGGCCAAGAGAGGCTAGAATGAAGATAACTCGGGAGCAAGCCTTCTCATTAGTGGCCCCGCGCTGGTGGAATCAACTCCCAGAGGGGGTGCGAGCCCTGCGGGACCTGAACCAGTTCCGCAGGGCTTGCAAAACCTCTCTTTTCCAACTCGCATTTGAATTAGGACCAGACTAACTTGATAAAATCATTCTAACTCTAGCCATCTTATGTTGTAACTGAAGCTGATAATATGTAATTGTGACACCAGAAATTATAGCACCTATTTTTATGTATTTTAATCTATATATGTAATTGTATTGTATTCATAATGTTTATCTGCTTTTAATTGAATCATGACGTAGTCATGTCTGTGAGCCGCCCTGAGCCCGCCTTTTGGTGGGGGAGGGCGGGATATAAAAATAAAATTTATTTTATTTATTATTTATTTAAGAAGCCAGGTTATGTGTGACAAGATTTAGGGCTTTTTCGGTGGCAGCACCAGAACTTTGGAATACCCTTCCGAAAGCCATAAGGGCCCTGTGGGATCTGTCTGCGTTCCCCAGGGCCTGTAAGACCGAATTGTTCAAGCAGGCCTTCGATGCTTGACGGAAAGAGGGCTGCCACCGGACATCACATAGAATGCTGATGATCACTGTTCGGAATTCAATGCCGCCTATATTGTATGGATGCAGCACTATAGAATGGTTTTAAAAATTGTAACGTGTTTTTTTTTTTTAAATTGAAATACGTAAATTATGGTTTTATATGTTTTATTGGTTTAACTGTATTGACATGATGTTGTGAGCCGCCCTGACTCCGCTTGCGGAGAGGGCGGGATATAAGTTGAACGTAATAAATAAAATAAATAATAAGAATTCACTACATTCCTAGAGTTCCTGTTGCATGAAATGGTCAACCTGTATTCAACCAAAGCATTAGAAGTTAGAACATAACAAATGTTGCCAGCAGGGCTTTTTTTTGTAGTAGGAACATTACATATTAGGCCACCCACCCCTGATGTAGCCAATCCTCCAAGAGCTTACAGGGCTCTTAGTACAGGGACTACTGTAAACTCCAGGAGGATTGGCTACATTGGGGGTTGCCAGCAGTCCAACTAGCTGCTACTTTAATCCAATGTAGTCTGGGCATAGTCTAGAGACTTTTGGAAACTGGGTTCTAGGTTGCAAATGTTGATAGTGTTATTCTATTGGTGTGCGTTACAAGCATCGAGGCACTGCTGTTGAAGACGCAGCTGTGCTGGGCAGGGCATATTTCTAGGATGGAAAACCACCCGCCTTTCCAAGATTGCTCTGTATGGCGAACTTTCCACCGGCCATCGAAATAGAGGGGCACCAAAGAAGAGGTACAAGGACTCCTTGAAGAAATCCCTTGGCACCTGTCGCATCAACCATCACCAGTGGTCTGACCTAGCCTCAGATCGCAAAGCATGGAGGCACACCATCCACCAGGCTGTCTCTTCCTTTGAGAACGCACGCATAGCTGGTCTTGAGGACAAAAGGAGATTGAGGAAGAATCGCACTGCTACAGCACCAACCCCAAATCAGACTTTTCCCTGCAGCCACTGTGGCCGGATCTGCCTGTCCCGCATTGGTCTTGTCAGCCACCAGCGAGCCTGCAGCAGACGTGGACTACTGCACCCTTCTTAAATCTTCGTTCGCGAAGTCAAGCCGAGAGAGAGAGAGATTGGTGTGTGTACAGATCAAAAGTATATGTTGTAAAAAGGAGCCATCTCCACTGACAATTTTTTAACATATATATCCTGCTTTTCTCCCCAATGAGAATCCCAAGCAGTTTATAACATCACTATCCTCTCCTCTATATTACCCTCACAACAATACTATGAGGTTGTTGTTAACTAGGCAGGGTGTTTCCCTCTCTGCTGCTGTGCAGATTTATAGCCTGGGCATAGCTGGGGGCATAAACCAAAGGAGTCTTGGCCTTTGGGTCTTAGCCCATGTCTTTGGGCAGATAGATTAACCTAGTGGACACCGACCCAGGATGTCTTATCTATTTTTTGTATTTTAGAAAATATTTTAATATAAATTTGTTTAAACGTGTATTTTTGGATTTCCAATATGGCTAAGACAGGGACAAAAATATTCTAAATAAATGAATAATAAGGTAGGTTAAGGTTTGGCCGAGAGAGATTGATTGGCCCAGGGCTCTTTTTCTAGCAGGAGCTCCTCTGCATATTAGGTCACGCCCCCTGATGTAGCCAATCCTCCAAGATCTTAGAGGGCTGTTAGTGCAGGGCCTACTGTAAGTGCCAGGAGGATTGGCTACATCAGGGGTATGTGGTCTAATATGCAAAGAAGATCCTGCTAGAAAAAGAGCCCTGGATTGGCCTAAGTCACCCTTGGCAGAGTAGGTATTATGCCGTCAGTGGCATAGCCTCGATTCATTTGAAAGCCGTATTATCCTACTGTGTACAAAAAGCAAAAACAATCCTCAAGGTAAAAGAAATCATGACAGACACAGAAGAATCTTTTGAAAAGAATACTTGATATCTTAATCAAGTGCTCCTTCCAATAAATGGACAATGCATCATAGTTTGGGCAAATACTAAAGGATATAAGTGGGTATGACTTAGTCCTGAACGTCGCATGTGTTGATTTAACTATCTTGCCCTGTTTATTTCTTAAGTGACATATCAGAACACTGTAGCCACAGGGGATTTTTAAAAAAACAAACAAACTTGATAGGTCAGGAGAATAATTGCAGATGCTAAGAAAATAGCCTCTCATTGTTCTTTTTTGGAAATTAGTGATGCATAATAATGCATGCCATTACTGTGACTGAAAGCCGCTGGAGAAATTGTTATTGAATTTTAATGAACAAGGTAAATGCCTGGGATTGTCAACTCTGCTGGAGAAATAATTATCAGAGAAAAATTAATCCTGGCATCCAGTAATTACTGCTTCAAGTATTGCGGGACCCCAGTGAAAGGAAGCTTTGTCTAAAGGCTGTGTAGCAAAAACGGAGAATGCGGTAACAAAAACATGTTATCGTTTCCACATCTGAACGGTAAAAAAATGATATTTAAATATTTGAAGCAGGACATGGAGAAGTATAAATTGTTCCCGATAGGTTCCTGTCCCACAGTATGCAAATTTGAGCAACAAACATGAGATTGCTGTAGTTGCAAAAATCCCTAGCAGTTTCATTACACAGCAGCAAAGTGCCTCAGAGGCCATTTAATCCAACAACCAGTTCAGTGCAGGACATCAGAAAATACAACATTCCTCACAGATGGGAAGTCTGACTTCTGCTTGAAGACTTCCAACCTATGGTGAACTGTAGAGTGTTTTAGATTCAGTTTTGCAAGGGAATCCTCAAATGTGGAAGCTTATGCGGTTTCCTTACACATATAATTATGACATACCACTGAGCTGCTTTATGTTGAACAGAAATGTATTCAGAAATACAGACAAATCATACTGCTATGAGGTGAATTTTGTTTGAAAGGCTTTGGTTTGCAGCTTTGGTTTGCTAAACTTTTCCACAAGTACTGTAAATGGAATAGTAGGTAGTCAAGCTGAGAGTCCAGGAATATTTTGGGGGTGTAGCCTGGGGAAGGGAGGGACTTCAGTGGGGTACGATGCCATAGAGTCCACTTCTAAATCAACCATTTTCTCCAGGTGAACTTGTCTCTATCGCTTGGAGAGAAGTTGTAATCCCAGTAATCTCCAGCCACCACCTAGAGGCTAACATCTCTATTTATAAAAAGTTTGTGTTTTCAGGGTTCTTATAACACCCTAAAGGGCAGATAGAGCTGAGGCTATGGGGAAATGCTTGTTTTTCTAGGGAAATGTTTAAACCCCCATTTTATAGGCTATGAGCCTCTTGCACTTCTCCCTGTCCCCTCAAGATTTTCTGAATTCTGATGTGATCACAGCGATCCATGCTCTGATGGCATGTGGGTTAGACTATTGTACTGTGCTCTACATAACCTATGGAAACCCTTTGGAAGAGTTATTTTTGTCTGCTTGTTTGTGCTGCTGTTTTTATTGTTCTTTTACTGTTTTTAATATTTATAAATTGGAACGGCATATCATTTTTTACAAGAAAATTATTTAAAATTTACACTCTATCTCCGGATAAACAATCTTCCCTGGTATCTTTGGAGTCAGCTTTCCTACTTAGCTTGTTGCCAAAGCTTATTAGTCAGTTACGGAACCATACAAAGCATTTAAATGATTTTGAGATATTTCTAATAATCCAAGAACTAGACCAGAAACTGGGTGGGCGTTTTCGCACTCACCTTCAGCCGGCGTGACCCCCCTCTTCACTGCGCAGGATCTGCGCGGATTTCGCACTAAACGCCGCGGAGCAGCCGGAAGAGCAGGAAACTCCCGGCGCAAAAGCCGCTCAAATGGAAACTGCTTTTTGGCAGTTTCCGTTTGAGCGGCTTTTGCGCCGGGAGTTTCCGGCTCTTCCGGCTGCTCCGCGGCATTTAGTGCGAAATCCGTGCAGATCCTGCGCAGTGAAGAGGGGGGTCGCGCCGGCTGAAGGTGAGTGCGAAAATGCCTGGTGAGTTTAGAAAACAGCCAACAATGTGCCCATTTCTGGAGCAAAACATAATTTCCTGTTTGGTTGCATATTTGTCTGTGTAATTCAGGAACAAATTCTGCATTTGACTCTGGAAATTATAACTGTGCTAAACAGAGGACGAAGACAGCCTGAAGAAGTTACACAGAATTACATCAACTTCCAGTCCATCCATCAGTCTTTTTTTTTTTTAAGCCAGATCCTGACTGCACCAACTTTTTAATTTTGTGGGGACCTGTTGCTGAAGAATAGGGACCCATGACCAAACACAATTATAGGCATTTGTAACAGAACTCCTGATTCTGCTTCAGAGTCCATCACACACAATTTATTAAAATACTAATGTAAATGTAAGGAGTTAACTGAGACTGTTGATCTGCAGACTGTGTTTTTTTTTTAAAGTGATCCAGATGTAAAAAGACAATGTTACTCTTTGTTAGCAAGCCTGCCATCTCATTACTATTTTCCCACATATTTCTTGTGACATATCAGTAATTGGATGCATAAGCTGTCAGACACCAGCTCTTCAGGCTCCTTTTCAACTTGGTGTTTTACAGTATGTCAGGACCCCCCCCCCCCAGCTTCCTAAATAACCACAGTATAAAAACAATTACAATAACATCAGATATTGTGATCTTCATGCATATAGAGGTTGAAAATAGAAGCAGAGAAGCGATGTTTCAGTATATCCATGCTATATTAATACTTCTGAGTGTGCTCAAATGTCATAGTACCTGAATTCATGGGTTGTGTCTCCAGTACACACATTTATCACTGTTTATGGGGTATGAGTGCTGTTGGAACTCTTCTTAATTTGGGTAAAATCCACTCTTCTCCAAAATTTGTGAAAAGGTGTGATGTCCACACCTAGTGAGCCCAAAAGACATTCAGAGAGAAAACTTAATTAGGGCTACTCAGAAGTCAGTCCAATTTTGTGCAATGGGACTTCCTCCCAGGAAAATATCCTTAGGATTGCAGCCTCAGTCATCCTAGCTAAACTAGCAACTCCGCTGAAACTGGGGAGGAAGA
Source organism: Heteronotia binoei (assembly GCF_032191835.1). NCBI lineage: Eukaryota > Metazoa > Chordata > Lepidosauria > Squamata > Gekkonidae > Heteronotia > Heteronotia binoei. The sequence goes on along the minus strand of NC_083230.1, from coordinate 24,749,313 downwards.
AGCACCTCTGGATTAAATCCTAGCATCAGTGATTTAGTGGTCCATAAGTAGCCAGCTAGATCCCCTACAAGACATAGGATTGGATCCAGATTTCCACTTTCTTCTTCCTTCTGCACCCTCTCATCGTACTACTCCTTGAGGTTATCATATCCCCCAGGAATAGTATTTTAAGATTATTGGGCTACTGTGGGAGGAGGGAGGCAGGAAAGTTCCATTCTGCTGATAGAAAATTTAGTCTGGATCTAACTCTGATATCCAAACAGTACTCTCCAATTTCTATAATCCTCCCAGAGACACTTGGTGCAAACAGTGTTGCAAACAGACAGCATACAAGTGACTTGTCCAGGACCAAAAATGGAATACAAAACAAAACAAAGGTGGGATCTCCCAAAACCACCAACGATTCAAAGGAATCCAATTTTCCAAGTGCATTATCCATCTCATAGGAGACTGCATGAATAAAGCTGCAATACAAAACTACAAACCTGAGAGCAGAAAGAGTGAGGGAGGAGACTTTTATTATTTTGTTATTATTTATTAGATTTTTATACTACTCTTCCCATAAGGTGGGCTCAGGGTGGTGTACAACAAGGCACATACGTAGTAATTTAAACTGTTAAAAATTAAGAACTATACAACAAGGTCCTGAATCCTAAAGTGCCATAAACTCCTAACACAAACCATACCATTGCTTCCTCAACCATATGCCTGGTGAAACATCTCTGCCTTGCAGGCCCTGCAAAATTGTAGTAGATCCCACAGGGCCCAGATGTCAGTCGGCAGAGAGTTCCACCAGGTTGGTGCCAGGACAGAGAAAGCCATGGCTGTGGTTGAGGACAGTTGGACACCCTTTGGGCCAGGGACGTCCAGCAGATTTCTTTCACCCAAGCACAATACTCTCTAGGGGACACACCGGGAGAAGCAGTCCTGAAGGTACATTGGTCACTGACCATTAAAAGCCTCAAAAACCAAAACCTTGAATCTGACTCAGTACTCAATCTTGAGCCAGGGCAGCTGGTGAGGCCTAGGTTGAATGTGAGCCATTAATGAGGTAAGAATGTAAGCCGTTGCATTCTGGATCAGTTGTAACCTCTGGGTCAGCTTTAAGGGTAGGCCCGCATAGAGCAAGTTAAAATAGTCTAATTTAGAGGTGACCATTACATGGATTACAGTGGCTAGGACAGAGTGAGACAGGAAGGGGGGCAGTTACCTAACAGAATAGTTGGAAAAATGCTAGTCTGGCAATATTTGTGACCTAGACCTCCATTGGTAACGAGGCATCCAGGAACACCCAAGCTCTTGACTATTTGTGCCAGAATTAATAGTGCATGGTCAGGAGCTGGAAATCAGCAACCAAGTCCCCACCCAGCCAGAGAATCTCTGCCTTCAAGTACTCAACTAAATTACTCAGGGCAGCATCTGGCCTGCTGCACATCAATAAGGAGTTGAGCCAGTGGATCATGATTTGCTGTGTTGAACACTGCTGTCAAGTTAAGCAATAACAGCAGCACTGACCTGCCTCAATCTAACTGCCTGTGGAGGTTATCTGTGAGGGCAAGAAGTTTGGTCTCCATGCCTTGACCAGGGTGGAAACTGGATTGGAACGGATCTAGTGCTGATGTCTCCTCCAGGAAACCTTGGAGCTGCTCTGTTGCCACTCCCAAATTACCTTGCCCAGAAATGAAAGGTTCAAAACTGGGTGGTAAATTGACAGGTTGGAAGAATTCAATGATGGCTTCTTCAAAAGCGGTATTACCACTGCCTCTTTTAATCCCTCTAGACCTCTGAATTAAGGGACATACTGATAATGTCCACCAGAGAGCCCCGTATACTCTCATCACTGGCTCACACCAGCCATGAAGGACTTGGGTCTAAGCAGGGCTTTTTTCGTAGCATGATCTCCTTTGCATATTAGGGCACACACCCTTGATGTAGTCAATTCTCCAAGAGCTTAGAGGGCTTTTATTACAGGGCCTACTGTAAGCTCTTAGAGGATTGGCTACATCAGGGGTGCGTGCCCTAATATGCAAAGAGTTTCTGCTACTGGGCCGAATCCCTGGGCCGAAGGAGGCCAAACTGAAAGTTACGAGAGAAAGGGCCTTCTCGATCACAGCTCCCCACTGGTGGAACCAATTACCAGAAGAGGCACGGGCCTTGCGGAGCCATAACCAGTTCCGCCGGGCCTGCAAGACCGCCCCCTTCCAGCTGGCTTTTTCTTAATGTGGAATTATTTTACCGTCGTCATGTAAAACTGTGTCATGACGAGTAACATCACGATTGTAGCACCAAATTAATTTGTTGGTTTTAAATCTGATAGTTTTAATTGATGGTTTTAATGTAATAGTATATTTTAATTGAGAAATATAATTGTTATGTACCGTAATTAGTGTGTTTTATTATTGTATTATTGTAATGTCTGCATTTTATGCCATGTAAGCCGCCCTGAACCTGCTTCAGCAGGGAGGGTGGGATATAAATTAAAAATTATTATTATTATTATTATTATTATTACAAAAAAAGCCCTGGCTCTAAGAGGCAAGTGGTTGTGTTTGCAGCAGTAAGGATCCTGTCAACATTAGCCTCTGAAAGTCAGCTGAAGGTGTCAAATACTAGGTCCAAAGATGACCAAGGGGTCTCTAGTTCACATACTGTATCAAAGTTGGCAGGCAGATCACGGCAGAGAGACAACACTTTAACCGTGAAAAAGCTTGTAAATGCCTCATGGCCAAACTACTAACACTTTTTGATCTCTCTACAAGAGAAGTTAAAGATCTACTCATCCTAAACAATTGTGCTGGGTGAGAGCTAGTGGATATGATAGAGGTTGCATGGAATTTTTTCTTAGCAACCTTCACTGCCAACTCATAGGATTTCATAAATATCCTATAAGATGCTCTTGAAACTTCATCGCAAGACTCTCTCCAAACTTGCTCTAGTCATCTAAACTCCCATTTCATCCCTCTAAACTCCATAGTATCCCATGGAGCTAACATGGGACAGGAGCAAAGAGGATGTCGGGGAGCAATTTCATTGATGGCTTTAGAAAGATATGTATTCCAATCCTCTATCAGCTCATCTAATCAGTCTCCAGGAGAAATTGGATCCCAGAGACCATTCTGGAGCCCAGTTGGGTCTATGCAGGTGAGTAGAAATCTGCTCGTTGCCTAGACAAGAGGGAGCTGGAACCCTAGATATTGGGTTTATATCCCGCCCTCCAATATCTTCTTCTTCTCATGGCAGCCTCTTGGCTTTAAAAAAGTCATCATAGTTTGAGGCACCATGGGGCACTTAGATGGTGCATGCCCAGCTGCTGAAACAGGCATGGGCAGTGTGCGCCCCAGAGGAGAGGTCACACTGCTCAAGCCCATGGCAGGGCTTCCCTAGTGTGCCCCAGCTGCTCAGATGGCCAGGAAAGATGCCAGGGAAGTGCTCCAGTGATTTGCCACCAGGAAGTAATCAGTGGCTTTTTGAAACGGATTAGAGGCATTGGAAGATGAGGTAAGGTTGAGCGCATGGCAGTGCCCAGATCTGTATATATGAATGCATCTATTTAATCTGGCACTGGGGAGGTGGCTGGGTCAGCCCAAATCTCCCACCTGAATGCATTGTGTCAGATCTCAAGGGTTATAGTGTGTGTGTCTGATTGCATTATGTGTGGTAGTGTTATTTTTACTGCAACCTATTGATGTGTTTGTAAGCCACTGGAGAAAGACAGTGTGTAGGTCTGAGGTCTACAATAAACAAAATTGCTGCTCTGAATCATGGGCCAGTTACAAAAACGTTGGGAGATTCTAAGTTAAGTGTCCTCCTATAATGAAGGTTTGCAAAGTGATGCTTCCTGCAGACACAAAGCTGATAGCCTCTTCTGAAGCTCCTCTGGCTCCTGTGAGATAGAAACAAAGAAACATAAAGCTGAAAGGGACCCCAGGATGTCTGAGACGTTTGTGAGGTTTTTAATTCACACACAAAAAAATATGTATCCATGCTGACCATTTACGTGATGACAGAGTACCCGCAAATCATTCCACCCATTCTGTAAACATCTAGGGCCAAAGATTTGCTTTTGTTTCATTGGCTAGTTAGCCTGCCACAAGTTGTTATTGTAATAAGAATCAATAATAATATATCTTGTATGTTGGGTTGACAATAACCGTTTTCGCACACAGTTCACCTCGGAGTCACGTCCCTCTTCACTGCGCAGCGTCTGGTCGGATTTCCCACCATCTGTGCCGGAGGAGCAGGAAGAGGTGCAGCTTCTGCGTCGCAAACGGAAACTGGGTTTTAGCGATTCCCGTTTGCGACGCAGAAGCCGCGGTTCTTCCTGCTCCTCCGGCGCAGATGGTGGGAAATCCGACCAGACGCTGCGCAGTGAAGAGGGATGTGACTCCGAGGTGAGCTGTGTGCGAAAACGGCTAAAGATATGACAGACAGTAACTAATTTATTTGATTGTCTACGCAATAAAAAGAAAGAAAGGTGCCCCAAGGATCATCTAGTTCAACCCCCTGCACAATGAAGGAAATTCAGTTACCCCCCCCCCCTCCCTCTGTAACCCCTGCACAGAGGAAGGCAAAAAGCTTCCAGGATTCCTGGGCTATTCTGACCTGGATGAAAATTCCTTCCTGAAACCAAAGTAGAAATCAGCGTTACCTTGGGCATATAAGGAAGGGTCATAACAGCTGAGCACTGTCTCATCTCCATCTGCCCTTCTTCTCACAATCTGCCTAAATCCATAGGAAGTCATAGAATCAGCATTGCTATCATATGGCCATATAGCCTCTGCTTAAAAACCTCTGAAGAATGAAAGCCCACCACTTCCTGAGGAAGCCTGTTTCACTGAGCAACCGCTGTAACTGTGAAGAAGTTTAGCTGAAACCTGCTGACTATCCCCGGGCCAAAAGAGGTAAAACTTCAAAGCACCCGTAACCGGGCTTTCTCCGTTATGGCTCCACAGTTATGGAACCAACTTCCAGAAGAAATGCGAGCGCTGCGGGACCTTGAGCAATTCCGCAGGGCCTGCAAGACTATTTTGTTTCGAATGGCCTTCACAGACTAGAACTGCTAATTAAGTTCGCCATCCAGATAATAGCACAATTTAATTTTTACTGTTTTAGAATTTTAATAGTTTTTCATTAATTATGATTTAAAATGTTGTTTTTGTACTATGTATACTGAACTTTGTTGTTAGCCACCCTGAGCCTGCTTTGGTGGGGAGGGCGGGATATAAATAAAAGGTATTATTATTATTATTATTATTATTATTATTATTATTATTATTATTATTATTATTATTATTATTATTGAAAACTCTTGATTTAATTTCAATTGGTTGGCTCCAGTGAACCTTCTGGGCCAACAGATAACAACTCCACTCCATTCTCTACATGACAGCCCTTCAAATACTCCAAATAGTTAGGCAGAGGACTGTTAGGTGGAGAAAAGCCAGGAGTGGTTGCTTGAGTATTATCAAACAGTGGCATCTTCAAATAAGGAAATATATCAAGTCTGATCTGCTTACTGGTATTACAGTGCAGGATAGCATAGCTAGTAGAATTAACATTTTATGCATTTTGTAATTTACACATCAAATTACGTATGATGGTGTTGATCTGGATGAATGGGAAAAATTATGGAAACAGAATTTAAAACTAATAAAGCCAACTGATCTCCAAGAAAATCTATATAAAATGGTATATAGATGGTATCTTACACCAAATAGACTGGCCAAAATTTACCCCACATACTCTAATAAATGTTGGAAATGCCGAGAAGTTGAAGGATCGTTGTTCCATATATGGTGGCGATGCAAAGAAGCCAGGAAATATTGGGCTCAAGTTAATATTTGGATTCAAAAAATCTTGAAAATACAAGTTAAGCATGTGCCAGAATTGTATCTTCTGAATATCTGTAGGCAAAATTTGCCTACGACCAAACTGAAAGTGTTACTGTATATAGTTACCATTGCTAGAACTTTGTATGCCAAGTATTGGAAAAATGATAGAATCCCGAACAGAGACGAATTCATTAATAAGCTGTTGGAAGTCGCTGAATCTGATCTAATGTCCACAAGATTAAGAGAGGGTAATGTGCAAAAATGTCAGGAGGAATGGGACCCCATTTATAAATGGGTCAAAAGTAGAGGCTTCGACATGGAGTAGCTAGAATTTTTTTTTCCTTTCAAATCCTCTCCATCCCCCAGTGTGTATGATTGGGATGTAGTGGTAGACGTTAGACATAGATGTGTTTTTGACTGTATGGCGCGCCCAAGCGTCTAAGGTGTTTGGAATGATTAATGTTGATTGTATTTGTTCGTTCTTTATTCTTTCTTTTCTTTGTATGTCCATCTTTTCTTAATAAAAATTTCATATATCCAAAAAAAAAATTACGTATGATGGTGTCTTTGGAGGTTGACTGAAGGACAGCTGCTGACTAATACAAGCTGCACCACAAAATGAATTAATGGATGGTAGATGCCTGCAAAGCAGAAAAAGGACAAACAGAACAACTCAACCACTCGAGCAGCTTTTTTTTTAACAAATGCTGAAATATATTTGGCAGTTTCCAAAGGATATATTAAATATTGGTTTGAAATTTAGATCAGCTGAAAGGTAACAGTCTGGAACACTTGTTTCCATATTATTTTTACCATTCAGAAGAAACAAACTCATAAAACTGCTCTAAATAAGAGTCAGACCATCAGTTTATCAAGGTCAGCACTATCTAATCTGACTGGCAGCAGCTCTCCAGGGTGTCTTTTGTATCACCTCTTACCTGTCCTTTAACTGAAGGGTTGAAGGACTGAACTAGGGGCTTTCTGCATGCCAAGCAGATGCTACAGATGCTTTTATCACAAAGCCATTACTCCTTAACATGTGGTAACCACTTTATACAAACGGTGTTCAGAAACATAATTCCAGTATTCAGAACTTTTGCAGAATCAGACGACATTTGTTTCCTGTTCTGAAACAAAATAAGATATATGAATAGCTGAAATTCAAAGAAACGCTAAATGCTATAATATACTGTTTGTTTATTTATATATTTATATTCCACTTTTCTCCCCAAAGGAATCCAAAGCTGCTCACAACAGAAAAAATGGCACAATACAAATAAGCCATAAAAAAAACCAAACCCAACCTTATATTGCTGTCATGGGCCAGCTGTGGATACAATAGCTAGCTGATTTCAAAGAACATGCAGTGAACCAAAGGGAGAAAAGCCCTTTGGATCTTGCCTTTCAGCTCGTGCCCAAGGCCTCATACTTCTGACCACACCCAGCAAACAGGAAGGAGAAAAAAAGCAGTGAAGATGGTGTGCAGCTGGTAAGTTGTTCTCCAGTGAAGGGTCCTATTTCTGCCTCAGATGATAAGCAAACTAGATGTTGGCCTGGATGGTACCTCCCAATACTATGATTCTATATATATTGATCAATCATGATAGTTATTATCTTGGAATGTAGTAGTTTTTCACTCTGCCTATCGATTACAAAAATTTCCGCTAATCTCCCCTTATTTCTTTTTAATATAATCATTTTTAATATATGGCTTTTTAATATAAGAATCTAGTTTGAAACAAACATCTCCAGTCTTCCACTTCATCACTTTCAATTATACCAGAGTATTACAAGTCTGCCTGCAGCATCATTTAGTATTCTTTTTTAACAATCTACGCTGAATATTTATTATATGCAAGAACCGCACCGAGCAATTAGCATTTAACACAAATTCCTTTGTAAGAACCACTGTGCTCTGACTTTTTAAAAATCTGAGCTATTAAGAAAGGAAGGCACACCTTGGTAGGTATGTGACACAAACAACACATGTGTGCACAATGCACTGAATTGCAGAGGTCCTGATTGAAATGTTAGACTTGCCTGCATTACAAGAGTTGTTGTCTTTTCAGTTCTCCCAAAAATGACTGCCTGGGGTTGCTAAAAATGTGCTTTCATCAACATCCAGCATTATGTCTGAAGCATCAGAACAAACAAACAGGTAATACGTAATACTGAAATTACAGAGAGAAGAAATTGCTGGATAGACCAATGTATGATTACTGGCTTCTCAATCCACACATTTGTTATGCTTGGATTTGCTATTGCTGTCTCTGTTATTTTAATGCCTGGTATTTTATTGATGGAATGTGTTATTGATATTTTATGTTGTAAACTGCCTCCAGAGGCTCATCTGAGGCACTGGATGGTATAAACTGTGGTCAATAAATATTTAATATTTGTATTCATGAAGAAGCAGTTGGTACTTTATAGGAAACAGAAGTGATATTGTTCTTACCTAGCAAGTTTATAGGCTACCCCAAAGACACAAGGGATGGCCATGGACTGAGACAGGCAACAATAGCTGGGTGGGAGTCTAGTAGCTTGTCAGGAACTTTCAGGAAGAAAATTCAGGTAGATTCACACATAATGTACATCTCTGAAGAATGTGATTTCTAGAGATGTTTCTGAAGCCACATTTCAGCCACTCATCACTATATATATTGGATAATAGCTATCGTTTGCAGCTAGATTATCCTATAAACAGCAATATCCAGCTGCAAATGAACAGGGAGAATTTCAAGCAGAAGATGGCATGACCAAAGTGGAGGGTAGACAGATCTTCCTCACTACACTGTGCCACAGTTGGGGCTATCTATCTATCTATCTATCTATCTATCTATCTATCTATCTATCTATCTATCTATCTATCTATCTATCTATCTATCTATCTATCTATCTATCTATGCATGCCCCACAATCCAGAGAAGTACTCGTATTATTTTATCCAGGATGCGTTAATAAAATTATGTGGCAAAGATCTTGTCTATTAAGGTCTTTTTAAAAAAATATTGTTATTGCATAGTGCCCCCCCCCCCCACCATTCCAACTGAAGTAAGAAGGCACTGAGCAGCCTTAAGCCAATTGTTCAGCCTTAAAGCATGAAATGCAGGCCAGAGAGTTATCCTTACAAGAATGTGTGGTTCTTCAAAGTTGAATCCAGCTATTAGCTTTCAACCCATGAAGTTATACTGAAACTTTGTAATGGAAACATTAGCTTCTACCGAGTGCTAATTTCTTCATTCTGCATTGATACTTGCACATTCCACTGAGGGTGATCTCTGATCTTGCTAAGCAAAATTAAAAGCAATTGTTCCCAAATGAACTTAGAGATGTTTCCATTAATAGAACTTTTCATTAGCAATCTAATAAAGTCAGTGAGGGGTGTGGAGCACATGTAAATTAGTAAAATAATTTATGCTACTTACCGTACTTCTTTCTTGGTTCTTCTTCTCCCTTTTAGTTGGCTCCTCTTTTGTTTCCATCTTCTCTCATTCCAGAATACTTCTCTTGCCCCCACTCTCCTTTCCAAAGCACTCACTTGATATCTCATCAACTGTAGTCTGGTTACTTTGCAGCTCTCCTCAAGCCACTCAACCCACTGGAGTAAAAATAATCTCATTTGCTTGCCTCCTTCACATATAATGCTTCCTTCATACACATGGATTTTGCAATATCTGATATTTTTTACCAATATCTGGTATCTATTTTGTCTGCAGGCCCTCCAGTGTGAAACAGGATGCTGGACTAGGTGGACCACTGGTCTGATCCAACAAGGCTCTTTGGTTGTTGAACACTGCTTCTGTTGTTAAAATCTATAAAATCTCAAACACAAAAGACTTTCTGGACAGAGTGGCATCATTGTTCTCTTTTTTTTTCTCCTTATAAGCCTTCTAAGAAGGGATCATGACATGACATGTAGAAGACAGAAACAGGATACAGCATGACCTTGACAGGCTGGAAAACTGGGCTAAACCAATAAAATGAATTTTAACAAGTATAAATTTAAAGTTCTGCATTTAGGTAGGAAAAATCCCATGCATGGTTATAGGATGGGGGAGACTTGTCTTAGCAGTAGTATGTGTGAAAATGATCTAGGAGTCTTAGTGGATCATACGTTGAACATGAGTCAACAGTGTGATGCGGTGGCTAAAAAGGCAAATGCAATTTTGGGCTGTATCAACAGAAGTATAGTGTCCAGATCACATAAAGTGATGGTATCACTTTACTCTGCTCTGGTAAGACCTCACCTGGAGTATTGTGTTCAGTTTTGGGCACCACATTTTAAGATGGATATAGACAAATTGGAACAGGTCCAGAAGAGGGTGACAAAGATGGTGAGGGTTCTGGAGACCAAGTCCTATGAGGAAAGGTTAAAGGAGCTGGGCATGTTTAGCCTGGAGAGGAAGAGGTTGAGAGGTGATATGATCACCCTCTTCAAGTACTTGAAGGGCTGTCATATAGATGATGGTGTGGAATTGTTTTCTGTGGCGCCAAAAGGTAGGACCAGAACCAATGGGTTGAAATTAAATCAAAAGAGTTTCCGGCTCAACATTAGGAAGAACTTAAAGCAATTTCTCAGTGGAATGGGCTTCCTCCGGAAGTGGTGGGCTCTCCTTCCTTGGAGGTTTTTAAACAGAGGCTAGATGGCCATCTGACAGCAATGAAAATCCTGTGAATTTAGGGGGAGGTATTTGTGAGTTTCCTGCATTATGCAGGGAGTCGGACTATGTGACCCTGGAGGTCCCTTCCAACTCTATGATTCTATGTTGTTCCATTCTAGTTTCCATCTGCTAAAGCCCAAACCCCTATGTACATATTAATCCTCTTTCCTGCCAGCTTGTTTTAATAAACCAGCTTTAGTTTAATCCTTCCCTTTGCCTACTGTGCCATTTTCTGAGGGGTAAATTTTTTAAAACAGAAATAGTGACAGGGTGATCAGTTTTAGTGGACTGCTGGCTAAATCAGTCATGCTTATCTCATAATTGACAACAGCGATCAGGACTCAAAATCCCCCCCTTGTCATAGGAATGTTGCAGTTTTTTTTCTTTCAGGTTAGCCATATAATCTCAACCTGCTTTCTAAGAGTCAGGAACCCTACACCCAGGGTTCCTGACTCACAGAAAGCAGGTTGAAATTATATGGCTAACATGAAAGAACAAAACTGCAACCCTCCAAACAGTTACCTGTATTTACATTCCATTAAGAATTAGCAGTGCTTTCTGAATCTGTCATTATTAGGCTCCACAGTACACTTAAATCTTCACTAATGGGGCTTGTATCATTGAATAAAATTCCCTGTGGGCCTCCTTGAATGATCTACTTTCTAATTTGTAAACACAATTACTGCAGGCAACAAAAAGTACCTGTAAATAACTATTAATGAAGCATCAACCAGGGGTTTAGATCGTATTACACGAGGACTCACTGAGCCTAACAAGGTTTCAGCCACCAGTGATGAAGGGAAAGCCCTGCTTTAAAAAACAAGTAGCCTAGGGGGAAAAAAAGAAAATATGCTGTCTGGTCTTCATGGACTGGAAATGTAGTCAGCACACACTGTTCTTGGCTGTAAAGTTTAATTCCTGTTATCAGATTTAAAAATGGGAACACTGCTCAACACTTCCTATGAAGAGTTCAACAAATGTCTGTCTGCAATGGGGTTCACAAACCTTCATCCAGCATTGGCGCTAATTGACAATCTCCAAAGACCTGAATGTGCCCAGTGACTACACTGACTTTCATCTTCTGCTTCTAATTGACATGAAGGAAGGACACCAGCAGTAGGCTGAAAAGAGGACCTGAACAATAGTATATCAGTAGAAATCAATGACAAATTAAATGGATTAGGAGTTCTGTCTTACAGCACAGCTTGTAGGGCCCTATGACTGCTTGCATATAGGGGATCATCTTATTACCTGGTGGTTTTAACAGTGGTGTGAAAGGTGAAGATCCAACAGGTGCTGCATTTCCATACTGAGGTAAAACTACTTCTCTTTATTTATATTAAACTGGAATCCATGGTTCATTTCTGGGTCATGAGCAATGTACCACAGGAAAAGCACCCCCTCCATTGGAAGATTCATCCCAGAAAGGAAACATGGGGTATGAGCCTCAACTTCATGAGAACAGGGTAAATAAGCATACCAGGCCTGTATAAGGGGATCTATGGAGCCCTGCCCCATGACTTCCTGATGAGTGCCCCAACTCAGGTGCCACTGACCTTCCCTCCCTCCCTTGTGACCACTGTGGGGGTGAAAGCTGAGGGACTTGGGGCCATGCCCTCCCTCCCCCACAATTTAAATTGCTGCTGCCCCTCCTACACCATTTAAAGGGGCCACTGGGGGAGGAAGGGGTGGCCCCCGGCCTCTCAGTTTTCACCCCATGACTCCTCAAGCTGTGGTGGCAACAGTGGGGTGGGGGTCAGGAGGGAAGGTCAGGCACCCTGAGTCACAGTGGCAGCAGCCAAGGGAGGGGAGCCACTTAATGCCCCTGAACTTTTAAAAAATGCCCCCCAACTTTTAAAATCCTGGCTATGGGCCTGAAGCATCATACTATACAGCAGGGGTGGGGAACATCCATCTCGAGGGCCATTTACAGCCCTCGAGATGACTTGGTCTGGCCCTCGGGGATTGCTGGGCTGAGTCATGTGGCAGCCTCCATGGGGCTGAGCTGGCCAGCAAGGATTGTGGGGCCCAGCAGCACTGTGCAGCAGCCTCCCTGAGACCTGGCTGGCAGGCAGGGATCACAGGGCCCAGCCGTGCTGCACAGTGGCATCCATGAGGCCTGGCTGGCCAGTCAGGATCACTGTGGGGCCTGGAAGTCATTATCACAGTTCAGGTAAGTTTTCCCCTAATTTCTTTATTTCCCTGAAACTTCCTGGGAGATATAAGCATCAATATCAGAGAAAAGAAATGCTGTTTTTTCCTCAACTGAATAAGCACTTAGGCCTGACAGAATTCCATCTAAAAATTTAGCCCTTGGACTGGAATAGAGTGAACAGAAAAGTAAATAGTGAGGTAAATCCTCAATTGCATGAGAACAGCATATGCATAAACGTTGGGCCACTGGAGTTTGGTTAAAACGACCTTCCATGACTGCTTTTGGCATTGTCTGGAATAGCAAGGAGGTAAAGTTCGCTCTAAGAACATGATTAGAAATGTTAACTAAGTATGAAGATCTTGTGTGTTCCAGTTTAATTAATTTAATTAATTTGTACCATGGTGCTGTTTTTGATTTTGATATTAAGGTACGATCTAGACGGGCATCAAAGTCAAATATCCATTTTCTAAGATGGGATTTGTCAGTTGTGGGACCCAAGAGGTCATCAGGGATAAGGTATCTTGAGCGTATAGTATTAATAAACTCAAGGCGTTGAGGATCTTTAGCTAACGGAAGATTGAAAGACTGATGAGCAAGGGAATTAGATCTTGAGTTTTCAACCTTTTCCCAATATCTAATGATTATTAAGTGTGCCCGAGCCACAAGGGAAGGGATACCAGTTTCAGATCTCATCAAAGCAGCAGGACACCCCTTGGGAAGTGCTAAGATACGCTTAAGATAAGATAAGTGCTAAGGGATTCTGTCCAGCTCTTTGCCCAGCTAACTGCTAAAACTGTGGATGTTATATTTGAAAGAATCAAGTTTTTAGAGATTAAGATTGAGCGGCTTATCCAGACAGCCACTAGCAACCCTGGAGTGACTTTGGGCTCTGATAGTCCTCATACAGGAGGCCTATTTCTGTGGACTTCTCTGATAGTCCACACCCTTCTTCCGTACCTTGGAGAGCACAGAAAACAAAGTCAAGTAGTTGGAGGCACCAAGAAAATGCAGAAATTGCAGTCCAATTCCAGCTAAAATTGCAGCCTCATAAAATATTATAATAATAATATTTTATTTATATCCCGCCCTCCCCGCCGAAGCAGGCTCAGGGCTCAGGCTTATGTATAACTCTTTGTAAATACAAAGGTCAGACTCTGCCATGGAACTCAACATACCATGCTGCCCACCATCTAAAAGTCCTTTTTGGTAAAGTAGCGTCTTCTTTAGTCCTAATCGAGGCAAAGTCACTTTGCATTCAAGCACAAAGAGTGATGCTAACTTTTGGCTCCACTAGGGGTCCTAGAATAATGATGCAACAGAAAGAACTCCTGCATACTAACAGGATTTTCCCAGCTCAGGTTTTTAACAATCTAATTATAAAACCTCTGATCTTATGGAAATCTGTTGTTGTAAAGGATGCAATGGATACAAAGGAAGTAAAGAAAGTGGGTGTTTCTTTCAGCGACGAACTGATGGAGGTTAACCTTCAGAGCCAGGTCAGGAGGCCTGTTTCTTCTATTCACCATGATCTTCCATCAACAATTTTTTCTCCTGAAAACTCAATTGAGGAGAACTTACTAAACTCATTTCCTGACCTTCCTTTACCTGAGCAGGCATGGATAACTACTAGACTGGAGCATCTAAGTTTAAAACTTCTAAGTACAACAAATGACTTTCTTCAACACGACACTGTGTCAGCTGCTCCTCCATCGCTTCATGAATCTGAGTATTCTCCATCCAAGTTGACTACTCAGCCACCATCGTTGATGCCGGCAAACTTAAATAACACAAAAGGTTATGTAACAAAATAACACAAAAGGTTACAAGAGGGGTTCTACTGGAGCCTTCTTTAACTATGGAGGCCCAGATAGCAGCCACTGCCAAATCTGCCTTTTATCACCTTAGGTGGGTATGGCATTTGGCACCCTTCCTCGAGCATGGCGACCTGGCAACTGTGATCCACACTATGGTCACCTCAAACCTCGCCCAGTTCCGCAGGGCCTGTAAGACAACCCTCTTCCGGCTGGCCTATGACTAGCTGGTACAAGAAACTGAGCGTAGTTATACTGGATGTCTGCTGCTCCCGATGCTTTAAATGTTTTAAATGGTTCAATGTTTTAAATGGTTTAATGTTTAAATTTAAATGCTCTGTGTTTAACGCCTATTTATGTTAGATTCCTGTGTTGTAAGCCGCCCTGAGCCACTTGTTGGGAAGGGCGGGATAGAAGTCATAAAATAAACAAACAAACAAACAAACAAACAAACCTGGACTACTGTAATGCCCTCTACATGGGGTTGCCCTTGTTCCAAATCCAGAGGCTGCAACTAGTGCAGAATACAGCAGCCAGATTGCTGTTAGGGCTCCCCATCCAGGAGCACATATTGCCTGGGCTGCAGGCACTGCACTGGCTGCCTATGGCAGGGGTCCCCAACCCCTGGGCCACAGACTGGTCCCAGTCCGTGGCCTGTTAGCAGCTGGGCCACGGAGTGAGGCAGAGGCACCACACTGCCCCTTTTGCCCACCTGGGCGGATGAAAGAGGCAGTGCAGCCTCACTCCAAAGCACCACCCGGGTGGGCAGAAGGGGCAGTGCAGCAGTGACCTTCACCTATCCCTCATTTAAAGACCCCCATGGGAGGGCATGGATGAGCTGTGGGAGGCAGCCTGGGGTGTCAAGAACCACAGCACCACCCCCCCACCGGTCCGTGGAAGAATTGTCTTCCACAAAACTGGTCCCTGGTGTCAAAAAAGTTGGGAGCCACTGGCCTAGGGCATACCAGATTCTCTACAAGGTGCTGGTTATTACCTTTAATGCCCTATATGGCCAAGGACCTGGCTACCTTAGGGACTGCCTCTCCCCACACGTTCCCCAGAGGGTACTGCAATCTGGATCTCAAAACTTGTTATCGATCCCCGGGCCAAAGGAGCCAAGACTTACAACACAAAAAAGAGCCTTCTCTGTGGCTGACCCCTATTGGTGGAATCAACTTCCAGATGTTGGAGCTCTGCTAGACATTGCCCAATCCCACAAAACCTGTAAGGCTACGCTAGTCTACCTTGCGTTTAATTGTTTGTCATCAACTGGAATTAGTATCATCAAACCTGCAATGTCATCACCCAAGACATCAGATGAGAAGAATGGTTATAAAGTTTAACTGAATGCCGCCTACTTAAATTATCTATTTAACCTTTTACTGATCGGTATGGAAATGAGCACCAATTGTTTTAATTAATGTTTTTTTAATTGATCTTGTTGGATCATCATATGTTGTGAGCCGCCCTGAGCCCTCTCGTCAGGGAGGGCGGGATATCAATCGAATAAACTAAACTAAACTTCCAAGCACATGAGCAGCGTGACTGCTCCTCTAGGAGGCATGCAGCCCATGGCTTTCTCGGCAGCTGGGCGTGTGCAGTCTGCTTGCGGCGGGGCGCCTCAAACCTCAGCAACTTTTTTTAAGCCCAGAGGCTGCCACCAAAAGCTGCCCATCTGAATCTGGCCAATGAGACCCATCATTTTTGAATCCTGAAAAACGCTCAAATTCACGGTTCACCTTCTTTCTTGCTTTGGCTTTGTGTTCTGTAGCAGAGTAATTCAAGCATCATTAAACATGCTGCATGACAGCTAATAAAATAATCGCCTACTAATCACTGCATTGTTTTTCTCTGAAGAAACCCACCAGCTTCCTGGCGACGGGCACATGAGGAGAGGTTCTACCAAATGATTATATGTTAGCAGGGAGAATAATTTAAGGGTATTCAAAAGCTGGAGAATAGTCTCTAAGCAGCAAAATCCATCACCCCGCTTAACACTTCTGCGAAACAATTGGTTGCAACACTTGGGTGCACGCCTGAAGTATGCATTTATTTGGTTTAGCTATTTTTAAGGGCTGTTATTGCAGTGCTTGTTTGAACATTTTGAATGGTTCAGTGCCAAAAGGTAATCTGAAGACGATCAAGTGGATGAGCTAATACAATAACAATTTGAGAATGCCACTTTTAGATCTATGCATGTTATTAAGGCTAATTTTTGAAACATAGCATGAGGCAATTGGTTAGCCTTGGAGATCCAGTAGCTAAAATCAGGGCAAGATGGAATCAAGCAGAGACTGACAATCACACCTGTGTTATAACCCAATAATTCATTAAATAAACTGCTAGTCAGCATGAGTACAAGACCATATATCAGGAACAGGTTATTTATTCTGAATAATGAGGCATCTGCTGAGCCAAATGAAACTCTCAACCTGCTTTCACACATTAGCATGTTTACCTTATAGTAAAGCAGTAGGAAAATGACCCTAATACGACGCTATATTTCCGGTAGATGCACACCCCTACTGTATTTATGCCCATAAATTCCCAATTCTCTCAGTGAAGATTGAGGTAGAGCAAGCCCTACAGAAATGGTTCCTGAAGAAACCTATGTGGCATGCCTTGAAAATATAGCTTGTTTAGTACAACCCCAGTTTCTTGCTGCTTCGTAACTCTGCCATAACATTTTCTGAACTGCTCTCCAGGCATGGAATTCTAATAATGACATATTCCTAAATGTCTATAAACAGATGTGCTTTCCTCCTTACTCAGCTTTCTCGTCTCCAGCTTTCCTTACAGAACTCTTGGCAGTACTTTTAGGGTGTTCCAAAGGCTTTACATGATATTTCATACTGGAGCTTCATATATAATAATGACCAAATCAACTCTAAGCGTTTGGCAAGTCATATAAACAAAATGGTATGAACAGAATTTAAGATCCTCATACAAGAATGAGTTGTGAAATATTTCTGTGATGTATCTACCATAATCTATGACCACATGAAAACCACTTATATAATATGATCTTACAAATCAATTACAGAATATGAAAAGCAACTTATCATAAAAGAACCTGCAGCTTTCAGTTATCTGGGAGGCCTGGATGCAAATCTCTTCTCAGTCGGGGAGTCCATTTTGACCC
This sequence comes from Heteronotia binoei, assembly GCF_032191835.1. Taxonomy (NCBI): domain Eukaryota; kingdom Metazoa; phylum Chordata; class Lepidosauria; order Squamata; family Gekkonidae; genus Heteronotia; species Heteronotia binoei. Next base: position 24,731,713 of record NC_083230.1, on the reverse strand, counting down.
ACTTAACCTATCCTGCCTTATAGAGTTGTTGTATTTGTGGATTGTACCTTTAAACAAGTAATTTGTAACACCTGGCTGATCAAGTCTTTGCACATACACCAATTTTAAGCAAAGCAGAAGTTTTGTAGAAGTTTTGAGACTTCACAGGTATGGTGTCTTTTATGAATATATAAAAAGATATGTTCACATTGGCCTAACATGCATACAGAACTTTTTTTCTATCAGGAACTCCTTTGCATATTAGACCACACACCCTTGATGTAGCCAATCCTCCAAGAGCTTACAGGGCTCTTAATACAAGGCCTAATGTAAATTCAAGAAGGATTGGCTACATCAGGGGTGTGTGGCCTAATATGCAAAGGAGTTCCTGATATAAAAAAGCCCTGCATGAATTTATATACACACATACCCTCTCTCTCTCTCTCTTATGGTAGCCCAGTGTCAACATAAAAGTTCCTACACACACACAGTTGTACAAATATAATTCTTAGGCAAAACATGACAGATTATTTTAACTGATTTAAACCCTTGGGTTCCACCATGTTAAGGTGGAAAATCCACATAGCTTCTTTTTGTAATAATAGTTTCTGTACATCTACGGGCTTGTATGTTAAATTTTCTGCTCTCTGACTGACAAAAAATAAAGATTCAGCATCTTGATGGCATTATTAAAATAATTCACCAAGGGTGCCCCAGGAACCTTATGACATAAACAAGATGTGTTCCAAAATGCATGTCTTAATAGGTCTTGTAGAACACCCTACGTGTAATTTTTGACATGGGCATACAATGGCATAGATAGTGCATTGGGACCCACAATTACTGAATTTGGTCAAAGCAGTTTTGTAATTGGTGAAATAATTTACATATTCAGCAATGCACATGGTGTATCTGTATGCCCAGCAGCCTCAGCAGCAATGGTGTCCTCTAGGTCCTGCCAGGGGATTCCACGACATTAATATATCTGTTTTCACAAGTTGTTCCTACAAGTTCTCTTAAAACATGGGTGTCAAACTTATTTGTTATGAGGGATGGATCAGTGAGGCTACCAAGTTCCCCCACCCCAGAGGTTCCCAAACCGCCAGTCCACATTAGGCCAGTGGGGGGGGGGGATCCTCCCTCAATGTCGGCAGTGATGTCATTGCACTGACAACATCATGCGCTGGCTGCTCTAGGCTTCCAAATTGCTAGAGTGTCTGGGGAAACCATAGAGTTTTCCCTGAAGCTCCTAGAGTGGCCAGCACACAACATCGCCAGTGCGATAATGCGTGTTCCGCACATGTGAAAATAGTCCCCTGCCAGAGGGACTTGGCAACCCTATGGACCAGACATAAATGGGACTTTGTAGGGCCAGGCCACATATATCATAAAATGTAATGCCAGGTGGTGGAGATATAAACTTTATAAAGGACGCAGAAAAACACAAAGATATTATTTTTTACTTAAAATACAAACATGCTTAAAACTCTTGTGATGTTTTGTTTTAAATGGAAAGATGGGGGAACAGTGGGATTTAGCAATGCAATTTTAAAAATAAAAACATCAAGAAAAAGCACAAGGATCACAGCAGAAACTAACCCCCCCCCCAAAAAAAAATGCTCTGCGCTTAGGAAAACATTAAATGGTTGGGCATTGCAAGCTTCACCCCTTGCCCCCTGGTCTATTCAGATTGGCAATGGCTCTTCAGTGTAATATCCCCCTTTGGCTGGGGGTTCCCAGGTTGAAGTACTCACTAGGCACTAGTTCTAAGGTCCATTCAGCAGAGACATGCTGGCTCAAAACAAGCCCTTTATTTGCAAGGTCACACAACTCCAGCAAGGAACAGCTTCTAACTGGCCATATAAACACTGAAAAGTGAACTGAGCTCTGCTCTATTAAAATACATTCCAGCACAGACAAAGCTGCAAGGAAAACATGGAATGGATTTTCCATTAAGGTCTCTGCACCCAGATAGACTACTTCCAGAGTATTCTATTTGGGCACAGAGACCTTAAAGGAAAGTCCATTCTGCATTTTCTTTCCAGCTTTGCAAGCCCAGAATTGCTTCCTGCTTCAGCCTGCAAAGACAAGGCAGAAGGAGTTGGGAGCTTCAGCAGCCTTGGAGCTTCAAAGGGTGAGGACAGGAGAAGAGGGGAGAGAAAAGAGCCCTGTAGGCCTGATTAAAGCCCTGGGTGGGCCAGTTCTGACCTGTGGGCTGGACATTTTACACCTCTGTCTTAAAACTTTAAATGAGGAAAGGAAAAGGTAATTTTTTAAAAAATAGCTAAGGCTCAAGGAGAATATTGCAAAGAACATGGACTGCGGCTAGCAGCCTGTGTAGATTTCTCTTTAACTTCCAGTAGTTCTTCCCCCCCCCCCCCCCACCCCACAACTATTAGCTCTAGTCCTGGCTCTGTTAATGATGTTTTCAGGATACCCTCCATTCCCTAAACTGCTGAATAGGATCATTACTACCTCTCAAGTAATCCATTGCAGATTACCTCTCAAGTAATCCTCTCAAGTAATCCATTGCAGTGTTGACCAAAGGAGGAGGGAAACAATCTCAACAGGGTATAATGACACAGAGCCCATCCTGCAAATCAGCCATTTTCTCCAGGGATTAGCAAAGACAGGGGGGGGAAATCCACCAAAATAAACAACATTTCTAAACAAGTGTTTATTTCAGTGGATTTTTTCCCCTGTCTTTGTTACTATTAGGACACCGGAAACTGTCTTTTTTGTATTTTCTTCAGGGGAGTTGATCTCTGCCATCTGGAGAGCAGTTGTAATTCTGAGTGATCTCCAGCCCTCACCTGGAGATTGGCAACAATGGTTCCCAGGATGAAATTGCTGGTTTGGAGGGTGGAATCTAAGGCATTGTACCTGTCTGAGGTCCCACCCCTCCTCAAACCTCACCCTCTTCAGGCTCCACTCCTCAAATCTCCAGGAATTACCCAAACTGGAGTTGGCAACCCTATATCATTCTCAGCCAACTATCAACCTACTTTTATGCGCACTTCTGATTTCAGCTTTCCATCTCCTCCCCCCTTACTGCAACCTCTACCTAGGAAAAGGACAGACTGCCTCTGCAGTGAGGACCAAAGTAGTTTACATCATTCTCTCCCCTTTTTGATCTGCACAACAACTCTGTGAGGAAGATTAGGCTAAAAGTCTGTGACTGGTCTAAAATCACCCAGTCAGCTTCCACAGCAAGAAGCTGGGTCTAGCAGACACTGCTCTGAAGCACTAACTGCTACACCATACTGGCTGTCATGGGGGGGCTGCTCCTGAACAGTAGCAAGCAGCCAGGCCTAGTTAAGTCATGACAGTCAGGTGGCATCAAGTCACCCAGAGGGTGTTGCTAGGCTTAGGGTCGCCAACCTCCAGGTGGAGCCTGAAGATCTCCTGGTATCACAACTGAATTCCAGATAACAGATCTCTCTCCCCCTGGAGGAAATAACTGGAAGGTGGACTCTATGGCATTATATTCAGCTGAGGACTCTCCCCTTCCCAAACTCTGGCTTCCTCCACAAAATTTCCAAAAATTTCCAACCAACCTGGATCTGGCAACTCTAGTCAGGACTGGCCCCAATGAGTTATCCCTCAACAGTCAAAATAAGCCTGGAAAGGGCCTCCCCTTCCTTTTACTGACAGAACCAAGCTTGGAATACTATGGTTGCTTAGCAATAGCCACTGAAGAAAAATGGAGGATCTAGCAGAATAGGCCAATAGGATGCAAACGCAGCTGCCCCAGTGGCCCAATACTCGTCTGGGGCTGTCCTGGGTTGCTCTCCATGGAGACTTAATGACACATGGCTCAGCCAATGGGAGGGTAGGTGAGTTGTCACCAAGATGGCTTGGCTTTTATATCTATAGGATTTTTTCTCTTTTGCACAAAGATCTAGCATATCATTGACCCAAACTACCCCGTGTTTTTATGGGCTGTCTCCACAAGTATTCTTCCACAGAGTGGCCAGTCTTCAGATTCAAACATCAATATGATTATGCTTTTCAGATCACCAAGATGCTCTTCAATTATAAATTTGACATCTATAATATTTAATAAACAAAAGTCTTACAAGGTGTTTTAGAAACAGTGGGAAGTTCACTGGAAGATCCCAGTAGTTTCAATAGTTCTCCTAAACTATTAAAGGAAAGACACAGATGAAACCTTGGACAAAGCATTTGTCTTGACCTAATTTCTCCATCACTGTTGGAAACCAGAGAGCCAACCTAGGACACCATTAGCAGGAAATGAGAAATTTTGAAGACTGTCGCCCACGGTAAAATTTCATAGAAGTCCCCATACAAAGTTAGTTACCACAGCAGGGGCATAACTAGAAATTCATTCTCAATGTGATAAGGTTTGTCGGTTGAAATCAAGGATCTGCTGGAGGCCTCTAGACGTGATCTGACTCTCAAATTCTCTTTCCAAACAGTCTGAACTAAGCGAGTGAGCTAAAGATATGAAACGGAAGAACACTATGACACCAGCATCTCTACATATTGCAATGTGTCTCCTGTCAGGAATTCCTTCTTTTTCCATGGCTTCTGTTTTCCCTTGACTCCACTTTTATTTGCTTTTTCTTGTCAAATTCTCTTTAATTTTTCTTCCCTCTTGTCAGTCTTCTTGTCTTTTGTTGTTCCGTTTCCAGAGATTCTTGCTAGGTTTTTCTCCCCTTGCTGTGATTTTACTTTTTTCACAATAATCCTAAGAAAAATAATTGTATTGAAATTGCTGGAAATGATTTCTATGTTGCATCTAGAAAGGAATGTCTTTTAAGCTATTGATGTAAAAAAAAAACACCCCAGATCTTTGACTGGGTCCAGACTGGCATTCTGAACTGGTAGGTGGACAGGATGCAGGCAGACCAAAAAAGCATGACCAAACGCGCACGTCCACCTCCTATCCTGCTCCCGCCCCCAACCCATCTGAGGGCCATCCTACCCATGCCACAAAAAGCTACCACTTTGGAAGTGATAGCTTCTTGTGGTGCTAGTGTGTTGGCTCAGGGGCAGGAGTGGGACAGGAGGGTGACTCGTTTGGTCACACTTTTTTGGTCTGCCCGCATCCTATCCATCTACCGGCTCAAAATGCCAGTCTGGACCCAGCCTTTTTGTTGTTTTTAGTGAGCTCGACCAGACCCAGAGATTTGTTCTGTCTATTAATAATCGTATGTCAATCATGCTATAAGATGTTTCTACGTCATGCTATTAGATGTTTCAGGGTTAACCTACACTAAGTGCTGGACTTTCATCAATGGAACTCCTTTCCCATATTGTGTGTGAATCTAAAATGCCAGCAAGTTGCAGCTGACTTATGGCAACCCAAAGAAGGGAGCTTCAAGGCAAATGAGAATCAGAGGTGGTTTACCCTTGCCTTCCTCTGCAGAGTCTTCTTTGATGATCTCCCATCCAAGTACCAACCCTGCTTAGCTTCTGAGATCTGACAAGATCAGGCTATAGCATGCCACCTTCCCAGGAGGTGGTGGCGGCCACAAGCATGGCCACCTTCAAGAGGGGTTTGGATAAACATATGGAGCAGAGGTCCATCAGTGGCTATTAGCCACAGTGTGTGTGTATATAAATTTTTTTGCCACTGTGTGACACAGAGTGTTGGGCTGGATGGGCCATTGGCCTGATCCAACATGGCTTCTCTTATGTTCTCTTCCTTTGCTCCTTTCCTCCCCACCACCCCCATGGGGCTACTAACAACCTTGAAGGGGCACTTTCACTGGGGAAACCATGCAGGAGCAAAATTTAACACCCCGTTACCCACAGGACCACAACTTAGTCCATGTCCAGAGCCTCACTTTTAGGAATAACTTATTAATTTGGTTGGAAATTTTATATGCCACCTCTCTAGAGACCTCAAGAGACATTCTGAAATGTGATGTACTGTTAAAAGCCTTGTTTCCTAGCTACAACAGCCTCCTTTGGGCTGAGCCTCACTAATCTGCTAACAACAAGACACCAAGGCAGCAAATTATTTGGCTATTTCAACAATCAATTTACATCCATTTGCAGTTCAGGAAGGGACTGTAAAACTGTCTGCAAGGGTGATATAGGCAAAGAGGCAGTTTGACCAGGAGAAGAACAAGCCATTCTAAGTTTTGGTTTGGAGCTGGCTGACAGATGTCTTGGGAGTCAAAGTAATGGAACTGATGCTGCTCTGGGGAAGGTATTGCCTGCTTATTAGCTATATAATCAACCTGTGTATTTATAAATTCACCAAGATTTCAAAGACTAGTATTCTTCCTCCAAAGATGATCTTATAAAACTTTTCTGGGGAAATGTGAAGCCAACATAATTTCTCCCACCACCACCACCACCCACAGAGCTTGCATTTCTTACAGTGCAATTAAGTCCACTGAAGTCCATGGATTTAGAAGGGTATAACTCTGCTTTGGATCATCCTATTAGTGTGTTAAGAAAAGAGAGTGGAAGAGAAATGCTTTTGAAAAAATGACAACCAACCAGACAAGAAATGGAGACATCTCTACAATGCACTGTCACTTATTAAGGAAACATTCAACGAAAGGCTGTCATATTGTATCAAAATCCCATTTCTGTACAAGGATTTTACTCAGTCTGTCATCACTGTCAAATCACTAAGATATATATCACCTTTCTGCAGGAGGAGGCTTCCAGTTTCTCTGGGCTATATGCTTAGCCGCTGTTTGGCAACCCCAGAGCTCTTACTTTTCTCAGAGGTTGCTTGGATCTCAGAGGAGACTGAAAATGCACCAGAGCTACGCAACTGAAGTGACACTGGGCTCCTGCTCTGCAGATGTGCCTAGCTGCCCGTCCACTACCACTCCTCCGTTTGATCTCTGCAATCTATACCACAAATGTAAACTACAGGAAGAACACCAGCTGTTCAGAACAACACGACATTCGGCGTATTAATCAAAATGACCGTGTGGTTGCTGGGAGAGCTGGAGAAAGATGAACTGAAGGAACTCAAAGCTGTGTCAAGCAGCATGCGATCAAGCATTCTGCATAACATTGTAAAAAATTTTAAAAACCCACAGATCAATGGAGAATTCCTAATGTGTTGGCATCCAGGGATTTTTTTTTTTAAAGGTGTCTGGAATGAAATGGACAGCACCATTGAACTTTGATTTTGTTCAATGTATTTATTTTTATTTACTCCATTTATGCCCCATCTTTCTTCCCAGCCATGACTCCAAGCAGCTTACATCATTCTCCTCGCCTCCGTTTTGTCATCCAAAAACACTGAGAGGTCAATTAGGCTGAGAGTATGTGACTGGCCTAAGGTCACCCAATAAGCTACCATTGCAGACTGTAAGTAAATAAAATTTTATTTGTATCCCGCCCTTCCCCGCCGAAGCAGGCTCAGGGCGGCTAACAACATTTAAAAGTGAACAATACAATAATAAGGCATTAAAATCACATTAGAACCAATCAATAATTAATTAAAACATTTCTAAATCTAACACTATTAAGTCTGGCAGTAAACATTATTGTTTGACGCTATGTCTGTCAGATGATGTAGTGGTGGTGGATCCCTAGACCAGACCATTTTGGCGTTTCCTTTGTTGTGCACCTATAATTCAGTCATTGATAAACGCCTGTTTAAAGAGGGTGGTCTTGCAGGCCCTGCGGAACTGGTCTAAGTTCCGCAGGGCCCGCACTTCCTCTGGGAGCTGATTCCAAAGATGTGGGGCCGCGGCGGAAAAGGCCCGAGTGCGGGTGTTTTGAAGTTTAACTTCTTTTAGCCCAGGGATAGTCAATCTGTTTTTTCCTACTGACCTCAGTGCTCTCTGGGGCTCATATGGGGCGAGACGGTTCCTCAGGTAGGTCGGTCCTTGGCCATATAGGGCTTTAAAGGTAATGACCAGCACTTTGTACTGGATCCGGTATACAATCGGCAGCCAGTGCAGTCCGCGCAGCCCCGGCCGTATATGCTCCCATCTTGGGAGACCAAGTAGCAGCCTGGCCACCGCATTCTGCACTAACTGCAACTTCCGGGTCTGGCACAGAGGCAGCCCCATGTAGAGAGCGTTACAGTAATCCAGTCTTGAGGTGACCGTCGCATGGATCACCATTGCTAGGTCCTGACGCTCTAGGAAAGGGGCCAACTGCCTTGCCCGCCTCAGATGAAAAAATGCTGACTTGGCAGTGGCTGTTATCTGGGCCTCCATTGATAATGAAGGCTCCAGTAAAACACCCAGGCTCTTTACCCACTGCGCCATCTTCAGCGGCGCACCGTCAAAGGCCGGGAGAGATATTTCCTTCCCCAGAGTGCCACGACCCACATAGAGAACCTCTGTCTTCGCTGGGTTCAGCTTCAGCCCACTCAGTCTAAGCCACGTTGCAACAGCCTGCAGGGCGCGGTCCAGGTTCCCCGGGGCGGAGGCGGGCCGGCCGTCCATTAGTAGATAAAGCTGGGTGTCATCTGCATATTGATGGCAACCCAGCCCAAATCTCCAGGCAATCTGGGCGAGGGGGCGCATATAGATGTTGAATAACATCGGGGAGAGAACTGCTCCCTGAGGCACCCCACAATCTAGTGTGTGCCTCTGGGATCGCTCACCCCCAATTGCCACCCTCTGTCCCCGGCCCATGAGGAAGGAGGAAAGCCATTGTAAGGCCAACCCCTCAACCCTTATGCCGGCGAGGCGGTGGATCAGCAACTGATGGTCGACTGTGTCAAATGCAGCCGACAAATCTAATAACATCAGTACTGCCACACCGCCTTGATCCAGTTGCCGCTGGAGGTCATCCACCAAGGCGACCAGGACTGTCTCCGTCCCGTGGCCCGGTCGGAAGCCAGACTGGCACGGGTCTAGGACAGAAGCGTCATCTAGAAATCTCTGTAGCTGCAACGCCACTGCCCTCTCGATAATTTTACCTAAAAATGGTAAATTAGACACCGGTCGGTAGACTGGATATATGAGCCTAGGTCTCCGACTTTCAGCTTCTAGTCTGAAACTCTAAGCACTACAAAACAATGAGCAACAGATCCTAGAAGAAAAATTAAAGTTGTTTTTTTTATACTCTGCTTTTCTCTACCCTAAGGCAGGAATGTCAAACATGTAGCCCAGGGGCCAAATCAAGCCCCCAGAGGGCTCCTATCAGGTCCCCGAGCAACTGGCTGTCATCTGCTTCCTTCTCCCTATACCTTGCTTCCTTCATCACAGTTTGCTTTGCCAGGCTTGCTCAATCACACAGGAACTACAGAGAAAAAACTCTATTTTCTCCATTGGCTGAGGCTCTTCCCTTGGGGAGGAAGGGGGAAGGAGGCTGAGCTTGCTTTCCTAGGCTTTCTCAATTGCACAGCAGAGCTACTGAGCCAAGCCTCTCTTCCTTCTATTGGCTGAGGCACCCTCTTTCCTGGTCCCCTGGGGAGGGAGGGAAAGAGCCAGAGCTTCCTTTGCCCAGTTCCCTGGATTCCACAGGGGAAATACAAAGAAAGCACCTTTAAGATCAATGAGTGCTAATGTTTTAAGCATGTTTTTAAGGGTTTTTTAAAAAATTATTTAATTGTGTTTGTGTCCTTTATAAAGTTTATATCTCTGCTACCTAATCTTAAATAGGTACACACATGGCCCAGCCCAACATGGCCCAACCCGACAAGGTGTCATTTATGTCAAATCCAATCCTCATAACAAATGAGTTTGACACCCCTGCCCTAAGGAGTCTCAAAGAGCAAGTTTGGTGTAGTGGTTAAGAGTGCAGCCTCTAGTCTGGGAGAACCGGGTTTGATTCCCCATTCCTCCACATGTAGCTACTGGTGTGACTTTAGATCAGTCACAAGTTCTCTCAGCGCTGTTCTCTCAAGAGCAATTCTCAGCCCCACATGCCTCACAAGGGTGTCTGTTGTGGGGAGCAAGAAGGAAAAGGAGATTGTAAGCCGCTCTGAGTGAAGGGCAGGGTATAAATCCAATCTCTTCTCCTTGAAGCAGCTTTCCCTCAACAGTCACCTTGTGAGGTAGGTGGGGCTGAAAGAGTCCAAAGAATGAATGTCTGATTGCTGGTTGTTTCCATTTTGAAGTTCATGAATATTTTTTTTCATTTTGTTGCTTCAGTCGATGGAGAGAGAGCATTTCCCAAGGTCCTCTTTTGTAGTCTCCAAGCCTGAAAAATATGTTGATTCCAGCTGAGGGTCATGCCATCAGTGTTGACCTTCAAAATATTCTGTTATTTCCCTTTCCTCACTTGCATGTTATCAGCCTGAATACATCCATTGGCCCTGTCTTGGGGCCATTTCAGTTCATAATACCTAATAGACAGGAGATTGTAACATTGTAAGCAACAGGAACAAGAAAAATGACATAGACAAAAGATTGTGTTAATAGAAAAGGAGGAGAAGAAGGATCTGGCTGGTGGTAGTGTTGCCAGGGTAACAGGGCTGCTTTCATTCAAATTTTTCTCTTTTCAGCTTAAGGACATTTTCTACTAGTTGTGGTACATATTGTGTTGTAGTTCTGTCCCCACCTCTGCAAGTACATTTTATATATGCAAATACTGACTTAATTTTTAAGAGGCAAGAGAGAGAGTCATAATCAAAGGAACAACAGAGAAATCAGAACTGTCGTGGCAGAATTTTCTTTCTGGAATTAAGGGACACACATATGGGTGTTTTGAATGGATTTTTCAAGTAACAAAGTGGTCTTGGGAAAACTTTCCATACGAGCAATTTCCTAGCAGTTTTTAAGCCTGTGAATTTGCATTCTTGTTATAACGGTAGAATGTTTGCTAGACCACGTTGCCAGAGAAAAACAATGAGGATGGAACTGGAAGTCACCTCATGGGTGACTAAACTTTTTCAGAAACTATGGGAATCACAAAAATAAATAACACAAAGCTGACTTATGCTGGCCCTGTTCACACAGTGAACGTTATCATGCACAGTGTACACTTGATTTTCCTTTATATGTGCGTTGAGTAATTCTCATATACATTCAACACACGTAAAGCTAATTGAAGCAGCGCTTTTAACCAGGTACTGGTCCTTGGTTTCATTTGTAAAGTAAATGTGTGTGGACTCTTGCTTACAAGCAGGTATATGCATGTATATCTAGGATGTACATGCAATCAATGTAACTCGCAAATAGGGTTACTGAGTCAGACCATTGATCCATCAAGGTCAGTAGTGTCTGTCCTAATTGGGAGATACTCTCCATGGTCTCATGAAGAGGTCTTTGACACCAACTACTCCCTCACCCCCTCCCTTTTAAAACTGGAGATGCCTTCTGCATGCAAAGCAGATGCCCTACTCATTGAGCCATAGCCTCTCCCCTTGACAATGAACACATATGCTGTCTTGTAGTAAGTTGTAGACTATCAACATCAATATTGTATATTCAGACTGGCAGTGGGCTTCCAGGGTCTCAGGTAGAAGTCTTTCCCATTACTTACTACCTCAGTCTTTTTTTAAAAAAAAAGCTGGAGATGCCAGGGACTGACCCTGGGAACTTTTGAGCCACGACCCTGACCAGCATTTGTCTACAATCCTAAACACTATTGAACTCAGTGAGACTTACTTCCAAGTAAACATGCATGGATACAGGAGAGTATCAGTTTAAAGATCAGCCATCAGAGTTGTTGTCGTTTCTTTTTCCTCCGTTTCCCTTGACCTCATTTTTTGTTTCATTTGTTGATGCTTCTGTTGTTTCTTTAATAACCCCCTTTTACAAAATGTATACAGTTTTTATAGGCCACTGATGAACTAATAATGCTGGAAAATACGCACACTTCTACAAGAAAAGAAAATGGGACAAAAATGAAGACTAATGAAGAGAAACTAACACTGGGAGATGAGGATTGCACTAGAAATTTTGGTATGTCTTGTCTACTCTGGGGAGGATGAAGGGAAGGGAAAACTAAGAAGAGCAGGTGTAGCAATTTGCTTTTCTTCTTCTTTTTAGCCTACAGCTTCTATCATTTTTTAAAAAAAAAATGAGACAACTGCATTCTCGACAACTACTCACAGACCAAATTTTGCCTAATTTGCGCTGTGCTGAGGCCCATCGCAATGAGCATGTAACTAAGGATAATTTGATGTTCACAAATAAGGCACTAAAAATCCATAATTACCTTGTTCACAATGCCCATTTTTGATTGAGTCAAGCACTTCATATGATTGCTTTGGTCATTAGCTTGCAATTCAAAAGGATCAGTGCTTTGAGGAGTTTTTGCACCTATGTTGCAGCAATATTCCATTCAAGCATGCTCCCAGTTATGGGTTTTATTTATTTATTTTAATGAGGAATGCCCTGGAATCATCATCTCGGGAAGATCATGTGGTACTGAAATTCAGCCATGCTGGTCCATGCACATAGCTTAATGTTCCCAAACAAAGATAGTTATGTTCAGTTAATACAAACAAATACACATACAGTTTAGGAAGTCAGGCAGGGAAGTAAGACAAGGCTGGAATTTGAGACTATACTGCTACATATAGTGCGTATTATCTGTTTGCTTTATCTTTCTCTCACTGTGCTGTTTTCTTCTTACATAGTGCCATTTCTGCATTGTTTAACATTCCATGTCTTAGGGGAGGGATGGTGGCTCAGTGGTAGAGCATCTGCTTGGTAAGCAGAGGGTCTCAGGTTCACTCCCTGGCATCTCCAACTAAAAAGGTCCAGGCAAAGAAGTGTGAAAAACCTCAACTTGAGACCCTGGAGAGGCACTGCCAGTCTGAGTAGGCAATACTGACTTTGATGGACCAAAGGTCTGATTCAGTATAAGGCAACTTCATATGCTCATAATACTTTCTGCTTTTCAAAGATTTCAGGTTTTCACGGCTGGCATCATCATTAGGGTTTGTAGAATCTTTCGGGCTCAAGTGCTGTGTTCTACTGGAGAAAGTTTTTCTTCCAGACGTTTCGTTCTCAGCTGCAGAGAACATCCTCAGTGGCGTTGCAGCCGGAGCAGGCGTTCTGACCTTCTTGGCTGCTGTGCATTGAGTGTGCATTGCTGTGCATTTCTGCTTTGTTTCAGATTTCTGTAATCCTTGTCCTGTTGTACTGTTTATTAGATGTCTCATCCTATTGATTGCATTGGCATGCAAGGGAGAATCCTGTTGTGCCTCGGTGAAGAAGGTAGACTATAAATAATATATAAGTTAATTAAAATAAATAAATAAATAAAAGTTGTGCACTTTCCCTTAGCCTTCACCTCAGTGGGATTGAGACACCCAAGGAAAATGCCTCCACTGCAAGTAGGGTTGCCAGCTGTGATCTGAGAAAGTCCTGGAGATTTGTGGATACAGCCTGGAGAGGGTGGAGTTTGGGGGCAAGACGAACCTTGGTGGGGTATAACGCCATAAAGTCCATCTTCCAAAGCAGCCATTTTAGTAGGGGAACTGATCTCTGTATTGCAGAGATGAACTGTAATACCAGGAGATCTCTAGGCCCCACCTGAAGATTGGCAACCGTAACTGTAAGTTAGTATGTGTTCTCTCAAGAGGCCTGAGCAAAGAGATTGCAGGAGACAGCCCTGACAAAGCATTGCACAAACAAGCATCTACAAAATATTTAGACCTAACTCAGGCAAAATAAGCAAGGCTCAAATAAAGAACTTTTGAGAAACAGATACAAATCCCTTCCTCCATACCTCCCACAGATAGCAGGGCTTCTAGTATTTTATTTTAAAAGAAACATAAACATGACAGACAGGGAAAAGAAAAGCAGTGCAAGAATGTGAATATGCAAAACATTTACAATCCAATTTTGACTGCTGGAGGGGAACAAACATTTTCTTGTGTATGCTCCTAATTTTCAATCAGTTTGTGATCTGACAGAGAGTCTCCCAAATGAATATTTTAAGAAAACTGAAAAAGTCTGGATTTATAATCCTCCTCAGAGGCTCTCTTTTTCCTTTCCTACTGCTAAACAGGCAGGACTTGAAGGCACAGAATGTTCCATTATGAAGGTACTAAGCAAGCAAATGTACTTTGGCTAAACTTAAATCTGGGCCTCAACATTCTAACCTGAAAGAAGTCATTTGTTCTTGAGATACACAGTCCTTTTTGTTTTGAAACCAATAGGTCAAATATATAAGGAGTGTGTGTGCCTCTAGCTATCAAACACAAGAAGGAAATAAAATCAAGATAATTGAGGACCTTCACATTCACTGACAAGCCTGATGTAATATTGAACAATGACAGTTTATAAAAAGCTATTGCAAAACAAGCCTGCTAAAGAACATTTTGCTTGCCTGTAAGACTGAAACTAGTAGCAAGTAGTCCAGGCTGAGGGGGGTGGGTGGGGTCAAGGTAATGCAAGGAGGAGGAAGTCAATGCACAAACAGGAGCCTTGTTTCTGAGCCCATATGGTACTTTCTCACGTTGATTTCTTAAAGAAACGATCATCTAATGGGAATTCCCAACAGAAGTAGCGCAATCAGGACTCCTTAATAGCCTGAGTTCATTTTTAAAGTCACAACAATAAATAGTATAAATAGACCTCCATCTGAGTGCAAAGGTCAAGCTTCTCCATTACTCCTATTGGATTTATCTACAGCCTTTGATACAGTAGATCATGCCACCTTGTTGAGGCACCTGAAGGCGGAAGTGCGTATCAGAGGATGTACCTTTAACTTGTTCGAACCATTCCTCATGAACTACTTCTTCACCCAAAGGGTGATTAACATGTGGAATTCACTGCCACAGGAGGTGGTGGTGGCTACAAGCATAGACAGCTTCAAGAGGGGGTTAGATAAAAATATGGAGCAGAGGTCCGTCAGTGGCTATTAGCCACAGTGTGTATATGTGTGTGTGTGTATAATTTTTTTGGCCACTGTGTGACACAGAGTGTTGGACTGGATGGGCCATTGGCCTGATCCAACATGGCTTCTCTTATGTTCTTTTCAGTGTGGGACCTGCCTTCTGGGGTTTCACAGGGTACAATTCTATCCCTCATACTTTTCTACTTATGTAAAGCGCTTAGAACAGATAATCTGCAGTTTGAGGTTGATTGTGCCATCAATATGCTGACAATACTCATCTCTAAATATCCTTATCCAGATCTCCTAGTGATGCAGTAAGGGTCCTGAATCACTGTATGGCAGCTGTGGTTAACCGGCAAAAAGTTAACAAATTGAAACTAAAACCTGAAAAGACAGAGGCAATGGTGGCTGGGAAGGCAAAGATCTTGAAGGACATTATGCTCCCCACTTTTGATGAAGTTCAGCCGATCCTTGCTGACTCATTTAAGAACTTTGAGGTTATACTGGAACAAATGTTATTACTGGAGAAACAAGTTAATGCAGCTGCTGATATGGCCACCTGGGTTTACACCACAGCCTGGAGTTGTTCAGTGCCTCAGATCTTCTGGAACAGCTGATCCCTTCCTTCTCCTCCTTACCTATGGAAGTGGGAGAAATGGCCCTTCCAGGGGAGAAATAATACTGCAGTCATAAAAGCTCATTCCTTGAAGTAAGTATCATGGAATAAAATGGGACCTACTGCACAGCAGACCTGCTTCAGATTTCCCTGCTTTTGTGCACAAAGTAGGTCTGGGAGATGTTCTTTCTTTCTTTCTTTCTTTCTTTCTTTCTTTCTTTCTTTCTTTCTTTCTTTCTTTCTTTCTTTCTTTCTTTCTTTCTTTCTTTCTCTCTCTCTCTTTCTCTCTCTCTCTCTCTTTCTTTCTCTCTTTCTTTCTTTCTTTCTTTCTTTCTTTCTTTCTTTCTTTCTTTCTTTCTTTCTTTCTTTCTTTCTTTCTTTCTTTCTTTCTTGCATGGGTAGAGTCTATTGGATCACTCATGTGCACCAGACCTCTGGACCAGAGCAAGTTATCTTCCTATTCAAAATTAAGGGAGCATTTGTATAAGAATGTTGATCTTCTTGGATTCATGCATTGATGAAAAGCCTATTTATGCATCCTCTGAAGCTTCTGAGAAAGAAGTGTCCTTCTATGAGTCTAAACAATGAAACATGGGAAAAGGCTGTGTTGACATGATTCCTGCCCTTAGAAAAACTATATCTGTTAATAAATTCTGGAGATATATTGTTCATGAAATTAGCATGATCACTGGAGAGTCACTGGAGCCATTCTCCTAGGTTGGTGGCCAGAAAAGCCTCAAAATAAAATCTCAATGAAAAGAAGAAGACTGAAGATTTATACCCCGCCCTTCTCTCTGAATCAGAGTCTCAGAGCAGCTTAGAATCCTCTGTATCTTCTCCCCCCACAACAGACACCCTGTGAGGTGGGTGGGGCTGAGAGAGCTGTTAATAATAGTGCAAGGTTTGCACTATTATTAACAGTGGCAAGATTGGCCCTTGCAAAACATTGGAAGAACCGCATGATGTCCTCATTTTTATTTTTATTTTTTTATATATACTTGGAAAAATATCCTTTTACACTTCTCCAGCACACACATCCAAATCCCAGGAAGCCTTCGTGAAGCTATGGTTTCCTATTGTTACATACCTATCTGACCTTGACATTTTGCCCAAAATAATTTTTTTTTATCATAATCTGATATTTTTCTAAAAGTAGTGACACTTCTTTACTATTGCATTTTGGCTTTATTGTGTATATGTTTTTTGCTTTGTTTTGCTTGTGTGTTTGTTTTCCCCCTTTCCCCTTCATCTTCCTTTTCTGGGAAGTTCACCCTGTGCATTCTATAAGCTGAGCTCTTTTGAACTCTTCAGTGTGTTTTCTCTGTGTAGGGTGTTTATTATGCAGCTTTTTATTTTGATCATATTTTTTTATTTATTTTTATTTATTTAGAATTTATATCCCGCCCTTCCCACGAATGGCTCAGGGCGGTGTTGTTGTATCTACCTCTTGATCCTAGGATAATGGTATAGATGTGTTATTATAGGGTTTTGTCTGGGGGATTTAAAGGGTTACATATTTTGTGAATAATTGACTGCACTTGTTGCATATTGTTTTTAAAAGTTTAATTTAAAAAAAGAGAATTTATTTATTTATTTGTTTGTTTGTTTATTTATTTATTTATTTGGGATTTGTATCCCGCCCTTCCCACAAGTGGCTCAGGGCGGCTTCCAACAACTAATCAAACATAAATTTAACAATTTTAAATATAAAACAATTAAATAATTAACATTTAAACATTAAAACCAGTAACATTTCACTTCATAAAAACAATACAGCTTAAAACCAATAACATGTCATTTTATATAAACAGATGGCTGGCCAGTTACATCAAGTTTTTATCCCAGCTAGGTGTAGGCTAGCCGGAAGAGGGTCGTCTTACAGGCCCTGCGGAATTGAGCCAAGTCCCGCAGGGCCCTCACCTCTTCCGGCAGCTGATTCCACCAAGTGGGGGCCATAACGGAGAAAGCCCTTTCTCGGGTGACTTTCAAGAATGCAAGAAAGAAGAACTGTATCTGCTGGATGTTCATGCCCCATCTGTAGCACAGAGGAAATAGCATAGGGGAGGGACGGTGGCTCAGTGGTAGAGCATCTGCTTGGGAAGCAGAAGGTCCCAGGTTCAATCCCTGGCATCTCCAAAAAAGGGTCCAGGCAAATAGGTGTGAAAAACCTCAGCTTGAGACCCTGGAGAGCCGCTGCCAGTCTGAGAAGACAATACTGACTTTGATGGACCAAGGGTCTGATTCAGTATAAGGCGGCTTCATATGTTCATATATGTTCATCCACTGAGAGCTGAACTGGAGGAAAAACTTTTCATATGTAACACCACCCGAAAACTCTTACCTACCATAGTGATTGCCATTACATTAAAAAAATGTATTAACCTATGTATTGGCCCACATGAGAGTTGCACAATTTGTTTACTAGGCTGCATGTATATAATGTTGGACTGTGTGGTAATAACCATTCAAACATTCCATTCCAGCAGATGTGTATGGTACAGCTGTGGTTACATAAAACTGCTTGGGCCAGCAGTGGCATGCATAGGTAGGAACCTTTTAAAATATTCCATCCACTGTATGAACCACAGCCAATGATAAAGTATTTTTGGTCGTCCTGTACATGGAAGGTCATTTAAATGCCCACAGGACTGTTAACTGTAACTGATGGAACACATACTGATTTCAGGTGGGTATAAGGCAGAACAATCACCAGTGCATCTCTGTTGTTAACGTTCACTGTCCATCTAGTACAGAGCATAAATAACTGATTTTTTGGGGCTACATTTTTATTCTGATCTATTGCTACTCTCTTTTTCCAAGGGTGACAAAGAGCACTGATACAACTGTCTCATATTTAATGAAACACAGAGAGAGTATTTACTTTTTTGACTCTTCATCTTTATCCTCATGTATTTTTTAAAACGTGCATACACACCTGAATTTTAATGCAATGATAATTCTCAGTATAGAAATGATCGTTCCAAGCGATGGATAAATTGACACAAGCCTCCTTAAACCTTTAAACTGCTACATTTGAGCGAGCTGACTCTGTAATCTGTGTATCAGGTTTTTAAAGATATATATGTATTATATTATATGAAGTTATAAAGCTTTTCTTCAGATGTTGTGATTTGCCAAATAGGTAGGCAGCATTGTCAGAACAGATCTGCATCTCTTTCTCTGTTGTGTGTTGTTGTTGTTTTTCTTATTATGGACTCCAAATTGCCTGTGATCTAATTTGCTTTGATTGAAAATGTTGGCAAAAGCACATTTTTATTTCTAAGTGCTTTGCTAGATAGGAGTGAACCAGGAATTTAACTAGCATTTTTCGGATAACCACTCCTTCAATTTGATTGTAAGGAAAGAGTAATATGGAAGCAAGATATTTGTATTTATAAAGTAGACAAAATGTGCTAGCCTATTTAGATAAGTTAGAAGACCCATGCTGGATCAGACCCAGGGCCCAGTCAGGGCCCAGTCATGCAGTGGCCAACCAGCTGCCTCTAGGAAGCCCACAAATGGGACAACTGCAGCAGCATCCTCCCGCCCATACTCCCCAGCAGCTGTTATAAAGAAGCGTACCAGAAGCCTCTGGTACTGGAGGGAGTAGATATCTATCATGGCTAGTAGCTATCATGGCTAGTACTACTTTTAACTTTTCTATTTCTCAGCCATGCACATGAGAGAGAAAGAGAGATGTGTGTAAACCTCTTTATAATACTTGCACCTTTTCTCTGCGGAGAATTACAAGTAAACACATACAGCTATATCTATATATCACATATTGTGCTGAAACACACAAAAAATCATTCTGTAGAGCTCTACCTCATAGTGGAGCCACAAACACTCTAGCCCACTCCACCTGAGTCCACCTAACCTCAAAATATTCTGGTGAACTTTGGCTAAGCTGGGCTATTCAGGCTGCCATGCTACTCTTAAGCTGTTCAAAAATGTGAATAAGACATAGTATGTCATCAGCTAATTTATGTTTCTCCTTAAACCACAGAGAGTACCCTCCAGCTGCATATACTGTGAAAAACCCACTTGCAAAGACAGCAAGAAGATCAAATCAGTCAGTCCTAAGGGAAATCAACCCAGACGGTTCTGTGGAAGGTCAGATGCTGAAGCTGAAGCTCAAATACTTTGGCCACCAAATGAGAAGGGAGCACTCATTGGAGAAGATCCTGATGCTGGGAAAGACAGAAGGCAAAAGAAGAAGGAGATGGCAAAAGATGAGATGTAACTAACACAAATTTGAGCAGACTTCGGAGGATGGTAGAAGACAGGAGGGCCTGGCATGACTTTGTCCATGGGGTCACAAAGAGTCGGACTCAACTGTGTGACTGAACAACAACAGCAAAAAAAAGACAGCTTCAGCACAATGTAAATCTTTGAAAAAACAATGTATCAGAATCATTGTTCTGATTGATACATTGTATATGCATAGTGAACACACATGGGATCAAAGAATAGAAAATTGTTGGCCTTACCATAAGTTGCTAAGATCTTGTTGCTATAAAATTAACATTTAAATATGTATAATTTCTTCAAAACCTACCCAACTTTTAGACTGTCTACCAACACATAGCAGACATGTTTATGCCTATTGCACCTAACTCGGTATCAGACTATTAAGCACAGATTCAATTATGATATTCTCAAGCAACGTATCTCCCCATCCATACACAACTTTGTGTGAAAACACCAGTTCTTTATTTTTCTACTTCTTTAACATCTTTTAACATAAGAAATCAAATAAACTCAGCTTTTCATATTATGCAACACTTTCACAGCTACAAAACATGCTTAGAGTAGAGATGGGAATTATGTACCCAGCCAAGAGAGGAAGAATCTCTTCTTGATACCTGGCATGCATGTTAATATTTCTAAGTTGCCAGGGACACTGCCCTTCAGATCTGAAGAGTAAGCTGATCGTGCAGTGCTGCCTTAAATTCATTAAGTCTGAGGGCCCTGCTAACAAGTTCTGATGCCCATATATTATGGGGGTAGCCTCTCCTTTATTAAGCAGATATATTAGAAGAAGAAGAAGATATTGGATTTATATCCCACCCTCCACTCCGAAGAGTCTCAGAGCGGCTCACAATCTCCTTTACCTTCCTCCCCCAAAACAGACACCCTGTGAGGTGGGTGGGGCTGAGAGGACTCTCACAGCAGCTTCCCTTTCAAGGACAACCTCTGCCAGAGCTATGGCTGACCCAAGGCCATGCTAGCAGGTGCAAGTGGAGGAGTGGGGAATCAAACCCGGTTCTCCCAGATAAGAGTCCGCACACTTAACCACTACACCAAACCGGCAATATATTACTTGCCTTGTTCTGAGGTAGCACTCACAGAAACAAGTAGAGGTTTCAGAACGTATGTAACACAACTGCTTGAATTACATACAGTACATTCTCTTACACAGAGTTGTTCCCTTCTTTGTCTATTACTTCAGTTGGCTTAGTGGGGTGTACCTCTCTTTAGAATTGCACTATTAATTGGACAGTCAACATGGTACAGTGATCAGTGTCAGAGACACAGATTGAAATCTCCAGTCAGCCATGAACATAATTTATTTTTATTTCAGTAAGGCTTTTGATAAAGTTCCACACTATATACTTGTTGACAAGTTGGTAAAATATGGTTTGGATTTTATTACTATCAGGTGGATTTGGGACTGGTTGACAGAGTGCACACCATGAGTGTTTGCAAATGGTTCCTCGAGATGTTGACAAGATGGAACATATCCAGAGAAGGGCAATAAAGGTGTTGAGGGGTCTGGAGACCAAGTCTAGAGGAGAGGTTGAAGGAGCTGGGTATGTTTAGTCTGAAGAAGAGTGAAGGGCAGGGTCTCCTCCTCTTCCTCCTCCCCCCAAAAGGACACAAAACAGCGTGCAAACTAAAGAGCCTTATAGAACTCTTTAGCATGCTAGACATTCAAAAAGCAAGAAAAGATGGGGAGGAGGATTTTTAGGCCATGCTTCTAAGGGTCTCTCCGTCCCACTGCATCTTCCGTAGGATACTCTGGTGACCTCAGTGGGGACAGGGTGTGGCTGGCTGGTTTCAAGTGGTGCCCTTGAAATTCTGGAAGGAAGAAGCCAAAATGGATGCCATTCAGTTGGAAATTCAAAACCAGATTAGAGATAAGTGCCAGGAAGAACTCCGAGGACTCTTCCAAGAGTCCTTCTACTAACAATGCTGGAGATGAAAGCCACAGTCCTAAGAGACATTTCCTGGGAGTAAGTCCCCTTTAATAAAATGGGACATACTTCTGAGTAGAACTGCCTGGGATTGTTCTCTCAGTCAGAATGCTTATGATATGCTGCAGAGACTTTTCTGCTGGGATTACAAATGGAAAAATTGTCAAAAGAAGATAGAACTATAATTTGGTACTTGCTTTCAGCTGCTAGGACACTATATGCGCAGTTATGGAAGAAAGAAAAAATACCAGAAAAATGGGATTGGATTGTAAAAGTTATGACATGGAGTGAGATGGACAAATTAACAAGAACTTTAAGAGACTATGATTTAGAAAATTTTAAAAGGGAGTGGAAAAAATTTAGAAGTTATGTAGAAGACGAGTGGAAAGTAAAAGGACATTGGACAATTTTTGATAATGATTAAACGTTAGAAGAAAGAAGAATATTAATTTTAGTTCTTAGGAATTAAGGGTACCTTTTAATGTTAGTATTTTGAGTAAATAACACTGGCAGGGGTCAAGTAACGGGGGGAGGGGTGATTAGAAAGAAGCAGATGGGATAGATGAAAAGAAGTTATTAATGGAAATTATTACCATATGTTATCAATAAAATTGTTTAAGCAAAAAAAAAAGAATGCTTACGGTACAGTCTTAAACAGAGTTATACCTCTCTCAGACCATTGATGTCAACACTGTAAATTGATTTGTAACACTGTAAATAAAGATAAACATAAGTGAAATTGTGGTAGTATTGCCTAGTGCTGCTTCTGTTCTCTACCTGAAAAATTTCTTTGACAGCTAAATTATGGTATTCCCAAAGCAGACAACAAAGTTGATTGTGAAATTATCTAAATTGACTGAACTCATGAAGTTCAGGGACAGGCATTAAAAAAAATTCCTCAATTGTCAGTAATTTGGAAACATTTTAAAATTTTTGGCAAGAGCATTTCCAATTATCTCTAACACTGCAATGCTACTACAATGGGCCCACTGGTGGACCACCTGATGGCACCTGGGCTTTGGCCACTGTATGACATTGGTGTTGGACTGGATGGGCGATTGGCCTGATCCAACATGGCTTCTGTTGTATACTAGACCTAACTGAAGACCCACTATATTATAGCTTCTCTTATGTTCTTACGTTGTCTTATGACTGAGAGGTGATACAACAGCCATCTTCAAGTATTTGAAGGCCTGCCATATAGAGGATGGAGTGAAGCTGCTTTCTGTTGCCCCAAAAGGTTGGGCTGGAACCAGTACGTTGAAATTAAATAAAAAGAGGTTTTTATTTATTAGAAAGAACTTGCTGAGTGTTAGGGCAGTCCTGCAGTGGAACAGCCTTTCTTGGAAGGTGGCTCCGCAGGTTTTTAAGCAGAGGCTAGATGACCATCTGACAGTAATGCTGATTCTGTGAATTGAGGCAGATCATGAGAGGGGAAATGGGAAGGGATGAGCTAATACCTGGCTCTCATAGCCCTTATTACATGTCCAGAGTAATGCCAACCACCACTTTAGGATTGGTGATTTTCCTCCAGGCCAAATTGGCCAAGAGATCCTGGAGGTTTTTTGCCTTCCTCTGGTCACAGAGCAGGGGTCACAAGGTTCTTTTCAGGATAAACCAGATGCAGCTGACATGACCAGAAACATAGGGTTAAAGTTGCTGGACTAGACAAAAAAGATCATAGAGGATATTACGGCACATAAACCTGGCCTCTGAAGGAAGCATGCCAAGAGGGGAATCTAGAGACCCAGAATAGAAGAGACTTGAGGAGCAGAATAAATCTGAAGGAGTAAGAGGAATACAAAGTGGTCAGATAATATTCCACTGACAGAACAATGGATCCTGATAAATGGGATAAAAAAACCCATTTTGGTAATTGAACTGATATACTTGAAAAGAAGGAAGGATATACCTCAATTGAACAGAGTTTAGCAAACCTCCCCACACACCCCCCCCCCAAAATTGCTAATTTTGTGTAATTAAGTGGAGTGAAAAGATTTCAGTGGAATGTTATTTCAAAGATTTCTGTTAATTTGTTGTGTAATCTTGTAAGTTAAATAAAAAGAATACAAAATGTTGATACAGTTATACAGCACTGTGTAGATTAAAACCCATCAATGGATAAATACAATTTCTTTAGACCCAGGAAGAGAACCACTGAGAACTGAATGAATGTCCAATTTCACTAGGGTTGCCAAGTCCAATTCAAGAAATATCTGGGGACTTTGGGGGTGGAGCCAAGAGACTTTGGGGGTGGAGCCAGGAAACCTTGGGGGTGGAGCCAAGATCAAGGCTGTGACAAGCATAATTGAACTCCAAAGGGAGTTCTGGCCATCACATTTAAAGGTACAGCACACCTTTTCAATGCCTGCCTTCCATAGGAAATAATGAAGGATAGGGGCACCTTCTTTTGGGGCTCATAGAATTTGACCCCCCTGGTCCAATCTTTTTGAAACTTGGGGGGTATTTTGGGGAGAGGCACTAGATGCTATACTGAAAATTTGGTGCCTCTACTCAAAAAAACAGCCCCCCCCGAGCCCCAGATACCCGTGGATCAATTCTCCATGATTTTCTATGGGAATAAATCTCCATAGGGAATAACAGAGTTCCCAGGAGACATTCCGTCCCCCCTCTTTCTGACGACCCTGAAGGGGGGGAAGGGCCTCCAAACCGGGGGATCCCCTGCCCCCACCTGGGGATTGGCAACCCTAAACTTCACAGTAGTGATAATGCAGTTCAAGAATGTAAGTATTGATTGAGGGCCAGAAGATATTCATATGTACGAGAAAGTTGTAATTATTATTTTTAAATAGACAAGATGAAAAGTAGCAAGAATGAACTAACATTTTATATAGTCTACAAAGACATTTTAATTATAGGAGAACCGTTTTCCCACACAGCTTACCTCGGAGTGACGTCCCTCTTCACCACCCAGCGTCTGCTCGGATTTCCCACCATCTGCTCTGCAGAAGTAGGAAGTGCCAGGGCTTCTGCATCGCAAATGTAAATCGCTAAAACCCAGTTTACGTTAGCGACGCAAAAGCCGCGGCTCTTCCTGCTTCTGCGGAGCAGATGGTGGGAAATCTGACCAGACGCTGCGTGGTAAAGAGGCATGTCACTCCGAGGTAAGCTGTGTGGGAAAACGGTCATAGATTCAGGTTGGTAGCTGTGTTCATCTGAAGCAATAGAACAAAGTTTGAGCCCAGTGGCATCTTTAAAACCAACAAAGTTTAATTCTGGGTGCCACTGGATTCAAACTTCATTCTGTTTAAGTATAGATAACCTTGTATGGTGTTTGAAGTTATGAGATAATGAGCTAGCCAAGAATGGGTGCCCTTATCAAGTGGGACAGTTAACTATTGTTAGGAGATTAATATCCTATAAATATGAGAAGTATTAATCAAGAGCTACGTCTCAGAAGGGGCTCCTTGCCTGTGACCTTCTCTTTGGGGTAACAGACTTTTATCGACTCATGTAAATGCTCTCATTTAATTTTTTTATGTAACGACACATAGCATAATGGGAAATAACTTACCCCTTCTAGAACCTGTAGCAGACTCTGAAGTGCTTGAAATGGCTGTGACTTCTTGGACATTTGGGTCTTGTACAGCTGACTACTGCAAATACATAATAATTTAAGCTGCTAAAATTAAGAACTATGCAACAGCAAGATCCTGAATCCCAAAGCACTATAATTTGCAGGTTGCCTAACCCTGATCAGCAGGGGAGGGAGGTGAGAGAGGAGGACTAACCATACCATTGCTTCCTCAACCATATGCCTGGTGAAACATCTCTGCCTTGCAGGCCCTGCAAAATTGTAGTAGATCCCACAGGGCCCAGATGTCAGTCGGCAGAGAGTTCCACCAGGTCAGAGCCAGGACAGAGAAAACTCTGGCTCTGGTTGAAGACAGCCAGACGCTCTTTGGGCCAGGGAGCTCCGGCAGATTTTTTTTTTCTTTTGCTTGAATGCAATGCTTTCTGGGGGACATACCAGGAGAGGCAGTCCCAAAGGCATGTTGGTCTCTGATTGTTAAGGGCCTTAAAGGTCAAAATCAAAACCTTCAATCAGTACTCAGTCTGGAGCCAGTGCAGCTGGTTGAATGTGGGCTGTTACAGGGTTCCTGTAAGAACATGAGCCACTGAATTCTGGACAGGACAGGAAAGTACGCATTTGACAAGTTCAATTGTATTCCTGGGGGAGGGGGGGGTTGTTTTTTTTAATGCCACTTGTTACCTCTTTTCTTTCTCTTTGGGTGGGTCTCTGACCGTATTAAACTACACTAGACTTGACTTGACAAAACTCTTTTTTCTCATCTCACATAATAGGGAGCCTGAGAATTTCTCCAGCACTGCTATTTGTTAGGCGACGCTGCTCTGCTTATCTACCATTCTTCAGAGAAGGAAGAGTCATCAGCAACAGATTCAAGGGCTATCATATCTCAGCATGTCACATCTCTCTGACCTATATATGCCACTCTACAACTTTGTATGTGTGTTACAACAAAGGTAATTACCGGTATATGAAAAGTGGCAGATACCCTTGTTCTGTTCCACAGGCCTCACCCTATGATACAATGTGCAGTCTATATATAATACTAGTTTATGAATTCTAACGCTTGGGAATCATTCATGACCTCAAGGTCATGCAATAAGGGAACAAGCAATATCAGGCAACATTTGAGTAATTTTAAATAGACAGGGACACCATTCACCACACGGAGACACTCTGACGTTATTACATTATTTCATAGCTACTTCCACATGGAGAGGAGTTTCTGTGTTCCTTCTGAGAAGTACAAAGTGACAACAGAGGCTCTGCCTTGTTGTTCTCCCTGCACTTTCCTGGCTTCAGTTCTAGGGTTGCCAATGCCCAGGTGGAAGCAGGGGATCCTCCAGTTTGGAGGCCCTTCCCCAACTTCAGGGTCATCTGAAAGTGTGGGGGGAGGGAAATGTATTCCCTATGGAGACTGATTCCCATACAGTATAATGGAAAACTGATGTGCAGGTATCTGGGGATGGGGGGGAGCTGTATTTTGAGGTAGAGGCACCACATTTGCAGCATAGCATTCAATGACTCTCCTCAAAACACCCCTCCAAGTTTCAAAAAGATTGGACCAGGGGGGTCCAGTTCTATGAGCCCCAAAAGAAGGTGTCCGTATCCTTCATTATTTCCAATGAAGGGAAGGCATTTAAAAGGTGCACAGTCCTTTTAAATGTGATTGCCAGAACTCCATTTGGTGTTCAATTATGCTTGTCACACCCTTGCTCCTGGCTCCACCCCCAAAGTCCCCAGGCTCCACCCCCAAAGTCCCCAGATATTACTTGAATTAGACTTGGCAACCCTATTCAGTTCCCCACGGTCACTATTCCTCACCATCACTGAAGGGCTTTTAGTAAGAAAAAGCCACCCTAAAGACCTTTGATGGCAATATGATGGAGGAGAATAAAGTAAGGAAAATGGCACCAGAGTGGTCAGGAGATACAACAATGCACCCTTTCTGTCCACATGGCCATGTCCTGTGCTCCAGACCTAGTACTGAGGCCTGCAGTGCCCCACTGCTGGGCACCCTCCACTGTGAAAACTGCCTTTTTATACTCACTCTGTTTCCTGTTAATTTACCAGTTTTTAATCCACAAGAGGACTTGTCCCTTTATCCCATAAGTTCACGTAGGAGCCATTTGATGAGGAGTTTTATCAAACTTTCTGGAAGTCTAGGTAAACAATATCTACTGGGTCATTCTTGTTCATGTTTGTTCACCTCCTCCAAGAACGCTAAAAGGTTAGTGAGAACTTCCATTATAGAATCTATGCTGATTCTTCCTCAATAGCTTTTGTTCACCAATGTGTCTACTAATACTATCTTTAATAACAGATCCCATCAATTTACCCAGCATCAATGTTAGACTGACTGGCCTGTAATTTCCCAGCTCTCTTCTCATATCTTTTTGAAATATGGGGGTTACATTAGCTACCTTCCAGTGCTCAGGAATGGAGGCAGATTGTAATGTTAGATTACATATTTTTGTCAGGAGATCCACAAGTTCACCTTTGAATTCTCTCAGAACTCTTGGATGTATGCCATCTGGGCCTGGTGATTTGTCAGTTTTTAGTTTGTCCATCAGTTGCAGGGTATCCTCTCTCATCACCTCAATGTGACTCAGGTCTTTCAACACCCCACTTGAAATTGGCAGTTCTGGAGTATACAAGCAAGTCCCATCTTCCACAATAAAAGCAGAGGCAAAAATGCATTCAGCTTCTCTGCCATTTCCCTATAATCCTTTAGTAATTCCTTTACCCATTGGTCATTCAAGGTCTCCTTTGTCTTTTGGGACAACCCCCATTTACATAAATGTACATAACAACATTATGGTCACTGTTCCCAACCAATGCTATCACATTTACATTTCTCCACAGGTCTTCAGCATTACTTAGGACCAAGTCCAAGCCTCCCCTGGTAGATTTTGTGACCATCTGCTCCATGGCACAGTCATTGAGAGTATCTAGAAACCTAATCTTTCTCCTGAGTTGGACACATATTTGCCCTATCAGTGTGTGGGTAGTTAAAAATCATCTATTACATCACAGTTACCGTATTTTTCGCACCATAAGATGCACTCCCCCTCCCAAAAAAAAGTGGGGGGGAAAGTGTGTGCGTCTTATGGAGCGAAGGTACGTACCTTCCTCCGGGGGGGGGGTGATCCACTGCCTCCGCCTCTGATCCCGGCGCTTCCCACGCGCCTGCCTGCCTGCCTGGCTCCAGCTTTGACGCTTACAGCAAGCGCCAGGATCGCTCCCTCCGCCCTCCGATCCCAGCGCTTGCTTTAAGCATCAGAGCTGAAGCCAGGCAGACAGGCACGGAGAAAGCACACCACCCCCTCCACAGCTGGTGCTCGCGAAGCGCTGGGTTTGCGGAGGGGGCGGGTGCTTTCTCCGTGCCTGTCTGCCTGGCTTCAGCTGATGCTTAAAGCAAGCGCCGGGATCGGAGGGCGGAGGGAGCGATCCTGGCGCTTGCTGTAAGCATCAGCTGAAGCCAGGCAGACAGGCACGGAGGAAGCACCCGCCCCCTCCGCAAACCCAGTGCTTCGCGAGCACCAGCTGTGGAGGGGGCGGCGTGCTTCCTTCGCACCTGCGTGCCTGGCTGGGAGACAAGCGGTGAGATCGCTCCCTTTGCCCCCATCACAAACCCAGCACTTCGCAGGGAGCGATCTCGCCGCTTGTCTCCCAGCCAGGCACGCAGGCGCCGGCGTGCTTCCCCCGCGCCTGCGTGCCTGGCTGGGAGACAAGCGGAGAGATCGCTCCCTCCGCCCCCACCGCAAACCCAGCACTTCGCAGGGAGCGATCTCGCCGCTTGTCTCCCAGCCAGGCACGCAGGCGCAGGGGAAGCACGCCAGCGCCTGCGTGCCTGGCTGGGAGACAAGTGGCGAGATCGCTCCCTGCGAAGTGCTGGGTTTGCGGTGGGGGCGGAGGGAGCGATCTCGCCGCTTGTCTCCCAGCCAGGCACCTGCGTCTAATGGTCCAGAGTGTCTAATGAACCGAAAAATACGGGTATTTCATCTAGCTGCTTTCCTTTATTATTTTGCAATTTTTAAATCATCCTTTGACCTTTGAATTAGTGGACAATAACAAATTCACGTCAGCCTGAGTCCCTAAGACTTAATGGTCGATCCTGCTGTGCTACCTCATAACATAATAACTGTTACTATCACACATGAGTGCTTAGCAGGGGCAGATTGGGACACCAAAACAGCCTTATGTCAGCAAGGGCCCCACCACTGGTCCAGTTTTCCATGATCCCCCAATGGAGGAAAGAAAGGTGGGGCTATTGCATTCCTCACCAGGAAAGCTAGGAACAGCAGCATCTTTTTTTGCCTGTCCAGCTAACTCCACTCACCTCTACTGGTCAGCCCATGCAACTGAACAGGACCAGACAGTAGTGTTCTCTTCACGCAACTCAGCAGTACTGGGTTGAGCATGGGGGCATGCAGGGGCACCCACCTTGCCTGTGGGGGCAACCTGGGCTCCGCCAGACCAATCTCCTCACCCTCTGGTCTGGTTGAGTCTGGGGAGGGCTCAGGAGAGGCAACCCCCCTGGGGAAAATCCAGGTGGCCATCATGGCCAGTCTTCCCCTGCTGCTTGATGAGAGATGGCAGCTGGTGTGGTGCAGAGTGACAGACTAGGATCTGGGAGACCCAGGTTCAAATTCCTACTCATTGGATGACCTTGTGCCACCCAGTCACTCTCACAGCCAAACCTACCACACAGGATTGTGGTGACAATAAAATAATGCATGCCACCCTGTGTTCCTTGGAAGACATATAATATAAAAATGCTAACTAAATAAATAGAAAAAACTTAGACACAATTTTACATTTTTCTTTCATATGAACATATGAAGCTGCCTTATACTGAATCAGACCCTCAGTCCATCCAAGTCAGTATTGTCTACTCAGACTGGCAGCGGCTCTCCAGGATCTCAAGCTGAGGTTTTTCACACCTATTTGCCTGGACCCTTTTTAGTTGGAGATGCCGGGGATCGAACCTGGGACCTTCTGCTTACCAAGCAGATGCTCTACCACTGAGCCACCGTCCCTCCCCTAATGACCCAACACCCAAATTTATACATTCTAATCGACCCTTTTGCTTTCAAAGGATGTTACATGCATTTAAATGTTCTGCATTTATATAGAAATGTGTTGATTTTCCTCCACATATTATTCATTATGCCATTTACTTCTAAATCTCATAAATGATCTACTTGATACTGGCAGCTCCGGTCTCCATTTATTCTCAAGTTGGCTGCCTTTGCATAATCAAACATTCAACTAGTAGAATTCTGCTCTTTTTGCAGAAGACCAGAACAAAATAGTAAAAAGGGGAAGCTTACACCATTTTGTTCTAGTACTGTCCAAATAACCCACATGTATGAACTGCTCAGGGAATGAAAACAGTGAGGAAGGTGCTGTGGAAGTGGAGTGGGGAAATAGCCTGCAGCGGAGAAAAAAATATTGACAGACCTGACCTGACAGTTTTGTGTCAGCGAGTACTAGCCTGTCTTAAAGTATTCAAGACTAACGAACATCTTAATAGTGTACTGTGAAAATATCTACCTGATAACTAAAGAATGAAATGCGGAATTAAAAACAACCAAACCAAAATAACCTATTGACTCAGCCAAATGGATCAGCTGGAAAAGAACTAGTCTAGTTTTGCTGTTCAGTGTGGAGTTGAAAATGATGCCATCAGTAATTTTACCTGTCT
Organism: Heteronotia binoei; assembly: GCF_032191835.1. Lineage (NCBI taxonomy): Eukaryota > Metazoa > Chordata > Lepidosauria > Squamata > Gekkonidae > Heteronotia > Heteronotia binoei. The sequence continues at coordinate 24,700,961 of NC_083230.1, read as the reverse complement.
CTCATATATCTTTCTTACTCCACATATTCTGTGGTCAGTGCAGAGAAATCTACTGTGGCAAACCTTGATAGCTTAGCCAAGGAAAATAGATTTGTAGCAAGGCATCTGCAAAGTTCCCAAGATAACTGTAGTAGGGCAATGCTATATCACAGAGAGATCATTAATTAATTTTGGGTTTGTAGAATCTTTCAGGCTCAAGTGCCGTGTTCTACTGGAGAAAGTTTTTCTTCCAGGGGGTTTGGTGCCCTCTCACCACACCCCCTCCAGCCTAGAAATAGCAGCTCTCCAGCAGCCCTGGCCTCACTCAATGCACAGCAGCCAAGAAGGTCAGAGCGCCTGCTCCGGCTGCAACGCCACTGAGGATGTTATCCGCAGCTGAGAACGAAACGTCTGGAAGAAAAACTTTCTCCAGTAGAACACGGCACTTGAGCCCGAAAGATTCTACAAACCGTAATGATGATGCCAGCTGTGAAAACCTGAAATCTTTGATTAATTAATTTATTTATTAAGATTTTTCTACCCCAGTTTTGGGATCCAAAACAACTTCCAATTTTATTTTCTTGTTCCCTATTTTATTCTTTGTCTAGGATGGTCATAATAACATTAGGTAGAGAGAGAATGACAGACTAAAGATCAAACAAGTTTCCATGGCAGAATAGGGATTCAAAGCTGGGTTTCCCAGATCCTAGTCTGCCACTCATACAACTATACCACACTGGTTCTCAAAAATCCATTGTATGTATAAAGTGCCATCACCTCACAGCCAACTTGTGGCAACCCCATAGGGTTTTCAAGGCAAGAGACGTACAGAGGTGGTTAGTAGGGATGCCATTCCCCAGGTGGGGGTGGGGGATTCCCCAATTCCATCGCCTCCTACCTGCCACCAGCCAACTGGCCTTCATGGGAAGTCCCATCCCAAGCCCCACCCCCAACAATGACTACCAATGGCAACCACTCTCCCTCCCCTCCTGCGAGATTTAAAGGGCCCTCCAATGTGGCCCACTGATCAGATGGAGGGACCTTTAAATTTTGCAGGACGGGAGGGAGGGTCAACTACTGGCCACATGCCTGAACTCCAAGCCGTGAATTTGCCACTTGGAGTTCAGGCACTCTTCCCTTCCCCCGGTATCTTGCAAAAAGCATTTAAAGGGCCCCTTTATATGTTTTTTTTGCAAGAAGAGGGGGGCAGTGTGCGCGCCTGAACTCCAAGCAGCAAATGCACTGCTTGGAATTCAAGTGTGCAGGGAGCTGGTCACGAACATTATGTCACTTCTGCATGACATCAATACATCGGGGACATCCCTATCCCCTCCAGAAACACCCCCAAAGTCCTCCACTGGTAATGAGGAAGGACCTGGCAACCCTGGTGGTTAGCCACTGCTTGCCCCTGTGAAGCAATCCTGGACTTCATTGGTGGTTTTCCATCCAAGTACTAACCAAGAGCTGATCCTGCTTAACTTCTGAGAGATGATAAGGTCAGGCTAGGTCAGTCTATCTAGGTCAAGCTGAAAATCAATTACTAAGTAATACAACTAATCTACATTTATGGGCTTGGGTCCTATTAAAGATTCCCATGCATAAGAACACAAGAGAAGCCACGTTGGATCAGGCCAATGGTTCATCCAGTCCAACACTCTGTGTCCCACAGTGGCCAAAAAACCCAAGTGCCATCAAGAGGTCCACAATGGGGCTAGAAGCCCTTCCACTGCCCCCCCCCCAGCACAAGAATACAGAGCATCACTGCCCAAGACAGAGAGTTCCAACAATAAGCTGTGGCTAATAGCCACTGATGGACCTCTGCTCCACATACTTATCCATTCCCCTCTTGAAGCTGTCTATGCATGCTAAATAGTCTTGGCTGATGAAGCATGCTTGCTCTTGTACAAGCACTTCCACCAGTACAAAATCTGTGGTATTCTGTGAGCCCTTGTGCAAATGGAAGTTTGAATATAAGAGACAGAAAGTGTGCAATCTAGTGTACAGTGAATTTGTTCATAGGAACATAGGAGTCTTGAAGCTTGTTATTGTAAGGGCCATACCAAAATAATATTGCACAAGTGAGGTGCAGAAATAATGGCCAATTGACTAAGGAGATTAGAATAAATAGAGGTGTCCAACAGGGCTGCATCTTGGCTCCCTACCTTTTTAATTTCTATATAAATGATATCAGTAGTCATCTTTTTGGTGAACACTACTCACCTCACTTGGCTCAAAGGCCTATTTCAAATCTGTGTTATACCCAGGGTTGGAATTCTAGCAGGAGCTCCTTTTCATATTAGGCCACACGCCTCTGATGCAGCCAGTCCTCCAAGAGCTTACAAAAAAGAGCCTTGTAAGCTCTTGGAAGATTGGCTACATCAGGGGGTGTGACCTAATATGCAAAGGAGCTCCTGCTAGAATTCCACCCTGGTTATATCGATGATATTGTGTTGTCATTTTGGTCTTGGATTGTGCTAAGCTATCTATTGAATGTTTTTGCTTCATATTGTTTCCAGAAGTCTTTGGATATAAACTATCAAAAGACAAAAGTGGTTGTTTTTTTGCAAAGGTGCACCTTCATGCCACCTATTTTGGTCTATGAATGGCCATCCGATTGTTCAGGTGAACACCTTTTACTATTTTAGGTATCTTGTTTTCCTATAATTTGATCTGGACAAACTAGCATCAATACATTCATCAGCACTTCTAAGATTTGTTTGGACCAAAGGAGGAAACTGCATACCAGCTGCCATTCATGCCTTTCAGGCAAATGGAGCCAAGGTCAATGACAAATATGAGTCCTGTTTAACTTCTTTCATGTGGTCATTGTCAACTCTCCCTAGGAGTATCTCAGGTCTGTCTATCCGTTTACTAAACCATCCTTAGAAGCTAAAGCTTGGATAGCGATTTTAGGTTAGGTTAGGTTTCTTCGATTTATATCCCTCCTTCCCTGCTGAAGCAGTCTCAGGGCAGCTCACAGTTTACAACGAAACAGCAATAAAACATTGGGCGTTTTCGCACTGACCTTCAAGTGGTGCGACCACCCTCCTCACGCCGGCGGATCTGCAGGGATTTCGCACCAGAAGCGCCGGCGCACCCAAAAGAGCCGGCGACTTCCGTCGCGAAACCAGCTCAAACGGAAACCGCCAAGAAGCAGGAAAACGTTTGAGCTGGTTTCGCGACGGAAGTCGCCGGCTCTTTTGGGTGCGCCGGCGCTTCTGGTGCGAAATCCCTGCAGATCCGCCGGCGTGAGGAGGGTGGTCGCGCCACTTGAAGGTCAGTGCGAAAACGCCCATTGAGTTAAACATTAAGTTAAAAACATTAAGTTAAAAACAATTCAGGTGCTAATTCCAATACAATTTAATGATGGTATTCCTCATTAGACTAAAGATTCTTTATTCCTATTTATACCATGTAGATAAAGATGATTTTTTTTTTTAAGTTCTTGGTTAAAATTGGTAAATGGCAAGCTACAGAGAATTGGCTTTTCCCATGAGCTCTTTAACCAGATGGACTATTCTTCTGCATGTCAATGTATCAGATCTAGTATCTTACATATTGATAAATGGAGTAGTTGCTGCAGAGCTTGAAGTCTTTCAATCCCAAAGTTATCCCTGCCTGCTTACTGTAAATATTTAACAGTTCCTAAGTATAGAATACTTTTCTCCAAGGCTAGATTAACCCTCCCATGAACCCCCCCCCCCAACACACACTATACTACTTTGGCATAAGGGTCAAAATAGCGTTGCCAATCCCCAGGTGAGGGCAGGGGATCCCCCGGTTTGGAGACTCTCCCCCCACTTCAGGGTAATCAGAAAGCGGGGGGAGGGGAGGCAAATGTCTGCTGGGAACTCTGTTATTCCCTATGGAGATTTATTCCCATAGAAAATCATGGAGAATTGATCTGTGGGTATCTGGGGCTCTGGGGAGGCTGTTTTTTGGGGTAGAGGCACCAAATTTTCAGTATAACATCTAGTGCCTCTCCCCAAAATACCCCCCAAGTTTCAAAAAAATTGGACCAGGGGGGTCCACTTTTATGAGCCCCAAAAGAAGGTGCCCCTATTCTTCATTATTTCCTATGGAAGGAAGGAATTGAAAAGGTGTGCCGTCCCTTTAAATGTGATGACCAGAACTCCCTTTGGAGTTCAATTATGCTTGTCACAGCCTTGATCTTGACTCCACCCCTAATGTCTCCTAGCTCCACCCCCAAAGTCCCCAGACATTTCTTGAATTGGACTTGGCAACCCTAGGTCGAAATGACCCTCTGTTACAGCAGAAAGCAATGGAAACCTGATAGCTCTCTCAGTCATGGCATTAGCTACTAAGAAAAAAAAAATCAGGCCTCAAGAATGACTTCCTTCAGAAATGCAGGACAAAAGAGAGTAAAATTTGGAATTGGGGTCAAAAATACTCCTCACTGAAAACAAGCACATAAATGGAGTCCAGTTGACCATACCATATTTAAATGACTTGCCATTGGGACAATTAGCAGGCAGATTCCTAGGAATTCCTTTCTCTGAGCGGCTATGTGACTGTAAATCTGGTGACGCGGACACTATTTGGTACTTCTTTATAGTTTGTAATAAGTATAATTTGGCTTGCAATAAACGGACTACAATCCATATCCAAAAATGGAGTTCTGCCACAAAGTAAGAGTTTGCCGCAAGATAATTAGCAGCTATTGATCCAAATTTGACTGGCGGTTGCAAATTTTTTGTCTGCGGCATTTGATGGTATCATTTCCTAACATAAAAATTTATATCTGTGTTTTCCATATTGTATATTTATGTTCTCTATATTGTCTGTACGTTAACGTAATACTTTTGTATGCTTATCAACTTTTGGTCTTCAGGTATTAATAAATGGCTGAGACTATTGAAAGGGATATATTTAAAAAAAATCTGATGGCACTATGTTCTATTATATGCTATTTCCTAGGGTTGCCAACTAGCCTAGATAAAATTTCCCATTCCTTTCAGTAGATGCTTAATAGGAAGTTATTTACCAGGTGTTGTTACTGACCTCCATGCCGTGAAAACTTTCACCTTCCCACTTCCATCCATTAAGCATCTACTAAAGGGGCAGGATATTTTTCTCAAAGCCAATCGACTACCTCACATCTCCTTAACACAGCACTGTAGTATAGAGTTCACGGATATTCTGCTATTCATCATAAGCAGGCTACCAAAGATCAGTATCCTGCAGCTTTCAAGATGGCTACTGGAGAGCCAGTTTGGTGTAGTGGTTAAGTGTGTGGACTCTTATCTGAGAGAACCGGGTTTGATTCCCCACTCCTCCACTTGCACCTGCTAGCATGGCCTTGGGTCAGCCATAGCTCTGGCAGAGGTTGTCCTTGAAAGGACAGCTGCTGTGAGAGCCCTCTCCAGCCCCACCCACCTCACAGGGTGCCTGTTGTGCGGGAGGAAGTTATGGGAGATTGTGAGCCGCTCTGAGACTCTTCGGAGTGGAGGGTGGGATATAAATCCAATATCTTCTTCTTCTTCTTCTTCTACTGTTCCACTGGCCATACTTCTCCTACAATGCATTCATGCCTCCATTTCTGTGCGAGATACATGGCTGTTTAATAGCTATTGAAAAAATGAAGTGTGGACCTGCTAGAGTTTACCCATCATTTCCCTTACCTACAGTCTGAAGTGGCAAAGTCCATTCAGCTATTTTAGGACACTATCGCCTTTTTCTATTGCATTGCATAGGTCACCTTGCTTGGATGGGTCTGGGTTTTCCATAGAAGGAAGGTGATTTTTTCATTACACAGCACAATGTCCAATATTCTCAGCAAAAGCACGAACTGCCAAGAACCTTTCATCCTCCAACACATAGAATTTGAGACAGTCATGCAAATTACTGGCTGGTATGGTCAAAATCCAAGAGCAAACATAATCCTTTTCCCCTCAGGCTAGCCAACACACACAGAAAAATTCACTTGAATTACATTTTCACCGGCATTACCGAGAGATCATGATCTATGTTTTTCTAGTATTGAAGAATGTTTCCCATTTGTGTTAGAATTAGCATTTGAAACAGAGATGTATTTACATTGAAGGAACTATTTAAGATAAAATGAGTTTCTAAACCAATGAGATACCTGTAATGCATTTGTATTAACTCCCATATTGACAGCAGGAGAGGGGCTTTTTTACGCCAGGTGCCTTCAACAAGATAATCTTCCTAAAGCCAAACAAAAAACATATATTGTTTAATTTCCTTTTTCTACTATTGCTGGAGAGAGGTGGCAACTGAAATGGACTAAGGCTGCAATTTTATGTGCATTAAGTTAAGACTCCAGAGCCAACATGGCATAGCAGTTAGATTATTAGAGTAGTACTGGGAAAGGCCAGGTACAAATCCCCACTAATCCCTAGAGACAGCTCCAGAGCGTTATGTGCTTCCCAGGCCTGTGTATTCCTGAGAAGTGTAGAACTTCAGAACACACCTCTCTACCTGACCAGGGACATCTCTGAGGAAAATTCAATGGGTCATTAGGACCACATTTTAGTTAGGAGATATTGGAAAGACACTGGAGAGCCATCGTTAGTCAGTGTCAATAAAACTATGCAAGGTAAAACCAGTAGATTGCCTCAACATGCAGCAGCTTCTCCAGAGTCAGTGTGGTGCCGTGGCTTGAGTATTGGGATAATATTTGAGAGACCCAGGTTTGAATCCACACTCTGCCATGGAAGCTAGCTGGATGACCTGAGACCTGTCACAGACTGTTAACAGGGTTGCTGTGGAGAGGAGATAACAATATAAGCTACCTTAGATCCCCACTGGAAAGAAAAGTGCGGCATAAATGTGGTAAATAAATAAATAAATGGTGGGGGTTTTTAATATAATTCAGAACATTTCTATGCTGCCTGTCCGCCCAATTCAGGGTTGGCAAAGCAGCAAGCATTAAAACATTTCAGACATTAAAAAGCATTTCAAAACAAATATATAAGTAAAACATGATAAACACATGCAAACACACAAACAGGGAGAAGGACTAATAAGAGTTAATGATGGAACATCAAACCAAACAAAAACGCTTTTAAATATATATATATATATATATATATATATATATATATATATATATATATATATATATATATATATATATATATATATATATATATATATATAATTTTCAGTTTTTCTCATATAACAAAGTGTCCATTAATCTTCGTTATATTTCAGCATCACAACTTAAATAGTCTAACATCACAACTTAAATCAGTTGTAGAACAATGAGCTCTCTTATACAAATTTAGCATCTGAAAATTAGTTATACAATTATAAATTCAATTTTAAAAGTAAAGCAAATTTTTGTAGTACAGGTTTTTAGGAATTACTTCCTCTTCTGTTAAATAATGTTACAGGGAACCATGCCAGTATAAATTTCCCCTGGTCTTTATCTGACTGAAACATAAATGGGTCGTTTGTGCTCTTACCCAAAACAAAATGACCTCATAATCGGGACTGCCTGGTGGAAGACAACAATGCAAGGAGGTGGATGAATCTCCCTGACAAGGCTCTTTCACAGATTGCCAGCCATCTAGCAGAAGCAACTACTGCAGGGCTTCTGAGAATGCCCACAGTGGATGGGAAGGTTCATAGGGAAGAAGGCAGTCTTTAAGGTATGCTGTCCTCAAGCTGTATTAGGGCTTTCAAGGTCAATACCATCACCTTGAATTGGGCCTGGAAGCAAATTGGAAGCCAGGATAGAAGGAACAAGACTGGAGAGATATGGTCTCTGTCAGCTTTCTGGCTGCAGTATTCTTTACCAACTATAGCTGTCTTCCAGGGCTGTCCCATGTGAAGCACATTTCAATAATCTTAGCTAGATGTTTCCAGGGCACGCAGCCCAGTGGCAAGATCTTTCCTCCCAGGAACAGCAATAGCTGGCTCACCAGGAGACCTGGGTCCAGCAGTACCCCCAAACTGCAAAACTGCTGGATGCAACTACACCCAGAAAAGGAGATATCTCAGCTCCTAAGTCCAACCTTCTGTCCAGACCCCCAGCTCTCCACAAGGTTTTGCAATCTCCGCCCCCCCCCCCCCCAAAAAAAAGAAACCTTGGTCCAGTCTGGGCAGCAAAGCCCACCAAGGGAGACCCTGCATCCCCCAAGGAGATTCCTGTGGTTCATCCCCAGCTCTACGAAAAGGGGGGAAAGGGAGGCAGATGCTGACTTCCCTGAAGGCTGGATTGAGCTGGCCTCAGAGCACCTGGAAGGATCACTTGGCCCAGTGGAGCTAGTCTTTCCTGTAGCTGGAGGAGAACTAAATAGGAAGCCGTTTCACAACAAGAAAATGGATAACAGATAATATGCATTAGATAAAAGTTTATGGCTGTTCTAGTACACAAAGTAGAATTTTATGGGATGGATTTTAATGCATTTCCCCATCTATAAAACGGAAACTTGGATGACATGCTTACAAAATTGTTTGAAGGATAAATCCAAGGATTACGTGGGGAGGGGGAAAGGAATAATCATCCCAACCCAAGAATACTGTGAACATATAAAAACCTACAGCGGTACGTAGCTCTCAAAATGAGATAAACAACCAATATCCCTTATTTAAGACTGCCAATTCAAAAAAAGACATTAGTTTGATATACTATTCTAAAAGTGAAATACATTGGAATATTGATGTATATCTCTACTTGGTGAGAATGGGTTTAACATGTAATGAGATAAGAAACCAATATCCTTGTTCCATCCCAGAGAGGTGTTTATCTCATTACATATGCTAAACCCATCTTCCACTATATTCTAATGTATTCTTTTTTTTGTATTGGCAAACTGGAATGACGTTTATCATGTATGCTGCATCTTAAAAAGTAACTTAGGTGGACAGGAATGCCTCTGAGAAAAACATGCTCTCAGTTTAACCCAGGCTTGAGGAGCAACAGAGCAATTAACAGAGTTGGCTTTTATTCCCATTGACACTCTCACCGTCATTCTTCAATTCTGACATGTTTACTGCCTTTGTTGTAGTCCCACACAAATGGTGCTCTTTCAGTTTGTTAATGTCAACATTTTCCCTATTGGATTCTAACTTTGTATTACTTTGCATCCATAGCAACTGCCCCACCAGCTATATATAGCATGGCTCATTGTATCCCATTTCATCGTCTGACGAAGTGTGCATGCACATGAAAGCTTACGTTCTGAATAAAACTTGGTGAATCTTAAAGGTGTTACTGGACTCCATACAGAAAAGGTTAGTAAGTAAGTAATATATATATTACAAGAGTGCCTTTGCCATTGTTTCAGTGCACTGGCACAGATATGTGAACGGTTCACATTTTACTGCGATTATTGGCAATTCTTTACCATTTTTGTTTCTCTAAAGCAAAGGTATCAAACTCATTTGCTACAAGGACTGGATCTGACATAAATGTCACTTTGCCAGGCTGGGTCATGTGTGCCGTAAAATGCAACATCAGCTACTGGAGATATAAACTTGATCAAGGTAATTTCAGACGTTGCATGGCAACAGCAGGTGAATGACAATAGCAGCTTGATTACATTAGGTGTGATGAGCAGAGGGATAGTAGGCATGAAGATATAATAATAATAATAATAATAATAATAATAATAATAATAATAATAATAATAATAAAATTTTATTTATATCCCGCCCTCCCCGCCGGGGCAGGCTCAGGGCGGCTTACAGGGTGTGGCAAAAGCCATGTTAAACAATAAAACAATTATACATTTCTATACCATTTAAAATTTACCATTAAGTTTACATAATATAAAAGTCTAAAATCAATCTAAAATAATCTCATCTTATTGCTATCTCGGTTATATTGATGTTAGTGATGGCATGGTGTTCATTTCAGGTTCCATCTTGGAAGGCTAGCCGGAAGAGGGCAGTTTTGCACGCCCTACGGAATTGGCTAATGTCCCGTAGGGCCCGCACCTCTTCCGGCAGCTGGTTCCACCATTGGGGTGCTTTTATAGAGAAGGCCTGTTCTCTAGTTATTTTTAGTTTGGCCTCCTTTGGCCCAGGTACTTCCAGAAGGTTTTGTGAGTTGGATCGCAGTGCTCTCTGGGGAACATATGGAGAGAGGCCGTCCCTAAGGTAAACAGGTCCTCGGCCATATAGGGCTTTAAAGGTAATAACCAGCACCTTGTAACGAACCAGCACTGGTAATGAGACAGGAAGCAGCAGCAACCCCAGGGAATCATACAATCATAGAGTCAGAAGGGATCTCCAGGGCAGGGCCAGCCCTAGAATGCATAGAGCCCCCGGCAGCCTCGCTGCCCCCCTCCGCAGTGGTTCATAGTGCTATCCCCCCCCCCGCAGCGCCTCCTCTGTACCTCGTCCCTTCATCACAATTTTAATGCCAGGGAATGGGCAGTGAAGTGCTGCACTCCCCCTGCCAATCAGCTGATCAACAGGTAAAACTACACCGGGGGGCTGGCCCGTCTGGCATGCTCAAGATCAGCACCGGGGCAGTGACGGCAAGTCAGCTGCTGAAAGAGTGGCCGCGCCACTTTCTCCCCCACACACACTTCATTCCTGGATTGTGTGGGAAGGAAGTGGGGAGGAGAAAGTGGCGTGGCTGCTCTTTCAGCTGGCTCGCCGCCACTGCCCAGCGCTGATCTTGAGCACGCCAGAGGGGCGGCATAGGAGCTTCCAGTCCCTGGTCAGCCTTCAAAGAGCCTGGGAGCGTGATGCTTCATTGCCCATTCCCAGGCATTAAAACTGTGACAAAGGGATGCAGGAGGGAGGAGAAGGCAAGTAGAGTTTTGCCTGGGGGCAGGGTGGGAGGTCGAATTTGACACCCCTGCCCTACCGGCGCCCTAGGCAAATGCTTAGTTTGCCTAGTGGGTGGGCCAGCCCTGCTCTAGGGTAATCTAGTCCAACCTCCTGTACAATACAAGAAATGCACAAATACCCCCCATCCCCAGTGACCTCTGCTCCATACCCAGAAGAGATTGGGTTGCCAAGTCCAACTCAGGAAATATCCGGGGACTTTGGGGTGGAGCCAGGAGCAACGATGTGACAAGCACAATTGAACGCCAAAGGAAGTTCTGGCAATCATATTTAAAGGGACCACATATCTTTTAAATGTCTTCCCTTTATTTGGAAATAATGACGGATAGGGGCACCACCTTTTGAGAATCAAAAAAAGGATAGGGGCACCTCCTCATAGAATTGGACCCCCTGGTCCAATCTTTTTGAAGAAAGGCACTGGATGCTATGCTGATAGTTTGGTGCCTCTGTCTCAAAAAACAGCTCCCCTAAAGCTCTGTATGGGCCAGATGTGGCCCTTGGACCACATATTTGACACCCCTGCTCTAAAGCATCTCTACAAAGCAATTTAGTCCCTCCCTTCTCACACTAGCTATTTTAGCACCCCAACTATCCTTTAACTTAAAGGCTTTTTTGAGGAACCATATTTTTAAAGCTCCACATTTGCCTGTAGAGTCAGATGTTGCAGAATGCCAGGCTAGAACAAGGGGAAGCAAATAAGGGCTGTAAACATACAGAATAGGCACTGTGTTGTCTGACAGCAAATTTATTTAGCTTTGTTTACTCTTTTCTGGTCTCTCTCGGCCTAGCTCTGTTCAGAATGTAGCCATGAACATGGAAAAGGACAGTTCAAGTAATGAACTACCCTCATTCATCTCTTAAATGTCAGTGATATCAGCAGTAAATGTTAGCATGGTTAACAGTTTCATTGCTGGTCATTACTGACGAAGCAAGCCTTTATAACTCTTTTATTTCACAAAGGCCTTTTTTCATGTAAAAGAGCCCCACAGGTACCCAAAAGTGAGCTCTCACCCTCAGGTAGCTTTCTCATGTCTCATGGGGTCATGTCTATCATCCAGTCATGTGATAAGAAGAATTCTTCCAGGCTAATATGTAGAATAAAGTCAAGAATCCTTTCTCTTTAGGGTTGCCAAGTCCAATTTAAGAAATATCTGGGGACTTTGGGGGTGGAGCCAGGAGACTTTGTGGGTGGAGCCAGGAGACATTAGGGGTGGAGGCAAGATCAAGGATTTGACAAGCATCATTGAACTCCAAAGGGAGTTCTGGCCATCACATTTAAAGGGACACCTCTTCAATGCCTTCCTTCCATAGGAAATAATGAAGGATAGGGGCACCTTCTTTTGAGGCTCATAGAATTGGACCCCCTGGTCCAATCGTTTTGAAACTTGGGGGATATTTTGGGGAAAGGCACTAGATGCTGTACTGAAAATTTGGTGCCTCTACCTCAAAAAACAGCCCCCTAGAGCCCCAGATACCCGCGGATCAATTCTCCATTATTTTCTATGGGAATAAATCTCCATAGGGAATAACAGAGTTCCCAGCAGACATTTCCCTCCCCTCCCCCCGCTTTCTGATGACCCTGAAGTGGAGGGAGGGCCTCCAAACCGGGGGATCCCCTGCCCTCACCTGGGGATTGGCAACCCTATTTCTCTTAGTTACACAGAATTTGAGGGAAATTTCCTCTGTGCTGTCCTTCAGAACAGATCACCATACCAGAACAAACTGTTACTCAGCTTTAACTCTAGTTTCTCCCACTTTTACAACTGATCTCCAGCTGGCAGAGATCAGCTTCTCTGGAGAAAATGGCTGCTTTGAAGGGTGGACTCTATGGCACTGGACCATGCTGAGGCCCCTCTCCAAGCCCTGCCCTCTCCCAGATCCATCCCTAAAGTTTCCTGGTATTTTCCAACACAGACCTGGCAACCCTATCCTTTCCTTTAAGCGTAACAACATTATTTAAGGCATCATATTACAAAATAAACACACACAAATCCCAGTTTGATTCCCAGTAAATCTAGTGAGCCAGAGATGAGAAGATCTGGCAAAGTTAGCATACAGCATGGATCTGCGATGTTTTGCAATTAAAGATTCAAACTACAAGATAAAATAAGACCGCAAGGAAACATCATACAAAAGGAGATTGTTTAGATCGTTAGCCATGCAGAAGTTGTTAAGCATATGTCTGGCATAGGGATAGACTTATCCCCCGTTTAACAGATACAATAATTTTACATCCATTTGGAACAACAGATAGAATACAGGAAATGATAACCAATTCATTATGCAGTGGATACAATCGGCCACAAGAACAGCAGGTAGTGAAAGATGAAACTGGAAACAATGGGTTCAATCCAGACTAAATTGGCAATTTCTGCCAATACCATTCCTTTTGCAGACTCTCATGCCATTCCACAGGGTTCCCTATCCCCCTAGAGCAGTCTTGAAGGGAGATCAGTGGGTTGCAGTGGGAGGAGAGAAGGAGGAAAGTTCCATTCTGCCACTGGAAAATTTAATCTGGGTCCAACTAATAGGTCCCTTCAACTAAACTAGATCCTAAAACTCTATTCCGCAATATCTTGCTCCAACAAAGAAAGATTCAACCCCCCCCTCCCAATCACAAAAATAAAAATCATTCTGCATTGGTGAAAGGCCTTCTCCCTTGAAGGAAGGATTTGTAGCAGTCATGGGATCCAATTTAGCAGAAAAGAGTCACAGGACTCAACCCAGTGTATTTAAAACACAAAAAGAAGGATTAGAAGATGAAAAAAAAGGAATGATTGGTACATGGTGCTGCTAATTGTAGCTGAAGGTTTTTAAAAACACCTTCCTGGGTAAATATATCACAATACAGAAATTAAATTGCAATTAATCAAATGCTCCAAGATGATGCTTATATCATAGACTGACAATATAATTCCAACAATAGGTTCTTGTAGGACAGCAATTAAATTAAAAGATAAGAAAGAAACTGTACAATTTATTGAGGTTAATGAAGAGAGCATATCAAATTTATAATTACAAAGAAGTTTAACAATAAGATTAATTAGAGTATGCAATCTGTTACAAAAAGGGGTTCTAAACATTGAAGATAGATTCCTAGCAATAGGGAATGGAAAGCAGAACACAAGTTTTAAAAATTAAATTTTAAACACCTTAGTAGTTGTATCAAGATACAAAACTTTACTGTTATGAGAAAATTTTTAAAAGATAAACCAGTAACAACAGAATGGATATTTCCCTTAGTGGTACAAGGAAAAAAGGACAAAATCCAAACACTGTGCTTAAATCCTAGAGAAATATGTTGAAATAGATTGTCTATTAAACTTTTTGTCAAATGTCAAGGGCCAAGCTATTTATTATGTACATATTCTAGGTGCTTGCAGTTAATTCTGAAAAAAACTTTGCTATGTGGCCATGTATTCACCATTTGACAGTTTCACAAGACTGCCATTTTATGTTCTTCCCATTTTTTTTTCCAGAAAAGGGTGTGGTGGGCTGTTGAGGATGTGGTGGACCCAAAAATTAAGATGACATCTTAATTTGGGACACAATATCAGAGGACTGTGGTCAGAGAGTTTGAGCAATATTTTTTTCTTTTACATGAAGCTGTGTAAAAACTAAATGCAAGTTTATAATGAGAGAAATTTCATATTTAGAGGATAGGTATCTTGGATGGAAAAGAGATAGTGTGACTATCACAAAGAATTCTGCACCGGAAGAGAAGATGGGGTTCAGAAACACTGATGCCTAGTGTAGCATAGAAAACAATATATTCGCAGTCTTTATTGAAAAGAATACACAGGGGTGTTGCAAGAAGTAACATCAGAGGAAATCTGACAGGGTAAATTCATAATGGAAAAAGATGTTAGCCTTGAAATATTTTGATAATTTGAGGTAAATTGAAGTATTAAAAGAGATGTCTGAACACAGATTATGAGGTGCAGTTATTTTGCAGATATATAACTAGGGTTGCCACGTCCTTCTTCTCTAGTGGGGGACTTTGGGGAGTGTTCCTGGAAGGGTGGGGACATCCTCAATGCGATAATGTCACACAGAAGTGATGTCCCTATGTTGGGGACCAGCACCCCACATGCCTGAACTTCAAGTGGTGAATTCGCCACTGGAGTTCAGGTACCCTCTCACTTCTTGCAAATAGCATTTAAAGGGTCTCTTTAAATGCTGTTTACAAAAACAGCAGGGCTGCACGCTGAACTCCATTGGCAAATTCGCCATTTGGAGTTCAGGTGTGCAGCCAGCAGTCACCCTTCTCCCTCCCCGCTGCAAGATTTAAAGGGCCCTCTAGCTGACCTGTGGGAGCAGGGGCGGGGGGCATGCCTGAACCCCAGATTGAATTCAGCACTTGGAGTTCAGGCATGCAGCCAGTGGCTGCTCCCCTTTCTCTTTCCTGCAAGATTTAAAGGGCCCTTCCATGGATCAGCTAGAGGGCCCTTCAACTCTTGCAGGACAAAAGGGGGAGGGGTGGTCGTTAGTGGTCACTCTTGGGAGTGGGGCTTCCCCTTGCCAGACAACTGGTGGGCAGCAGACAGGAGCCTGCAAAATCAGGGGTCCCCTGCCCCCATGTGGAGGCTGGCATTCCTATACCAGTAGTGTATGTATCTAGCTGTCCAACCCAAAACAGAATTTAGGCCCAACCATAGTTTAAAACTACCAATATAAATGGACTTAGAAGGGAGTAACTCTGCTTAATATTGCATTGTAGCTCTATGACAGTAACACTCAACAATTTAATCCTTGTGTTTACATGTAAAACGATTTCATGTGTTTTTGGATGAGACACCCAGATCACTAGTAACTAGTAATTATTTTTCAAGAAGATCTTGAGTGATATTCCTCCAGTTTTACAACAGTTATTTTTCAATTGAAGTTATGTGATTTTAAATTGCTTTATACTCCAGAGAGGACATAGTCATAGCAGACATATTACCTAGCACTTATGAGAAGAAAAATGGTACTCCAGATGCAGAATTGCTTACTATGCATGCAAATTTGTTGAACAGAACAACAAGAGATGTTGAATAGAACAACAAGAGATCCATGGCAGCTCATTTGCATATTAGATCACACCCCCTGGCACCACCATTGTTTTGCACGGGGGGGGGGTTACAGAAAAGGTCCAGCAGGAACTAATTTGCATGTTAGGCCACACTCCCTGACACCAAGTCAGCCAGAACTGCATTCCTATGCATTCCTGCTCAAAAAAAGCCCTGCATGGCAGAATGTAAAAGTTTTTGATGAAACAACTATGACACATTAATAAAGGAATTAAATCTAAATGTGATGCAAAAAAAATATTATTACAAAAGGAATTCAGCACAACCGGTGGAATTCTTTTCTAAGATGGAATGAGAATCCAATGGTTGAAGATCAGATAAGTAAATATGGAAAACCATAAAAAATAATTGGTAAAGGAGAAATGTAAAAAGAGTGCAAGAGACACTGAATTGACCAAAATAGAATAAGAAAGCATTAATGTGAGAGTCACGTGAAACATGAGAGACTGGCTTCAGTTATCCATTGAGCCTAACAGTGTAGTGGAGATTTGAAAGAAATTAACTTTTAAAGCCTTACGCAGCCTGGGACCTACATACCTACGGGACTGTCTCTCCCCATACGAGCCCCAGAGGCCTCTACGATCGGCCAATCAGCATCTTCTGATCATCCCTGGCCCAAAGGACGTCTGACTTGCCTTGGCCAGGGCCTTTTTGGCCCTGGCCCCAACCTGGTGGAATCAGCTCCCCAAGGAGATACGGGCCCTTCTGGATTTATTGCTATTCTGGAGGGCCTGTAAAACGGAGCTGTTCCGCCAGGCTTTTGGCTGAGGCAGGCGGGCGTCCTCACACCAGCTAATTGGCCTCCCTGCACTGACCGCATCCAGTGTTCAACCTGTGAAGGATTTACATATCTGTACACCGATGCTGCCTCATTTTAATTTATTTTAATGGTCTGTTTAAATTTAATTGTTTTATGATGTGATTTTAATTATTTATTATGTTGTAATCCGCTCTGAGCCTGACCTGGGAAAGGGTGGACCAGAAATCAGAAGAAAGAAAGAAAGAAAGAAAGAAAGAAAGAAAGAAAGAAAGAAAGAAAGAAAGAAAGAAAGAAAGAAAGAAAGAAAGAAAGAAAGAAAGAAAGGAAGGAAGGAAGGAAGGAAGGAAGGAAGGAAGGAAGGAAGGAAGGAAGGAAGGAAGGAAGGAAGGAAGGAAGGAAGGAAGGAAGGAGGGACTTAACCGAAACAGAATGAATTAAGAACGTAAAGGTTAAGATCTGAATGTATAGCCCAATAATTATGTTAGACTAAAATTAAAAACATTAAATCTTGATATACATGAGTATACATTTATTTCTTACAAAGTAGATTTAAAAAACAAACAAACAGATCTTGGCCTTGGTGATTGCCTCAATTAAGAAATCAAATTGTACAGCAACAACCAAAAATGACAGTTATTGACCATGACCATTCACATTTCAGCCCACTGGCCTTCCTTAACGGTCGAACAAATAATATTGCAGAATGGCTCCTGACATTACAATACAACAATCATTGACGAAGATGGGAGGAAAAGGCAGATATATTAATCAGAGATCTCATTCTTGATAGTTTGCTGCCATGGTTAGGTACACTTCCTTATAGTATTGGTTTGATCCTAAATTTTTAAAGATATTCTTTCTTGCTTTGCCTGGCTGGCTCCATTGAATTTTTCTGACCAAGCAGAATTTGAGTGTGTTTCATTGGTAGAACACTGTGCCACTCCAGCATGGTACTTTTTCCAAAGTCCCCCTGCATCAGTTATTCGTGGTAAGTTTTGTTTTGTTTTCTTTTAACATAGCATGCAAAGAATTAGGCTGGAACCCTTAATTTTGATATACTTAAAAAAAAAAAGTAGAGAAGTTTTTACATGAACATTAAAAATGTGAAACTCTCTACAAGTAAACTGAAGTGGTACAGCCCATCATTCTACTTCATTGTGCTACACTTCTAGACCAGGCCCAAGTCTGACTGTGCCACATTGATTCTCTATCCAGACATTGCTATTTAACACTATAGCAACAAATCAGAACTAAACCCATTTACACTGAACGATGAACCTTTTAAGGTGGTGACTAATAATAAACTGTAATTTAGCTGTGCTGAATTTAAGATTTTTTTGCCAAATGTATGCTTTTCAGCGTATCACACATCTTGACCCAGATACCCACAGCCCAATGGATTAGTAGAAAATGGCTTTTAAATAATTAAGAAATGCTTTAGAAAAGAACTAGACTCTAAGTACAGCCATATTTGGCAGTACCAAATTACAAAACTACACAATTAAGAAACTGGATGGTCACCTGCAGGGAGTTGTTGTTTGAGATGAATGCTAGAATTAGACTCCCTCTGATTCAGAAAACAAAACCAGTGAGGGAGGGAGTAATTGAATAGAAATAAGGTAGAAAGGAAAGTGAAAGAAAAGGTGTTTTATGATTGGAGCATTTAACACCTTATCATAAATAGAGGGGAAAAAAACAGTTCTGCAGAATGGAAAATATCAGGGGGGATAAGGATACAACGTGTACAAAAGTATAAGAAGTCGGGGGTGGGGGGGAGGTTAGATCTAATTTAGAATCAGAAATTATGAATAGGAAAAAAATGTACAGTTCAAAATGCAAGGTTGTGGAAAACCCAAATATGGAGATTTTCTACAATAAGCTGGAGTCAAGGGAGGAAATGATCAGATTCAGGGATTCAACTGAAGATCAAAGTCAACTGAGTTCAAAGTCAAATTCTTCAAGAAAATTCTTCTGGAAGAGAAAGACAAAATATAATTTTGCCAGTTGCCCCCTGCCACTGCTTTCGCCTTTAAACCCCATGTTGTTCTGAGACTCCCTTAATCCAAGAGGCACATTTCAGGGTGAATAGTTGGCTGCAGTGGGGAAATAGGTCTGTTCCATGAGTTGAGCTCCATTCATGGTCCTTTGGATCTAACCTGATGGTGCAACTCCCAACATATACTGCAGGGTCTTTACAGCATGGACAGCTTGACTCATCAGTATTTAACCTTTGCTTTCCTTGCTGGCTTGCCTGCAGAAACAGGGTAGACAACAATATGTTTGTAACTGTATTTGATAGAGAGAGGGGTTTCTGTGTAGCTTCTGATTATGTGGCTGTGCTAAAGTTTGAAGTTTCTCTGGTTTTTACAAAATCATTCTATGCTAAAGTGGAAAACTTCTTTTCGCCCAGAACAAATCAAAGCACTCAGAAAGGCAAGATACCAACCAAAATGTTTTTGTCTAATGAACTTTGATAAAACTGCTCAAAGCAATTCAATGATTTTCCTATTTCTATTGGATATTTTCTCCCTAATACAATGAAGAAAGCTGACAGAAAGAAAGTTTGAAATGTGATGTTGGAGAAGTGTGTTATAGATACCATTTAGGGATGCCAGCCTCCAGTTGAGACCTAGGGATCTCCCAGAATTACAGCTAATCTCCAGACTTCAGAGATCAGTTCCCCTGGGGAAAATAGCTGTTTTGGAGGATGGGCTCCATAGTGTTGTACCTCACTAAGGTCCCTGTCGTCCCTAGGCTCCATCCTCAGATCTCCAGGGGTGCCGCCAGAGGGACCACTTAAAGCGAGACCGAAGAGCCTTTTTCTGGACCGGGGCAGAAAAATCCGACATGGCGGCATTCACATGAACGGTCGTATAAAGAGTTGGTCCCGTTAGTGAAAAGCAGTTGATGGATCACACAGTGATGGTGATTTCTGGGAGGGGGGGGGGTCCATTGAACAAGTGCCCAACTGCTTGGAGCTGGGAAATCAAACATTGCTTCAGCGGCAGGGGGAAGGGGGAAAGTTTCCGGAATTAACGTTGCCGATCCAAACCAAGGCACTGGCAGGAATTATTTTCCTAGAAATTGGCAGTGACAATGATATCTTGAAATCCTCACATTGAAAAGAAAGATTTTTTTCCTGTTCTGAAAAGTGGGATAACGTTTCTCCCCACCCTCCGATCCTGTGTTGATTGGAGAAGCAGAAGCGTCATCTCAGATTCCCGGATGATTTGGCAATGCGCATGTCCGCTGGGACTTTTTTTCAAAAACAAGGTGGGAGGCAGTATCGTGCATGAGCTGTCCAGACAACAAAAAGCCGATCTTGTGTCGCTGTTTTGAAAAAGGGCCGGACTTTCTGTGGTGTCAAATTAATGCGGCACTGATCTACAGCAAGTCGGAATGACGCTGGATCACGCTCGATTGCCAGATGTGGATGTCTGAACAAACACATTTAATCCGTCAGCGAGACGGAGCTGTGTCACCACTAATGGTACATCTGGCTGCACCCCAGGAGTTTCCCAAACTAGATCTGGCAACCCTACCCCCCCCCCCCCCAATTGGCTGGGGAAACTGGCAACCCTATGGAAACACACACACACAAAAAAACCCAGGTTCTAGATCAAATCAAACCTGAACTCTCCCTAGAAGCTAAAATGGCTAAACTGAGACCTAGTCCCCACTCACTTTGTTCCAGTCTTGTTGCTCCTTTTACCATGGTGCTTCTGCTGGATTTCGCACAAGCTGCCCCGGGGCGGTGAGTTGCCCTGCCTCTCCTCAAGTTCCCTCTGCAGTAGGCAGGATCCTCTGAAAACCAGTTTCTGCCTGCCATGGAGGGAATTCGAAAAGAGGTGGGGCAACTCACTGCCCCGGGGGCAGCTTGTGCAAAATCCAGCAGAAGCGCCGCAGGAAAATAAGCAGTGAGACCGGAAAAAGGCAAGTGAGGAACCAGTCTAAGGTTCCTTGGTCATGTTATGAAAAGGCAAGAGTCATTGGAGTAGACAACAATGCGGCAGGAAAAGAGGAAGACCCAACATGAGATGGATTGAATAATTCAAGGAAGCCATGACCCTCCGTTTGCTAGACATGGGCAAGGTCTAACAGTATGATGTTTTGGAGGTCATAGAGTCAGAAGTCAGAAGTGACTTGGTGGGTGTGGCCAGATAGGGAATTTGCTGTGGCAGTCTCCTGGCTTTGAAAAAGTCAGTGTTCTTTGAGGCATGTAGCAGCAATCACACAGTCCCCACCATGCTGCTAGGAGAGGCACAGGTTGCGCACATGCAAGAGGAGCAGTCCCACTGCTCTTTTGCATGCACAGCGCATGCATCCTTTGCCCCAGCTGTTCAGATAGCCAGGAAATGCTCTATGCGTGTGCGTTGGAGATTTGCTACCGGGAAGTTCCTGGTGGCTGTTTAATCCGGTCCCAACATGTCCTATGACAAGGAAAGGATGGGTGGGCCATGGGGTGCAGGTGTGTATGTGTGAACTTGCACATTAAATCCAGTGGTGGGGTGTGGCTACGGCGGATCAAATCCCGTGTGACTGCACCCAGTATAATGCTAAAAGACCACCAATTCTAATTCAGAAAGAGGTGCAGACAGTTTATTAAGGAAAACAAAAGCAAGCCTTGTGAAGCTGCCCCGAAAAATTCTCACAAGATAAGAGTGTACAGAACATATCTTGAATATATCAAAAATATGAAAAGTAAGGCTAGAATTTTATTTAGGGAAGAGAGATCAGACTGATAAGAGTTGCCACTCTCTAGGTGGAGAGTGGAGAGCCCCCATAATAACAACTCATTCACAGGCAACAGAGATCAGCACCCCTGGGGAAAATTGTGACTTTGGAGGGTTGACTCTCTGGAATCATATTCCCCCTGAGCCCCATCCCCTCCTCAGGCTCTGCCCCCGAATCTCCAGGAATTTCCCAAGCCAGAAAAGGCAACCCTACATGATAGTTTGCTAATTTCTTTCCAAACTGGGGAACAAATATAGTGTGTCAGGGGACTAAAATCTCTGAAATTCATAAAGATAACATACAGGAACTTAAACTGAAACATTAGTGGATTTATCAAGAAGAAAGAGGAAAAGGAACGTTGCAAGTGTTCTGTGTTCCCTTTCAAACCCCTAAACGGCATCTGTACACATGCTAGATCTAAGCAACCTGCCTACCCATTTAGCACCAGGTGATACTGCAAACAAACTTCAACCAACATATATTTCTGCTCAATATTTAAAAAAAAATGGAAATTATGTACCACAGTGTTTAAGATTTCAAATTTTATTGTCACTAACTCTGTGGCAAAGTCTTAAAACCCCTTCCCTACAGTGGCACTGTCACTTACAGCAGGAATTACATACACATTTCTGAAGGTATAACCCTTAATGTTGAAAACATAGGGGGGGGGAACCCTTAAGTGAGTGGAAATCCCATAATTAAATAGAACATAACATACATCTATGTATTAAAAAGGATGAATCTGATGCAGGAATACTAAAGCTTTTGCCTGTGCATTGTACATCCACACATTGACCATTCCTTTCACGGCCAGATAGGGCACATCTGCATGACAGTTCTCAAAACTCGCGGTGGAACCCTGGAAGCCGCTCCTCCTTTTCCTGCTGCTGCTGGAAACTCCTCCAGGGCTCCCTGACGGGGTCTCAGGAACAGTCCAAGAAACAAGATGCTTCTGGAATGATTTTCTCCTGTCTGCTGCTCAGGCTGTGTTCTGGGGCTCTTCCACACAGCAACAGCCAGGTCAGCATGCAGGCCTTTTTCTCATTGGCTGCTTTGGCCCCTTTCCTCTTCCACCTCCCCTAGGCTCAATCCTGCACCTCTGCCCTGCTGCCCCCATTGCTGCCTGGCGGATGGGGAGGAGGGAGGGCGGAAGACACTAGCTGTGCACGGAAGACACGGTACCCTGGAAGCTGTGCACAAAGATCTCAATGGCACTGCTGGCCAGGTAGAGCCAGCAGCCGAGTGAGCCTCCTGAGGTGGGCCAGAAAGGTTATACAGAATTCTGATTGGTGGGGCCCGGAACCCCCTAGCTGTGGGCCTGCTGGTTATACACATGGGGAACTGGCTGTGGCTCAGTGGTACGCCATCTGCTTTGCATGCTGGGGGTCCCAGGTTCAGTCCCCAACATTTCCAGTTAAAAGAACCAGGCAGTAGGTGATCTGAAAGACCCTGGAGAACCACTGCCAGTCAGAATAGACAACACTGGCATTGATAGATGAATGGTCTGAATCATGTGATAAGTGAATGGTCAGCTTCGTGTGTGCTCACATATGGAGGAGGAGACCAACACAATCTTAAGACCCTCCCTACAGAAACTGGGCATGTGACCTACTTGCATCGGATGCTGCAAAAGTGTATTGTGAAGACATCTCTAAGTGAGTACAGGGAGAAGCACGTTTAATATTAGCCCATCTATAATGGAAGAAAATGATTGCTCTACTTATTAAGGGATTATCCTCATATTATTTGATGTAACTGTTAAAATGCTTCTTGACAATGCAGTCAAAGAATTAAACACTCATTTATTTTACTCTACCATTATTTTTGTAATACCAAATAATCTCACAATAATTTGCATAAAATAGGTTTAAAGTTTAATTAGCAGAAAACATTTTTTTTTGGGGGGGGGGGGGAAACAACCCAGTGAACACTATTCAGTCAAAGTTAAGAGCATTTTAGTCCCATTGATTTCAAGAAGAATGTGCTTAGGCTTTGTCCCACTGAAGTCAATGGGAGTTCTTATGAATTCAATACGTTCCCCACTCTCCCCCAAACCTCCCCCCCTCCCCTGGATAGAACAGACAAACTCAGAAGCACCTTTAACATCGGGTGGATCATGCCCAATCTAAACCATCTGCAGTAATTAAAAAAGAGCAGAATTCAATAATGAAATAGCACGGTTTCTCCCTTCCTTTAAAACTAAAATATAAGAACACCACCAACTGCAATCATTTAAAATGCCACACTGGCTGTTGGAATCTCTTTTTAATGTCTAAACAGTTATTTTTCGAAGCAAATATGTTAATATGCAAACCAGTTAACAGCAGTTCTTAAAACAATTTCCTCTCTCAATATAAACACTTAGAACTATGACCAAATAGCAAAATCCACATAAAACCCCGACCTGAAGTCAAAAGGAAAAAAAAAAAACCACACCCTCTTTTTGCCCTTATAAATTCTGACCACAGGGTGAACTAGCAATGAGTCCCGACAGAAGCAAATGTGGACATCTCACGACGTATAGTACTAAAAGGGGAGAGTTCAAGCTCTGTAGTATACTCATTGTCATTATCGTCACTTGTCACCGTTGAAGACTTCTGAATGCACTCATCACAGCAGCAGCAGCAACAGTCCATAAAGGCCCGACTGAATGGTTTGCAGAGACAGAAAAGAAGAACTGGAGTCACACATGATTTAAAGAACAAAAGAAACTGACTAATGAGGTGAAGGAGGTCCATAGTCTGCTGAGAGACCCCTGTGGACATGTAGGCAGTGACTATGTTGCAGATGTTCTCTGGAATGATACAGAAGCCATATAAAATGGTCAAAGCCACCACCGTGCAGTTCATCTGGCTTTCCAGCTGGATCTGTCGCTTGTTGCCTCTTGTACATGCCTTCTCCACCTTGCGGATCTTCCTCGCTGTCACCAACGAGCAAGTAATTGTGAAAAGAGTAGGCAAACAAAAATAACAGCCGAAGTACCACCAGAGTCTTGCACCATCATACGTGAGGGCTAACACGTAGATGGTGTCCGGTAAGTGAGGAGAGATCTTCACCACGCACCGCTCCACAGGAGGGCTCCCACCAACTTCAGAATCTTCTTTAGTCATCTGGCGCAGAACCACCTCAGGAAGAGCTAAGAGGAGAGCCCCGACCCATATCACTGCCAGTTTCGCTGTCGTGGATGTACAGTTTTCAATCATCTCATAATACATCTGGACATTAGTGGCTGCACGGAACCGGTCTATACACAGAGCACATAATGTGAAAGTGGTGACTCCAAGAGATGCTACCTGCATAGGAGAAGAAATACAAAACAAAATTAAATAGAAACGAAGAACTGTGCCTAGATGCAATACTAGATTTCTAAGTGGCTACTAGCTTGGCCCACGAACCAGTTGAACCTGCATTACTAGGGCCGTTTTCCCACTGACCTTACTCCAGAGCGACGTCCCTCTTCACCGCGCAGCGTCTGCACGGATTTCCCACCAACTGCTGCGCACAACCAGGAAGTGCCGTGGCTTTTGCGTCGCAGATGTAAACCGCTAAAAACCAGTTTACATCTGCAACGCAAAAGCCGCGGCTCTTCCTGGTTGTGCGCAGCAGTTGGTGGGAAATCCGCGCAGACGCTGCGCGGTGAAGAGGAACGTCGCTCCGGAGTAAGGTCAGTGGGAAAACGGCCTAAGATTTAAACCAATGTAGTATTATTGCCTTCAGTGGGGTTTATCCTGATTCCAAGACTTTCTAAACCAGCACACAGGAAGAGACACAAGCATCATGGAAACACTACTGTTTCTAACTATGATTCCCACTGTATTATGCTGGCTCAACAGGAACATTATGAATTCACCCAGAAGACAGGAAGTAAGCTAACTTCAAGCCATATTTTTGGTTGATAAAAAAAGCCAGATTCCCAGTTCCTTCTGCTGTAGAACTTCCATTTGCTGTTAAAGCAAATGGAAGTTTCTGATGCTTGCTTTTTTACAGTAAACCTCTATCGTGGTGTACTGGTGCAATAAAAAAAATAACAGGAACTGCTAAAGATTTTCTTTTCTTTTTTTAAAAAACAACTGTTTGCCTTTAAAATAAATTAACCCAGCATCTGCACCATGGGGGAATAAAACCACATAAAATATTGGACAGCTGTCATTTTTTGCTTACTTAATGCTCACTGAGATAATTGAGATTCCATAATGGGCATATTTAAAAAGAGTCGGATTCCCCTCATAATGATGAAATATTCTTGTTTATGTACAAGTCATTAAAAGTCCTGCAAGGACATAGTGTGCAATTATATAAATGTATCATATGCATCGGCCCTCAACATTTAATGGCCATATCTGATTGCTAAAAGTCAATAGCACAGCAAAATATTTGACATGGGATTAAATTGGGTAGACTCTGGTTTAACTAGATGAGTCGCTTAATGACTTCTGGTGTATCACGGGGCCCCTTTAATTAACCTGCAAAGGGAGACATATTTAAATACGACAAAGCAAATCTGTAAATATTTTTAATAAGCAAACCTATTAATTTGGAGAGTTAAACTGTCAGAAATCCCTTCAAAGAAAACAGCTTAGTAAATACAAACAACATGGATGGACAAATTGAGAACACACCTTTTGGGAGGAATAAAGCTTAATACTGAGAAAGAGGTCAGAAAATAGCTGACAAATAAAGTTTTTTAAGACAGCAGAGCTGTCTTAAAATTTAAGACTTTGTGAACTTGACCCCAAAATATTTTACATTCACTAGTTCCCTAGCAGCCACATATTTAACCTGTTCAACCAACAGGAAAGTGTCAAGTTTCAATACAAAGGCTACAAAAAAGTTTGTTGTTACATGAACAAGCTTATGGGACTGTTTGTCTCCTTGCATGCAGCTTGAAAAGTCAACACTTCCACCTTTGCGACTAACCATCAATTGATGTTTTGTCAGAATTTGCGACCTTCCCTTCCAAACTTGATTGCAGGCTGGAGTTTGCGATTCAGACAAGATGGCAAACTATGGCTTACCATAAATGTGAAAGTCCTAAACTGAGGTGAGAATGGAAGGGAACAGGGCTGGATCAAGGTATTTGACGCCCATACAAGGTACACCCATGCCCTGCTGGGCCTTGTGCCAGTTTCCCTCCTGTGCTGCTGGGTAGATGAGAACAAGAGAGACCCTTGTAGACCTATGGTGCTCTCCTCAATGTGGTGCCCCAAGCAGTTGGATGGGTGGCTTGGCAAGAGATATGGCTCTGGAAGGGACAAAATGGGCAATCCTGAAGATTCACTGTCATAACATGACAACACAACCAGGCAAAGAAATGCCTTATATCAATTCCTTATAGAGAAAACTCCAGAATACCCCCCTCCTTTGTTTGGAGCCTGAAGAGTTCTGGTGAACTTCAAAGCTTATACTGTTTTACGCCCTACTGGTTGCTCCTAATAAAAGGTATTACAGGGACTGTGTTCTTGTTTTGGGATTTTGTTTTCATTAGAGAGAGACTACTATAACTATATTACCATGAATAGCGATGATAAGACAATACGACAGAACAGAATAAAGCCTGGGAATCCCCAATTTGGATCTAGGAGGACTGGAGAGAGAGAGAGAGAGAGATTTACTTGGGACTTGCATTTAATCAGAGGTGTTATTTGACCTCTGGGATTCTATCTGCAAGAACAGACCTCCATTTCTGCCTCCTTTCTACAAATAGAGCTTACAAACTGAATCAGGAAAAATCTGAGCATGGGATTTCAGTGAACTTTTAAGTTGGGCCTTCTCTATGATAAAGAGCTCTAAATCAACAAATAATCTAATTTTTTCAGTTTCTCAGAAATGGGCTTCCTCATACACACACACACACTTATATAATTTATTGTATTTATTAATTGCTCAATTATTATGTTTATGGATTGCTACTGCAAGGCTCTGGGTGATGTACAAATCCGGAAAAAAAACATACAAATAAAAAAATCAAAACTTAAAAACATTTTAAAATCAGATGGTGATAATTAATCCCAGTTCAGACTGCCAGCTACTTTGCAGGCAGGGAGAGGTGGCAAAATACATCTAGAGCAGGGGTAGCCAACGGTAGCTCTCCAGATGTTTTTTGCCTACAACTCCCATCAGCCACAGCCAGCATGGCCAGTGACTGGGGCTGATGGGAGCTGTAGGCAAAAAACATCTGGAGAGCTACCGTTGGCCACCCCTGATCTAGAGCAGGGTTCCCTCTAAACTGAGTTAGCGTGAGCTAGCTCACAGATTTTTTCACCTCCAGCACACAGATTTTTGTCTTAGCTCAGGAAGGATGACCCCAGAGCACAATAACTTATGCAGGAGCTCACAACTTTATGCCAGTAGCTCACAAAATAGAATTTTTGCTCACGAGACTCTGCAGCTTAGAGGGAACATTGATCTAGAGAGCAGGGAAAGGTGCCAGCTAAGATGGTAACTGTCACTATCCTCAACCAAAAGCCTGGCGGAACATCTCTGCCTTGCAGACTCTCTGGAATTGCATAAGGTCCAGCAGAGCCCTAATGGATTTTGGCAGAGAGTTCTACCAGGTTAGGGCCGGAACCAAGAAAGGGACCACCAGCAAATTGCTGCCAAAGGAGCATAACACTCTCCTGGGGACATAACAGAGGAAATAGTCTCATAGGTGCATTGGTCCCTGACTAGGGTTGCCAATCCCCAGATGGGGGCAGGGGATCCCCCGGTTTGGAGACCCTCCCCCCACTTCAGAGTCATCAGAAAGCGGGGGGAGGGGAGGGAAATGTCTGCTGGGAACTCTTATTCCCTATAGAGATGTATTCCCATATAAAATCATGGAGAATTGATCCGCGGGTATCTGGGGCTCTAGGGGGGCTGTTTTTTGGGGTAGAGGCACCAAATTTTCAGTATAGCATCTGGTGCCTCTCCCCAAAATACCCCCCAAGTTTCAAAACGTTTGGACCAGGGGGTCCAATTCTATGAGCCCCAAAAGAAGGTGCCCCTATCCTTCATTATTTCCTACGGAAGGAAGGCACTGAAAAGGTGTGCCGTCCCTTTAAATGTGATGGCCACAACTCCCTTTGGAGTTCAATTATGCTTGTCACAGCCTTGACCTTGGCTCCACCCCCGAAGTCCCCAGATATTTCTTGAATTGGACTTGGCAACCCTATCCCTGACTGCTCAAGGTTTTGTAGGTCAATACCAAAACCTTGAACTTGACTCTGTGCTCTAGGCCAGCATAGAGTGAGTTATAGTAGTCTAGCCTGGAAAGGACTGTTGCATGGATTACTGTGGCTACGTCCGGGCACAACAGTAAATGGGCCAATTACGAGGCTTGGAGCAGAGGTAAAAATGCCAGCCTGCCAATGTGTGTGACTTGGGCCTCCATGTTCAAGGAGGG
This sequence comes from Heteronotia binoei, assembly GCF_032191835.1. Lineage (NCBI taxonomy): Eukaryota > Metazoa > Chordata > Lepidosauria > Squamata > Gekkonidae > Heteronotia > Heteronotia binoei. The sequence goes on along the minus strand of NC_083230.1, from coordinate 24,672,244 downwards.
ATCCAAGATCACTCCCAAACTCTTAATGGACTGCACAGGTATCATTGACATCCCATCAAGGGTGGGCAACCTATGTCCCAATCCCAAAGCCTCCCCCCACCCCACAGCCATAGAACCTCCATCTTGGTTGAATTATATAGAGGTTGGTTTTGTAGAAAAGAGTAAGTGTCCAAAAGCACCTTAAAGACTAACATTTGTTGTAGAATATGAGTTTTCATGAGTCACTTCCCTCTTCTTCAGATACAACTAGAATGTGCGTTTGTCATCATGATCATTGAAAAGTGGTGGGATTTCAGATGCCAAATGACATTAGCAGGCAAACAGTAATAGAAGGTGTGATTGAATTAGGTGTGATATGCAGAGAGGTAGTAGATGTGGAGAAATCAGCATTGATAATAAGACAGGAAACCCTTTAGTCTCAATTCAGTCCAGGTGGATGCATTGTCTTGAGCAGGTGTGGCCAAACTGTGGCTCAGGAGCCACCTGCGGCTCTTTCACACATATTGTGTGGCTCCTGGAGGTCAAGGAGGAACTTAATGCAGGCTTACTCTCAAGTAAGCATACTTAGCATCAGGACCTCAGTCAGCCCTGAGCGCTGATCAATAGGCTACTATTTCTGTTGTTTGTGAAGCAGGGAAGGAAGGGGAAATAGGCAGACTTGCAAGCTCTTCTCCTCCACCATAGAGGTTGCCTGGAGACCTAGAGCAGGGAAAGAGAATGCAACAGCTGAGGGAGCCATTGGAAGGAGGGGTGGAATCAAACAGGGCTGTGCAGGGTTCTCCCTTAGTTCCATAGCTCTTGTAGGAGCTGTATTTACTAAACTTTGGTTTCAAGACAAAGAGAGATGCATAATGATGCAAACAGTGGTCAGTGATTTATATAGAACATGTGTGTTTCCTTCTCCCACTGGTGCAAAAAAAAAAAAAAGAAAGAATTTCCGTAACCTTTCCCTATGCTGGTTTTATGGAGGCCATTATTCCCAGCTTCCCCCCCTCCCCAAGTCTCCTAGCATGGTCATGTTATAAAGAGCATACATATGTATTTTATCTTTTGGTACAAGGAAATATTAAAAGTTTTAATAAAGATGTATCTGTAATATTTATGTCTTAAGGCTCTCAAACATCTGACATTTATTTTGTGTGGGTTTTACATTAAGCAAGTTTGGCCACCCCTGGTCCTGAGCTTTGTTATCAATTTCAGTTCAGCAGCCTCTCTTTCTAATCACCCTATGAAATTTCTTTGAAAGGTAACTGTTACTTTTAGGTCAGCAACTGAATGTCCTGGAAGGTTAAAATGTTCCTCCGCTAGTTTTTTGAATGTTGCATTTCTGATATCAGACTTATGTCCATTAATTCTTTGTCGAAGGGACTTTCCTGTTTGTTCAGTTTAGAGAATGGAAAGGCACTGTTGACATGTGATGGCATAAATCACATTAGAGGATGAGCAGGAGTAGGAACCTGAGATGGTATGGCTGATGTTGCTGGGTCCAAAGATGCTGTTGCTAGGATCTCTATGCGAGCAAATTTGGCATCTTGGTTTGTCTCAGGCCTTGGTACTAGAGTCCATGTTACTGTTAAGTAGTTTATCATTGTGGGTGAGACGTTGATTTAGGTTAGCAGGCTGTCTGTAAGCAAGAAAGGGTTGGCCTCCCCAGTGTCTGTGTGAGGGAAGTGTCACTATCCATCATGGCTTGTAATGATGCATTGGAAACTGAATATGATGTCAGTACTGCAGGTATAGGTAAAGACAGAGCTCTGGCCTAACCAAACTGAGAAGGAACTGTGTTCCCAGCATTGGAAGCCAAGCTTAGATATCTCTTTGGCAGCCATTGTTCTGTAAGAAAATTTCATGCAATGGGGGCTGTATTAAAATGATGCTGTGATGGACCAGCATCCGCCTCCCCAACCCCCTGCAGCGCCTCCCCCCGTTTCCTCCTCCCTCCTCTGCTCCACCCCCGCAGTCTTTCCGCCCAGCCTCACCACATCCTGGTTTTACCACTTTAAGGCCAGGGAAGGTGAAGCACCTTCCAGACGGACCTCCCCCCCCCCCCGCCGATCAGCTGATTTAATCGACTGAGAAAACTATGGCAGCGTGGCTGTTTCAGTGGTCGCTCGCTGCTGCCACCACTGTTTTCCCTGCTGATGGGATCAGCTGATCAGCAGGGGGCGGGGAAGGTTGGCCTGGAAAGTGCTTCATGGTACCTTCCCCAGCCTTAAAGTGGTATAAATGGGGGATGGCGAGGCTGCACGGGGGGTGGGTGGGAGGCTGCACAGCCCACTTGGAAACAGGCCACGGACTGGCACCAGTCCGTGGCCTGGGGGTTGAGGACCCCTGCATTGGTCCATCACAGCATCATTTTAATACAGCCCCATGCATAATCTTGTAAACCTCTATCATGTCACCCCGCAGTCGACGTTTCTCTAAGCTAAAGAGCCCCAAGCGTTTTAACCTTTTTTCATAGGGAAAATGTTCCAAACCTTTAATCATTCTAGTTGCCCTTTTCTGCACTTTTCCCAATGCTATAATATTCTTTTTGAGGTGCGGTGACCAGAATTGTACACAGTGTTCCAAAGGAGAGGGCACCATCGATTTATACAGGGGCATTATGATACTGTCTGGTTTGTTTTAAATTTCCTTCCTAATAATTCCCAGCATGGTGTTGGCCTTTTTTATTGAAATGGCACACTGTCTTGACATTTTCAGTGAGTTATCTACCACGACCTCAATATCTCTCTCTTGGTCAGTCTCTGCCAGTTCACAACCCATCAACTTGTATTTGTAGCTGGGATTCTTGGCCCCAATGTGCATTACTTTGCACTTGGCCACACTGAACCTCATCTGCCACGTTGACGCCCACTCACCCAGTCTCAACAGATCCCTTTGGAGTGCCTCACAATCCTCTGGTTCTCACCACCCTGAACAATTCAGTGTCATCTGCAAACTTGGCCACTTCACTGCTTACTCCCAACTCCAGATCATTAATGAACAAGTTACAGAGCATGGGACCCAGTACTGAGCCCTGCAACTTGTAAATTGGTTGGAGAAAGAAATGTATAGGTTAATATAAATATAATCTTTATGATCTCAGGAAGGGGGAAATAAATAGATAAATAAAATGAGTAAGCCAAACAAGCCAGATAAGTCAGTCCCATCACCGGGAGCTTCAAAATCAATAGGAGCAATGCTTTCACAAGAAGCCATAAAGGAATTACAGAACTCTATGCAATCATATTTTATTGGTTTTTAACTGGTGCTGAGATTATTCAGATTTCTGAGGTGCTGGTATAGAAACAAGCATAACAATACAATTGGCACTGTTGTCTTTTAGAATAGAAGAGGAATCAAGTCATCCTCTGCTGATTAAACCCATAAGAAAGCTTAATGTCAAGGTCAGAACAGGCAGAACTAACTGAGTAGTGGGAAGAGAACAAATGTAGCATTTGCCCCCTCAAAAGAAACCATTGAACTCTGTTTAAGACAAATTCCTGTCAGTTTTGAAGCCTCCCATTAGAATTTAAACTAGAAACAAATATTTGCAGATAATTTAGAAACAGGACCAATGCTACTTGTATCACTTTATGTCTGTAAGTTGTGAGGAGGAAATTAGGAAATGCAGAGTGAAAAGCAGAAGCAAGCTTTTCTAATGTCAGAATGGTCAAAGACAAGTCTAGCTAGCTGGCTGAGAGCTTGGCTGGTGGAACAGCTGGGCACTTGCCAAGAAGCAAAAAATTAGATGAAACATAAGCTTTTTTTTTTTCATAAAAAAGAAACCTAACTGAATGTGAAATCTCAAACTAGCAACCCACATCAACAGTGCATCCATCATGTTATGGGCACACAGAATTTGTACAGTTTCACTGACTGACATGCAAAATTCCCTTCTTATCCCAGATCTGCTCAGACATTCAAATGTATTTATTTATTATTTATAGTCTGCCTTTATCAAGAACTCAAGGTGAATTACTCATAGACAATCAGTACAATCAACAAAATGAGACATTCAATAACCAATGCATTACAACCGTAGAAATCTAGAACCATAACTAAGAACTGAAGCATAGCATAAGAACATGACACATTAAGTGATACAAAAACAACATAATAGGATCCTACTTAAAACACAGCAGTATAGACCAGTCTCTAACCATTTTTCTAAGAAAGTATGTGAACCATTTTGTATAGCTGCAAGCCTATTATCTGTGCAGAAAAGGCCTCTTGAATAATGCAGTTTTGCATCGTTTGCAGAAAGTCAGGAGAGTAAGAATTATCCTGACCTCCACAGGCAGGCCATTCCATAGGATGGAAACCACAACGGAGAAATTATGTGTATGGGCAATTGTTGATTTTGCTCATTTGCAGATTGGCACCTGCAGAAGCCCCTACTGACATGAGCAAAGTTGTTATGACAGAGTATGGGGAGAGAGGCTGTCTCAGAAATAAGAGGGGCCAAGCCAATGATGGGCTTTGTATGTGATAGTCAATACCTTAAACTGAGCCAGGTAACAAATGGGCGGCCAATGAAGTATCTGCAGAATGGGAATAATATGCATGATCTGTCGCAAAGGTGTAAAACTCATGGCCAACAGGCTAGAACCGGCCTGCCAAGGGCTGTAATCAGGCCCGCGGCTCTCTTCCCCCCACCCTCTCCTCTGCCTGTCCCCATCCTTTCAAGATTGAGCTGCCGGAAGCAGAGGACAGGGATGGCTCCATTGAAACATAGGAAAAAGTTGCAAAGAAAATGCGGAGTGGATTTTCAATTCCCACAGTAGGCTGTCTGTGCTCAGAGACCTTAATGGAAAATCCATTCCGTATTTTCTTTGCAACTTTCTGTATGTAATGGAGCAGTCTGCTTCCCCCAATATCTGTATGATTTAGCTTGGTTCTACTGGGTGGAGCATTTGTTTCAGTTTCCAGTTTTGTATGTTAACCCCAAAAAACCAGCAGCTTCAGCTGTCTCCTTGCAAATGGCTAATGTTTTGAGCCAGCTTGTCCCTGCTGAATGGACATGAGAACAGGTGCCTAAGTGAGTATTCTAACCTGGGAACTCACAGCCAAAGCCAAAAAAGAACATCACACCTGGAGAACAACAGGCACACTTAGTAGACTCGGGGAGGGGAGAGAAGCTTACAGTTCACAGCCATATCATGTCTTCCTAGGCTCAGAGGATTTTATATTTTTAGTTTTTGCTGTGATCTTTGTTCTTTTTTTGATGTTTTATTTTTAAAAACTGCATTGCCAAATCCCACTATCCTTCCACCTCTCTATTTTAGGCAGGCATCTTTTAAGGGTGGGGGAAGGTTTAGGACCAACCACAGTTAAAATATAGAGTTGTGCAAACTCCAGGAATTCTAGTTTTGCAGAGAAATGTTAGTTTTAACACACACACCCTCCTCATATGGGGCTACAATGAAGAACAAGTACTGAAGAGGACAACCAAAACTTTTATCTCAAACTAACCTGAAAAAACCCTGGAAAGCTACAGCCACTCTGAGTAGACCGGGGTGAGGGGGAAGCTTGCAATGCCCAGCCATTTCATATTTTCCTAGGCTCAGAGCGTTTTATATTAGTTTATATTTTTAGTTTCTGCTGGGGTGTTTGTGCATTTTCTTGATGTTTTGCTTTAAAAATTGCATTGCCAAATCCAACTATTCCACAACCATTCCATTTTAGGCAAGCATCTTTTAAGGGTAGAGGGGAGAAGGTTTGGGAGGTGTCAGTTATCAAAGACTATTAAAATAAGCAACAAAAACTAAATCTAGCAAGAGTGTTATTGTTTTAAGCATGTTCGTATTTTAAGTTAAAATAATATATTTTTATTGTGTTTGTCTGTGTCCTTTATAAAGTATATGTCCACACTACCTGTCATTACATTTATGAAACATGGTGCCGGCCCAACAAAGTCCCATCTGGCTCTTAAAACGAATGATGTAATAGACTAATTGAGATGGGTAGCCATGTTGGTCTAAAGCAGTTAAGTTTGATTCCAGTGGCACCTTTAAGGATTTGTTGGCCTGAAAGGTGCCATTGCACTCAAACTTTGCTATGATTGACTAAGGCAATCTTTTATAGACTTCTGATGTTGGTCTGGTTACAGGATAGCCAATGTAGGCTTAGCTCCATCATCTTACGCAACTGTAAATAACTTCCTGATGTCCCTAAAATGATTAGAGCACAACAAAGAACTGTAGTGTTGCCATTCTGGCAGATGAAACCCTGTAGCATAACTGCCTGTTGCATGAGAATTTGTTGCATCAGATTTAGTACTGCTATTTAGGGTTGTAAACTACAACACATTTGTGGTTCATATTTCTGTGCAATTACTCTACACTAAGTGGATTATCACATATTACTTTTGCTTCTATTTTAACGCTTAAGAGTACTCCCACTAAAATCAATGTAGTGCCTCCAGAAATGTATTTGACTCAGAAATGCAATTTCTTGCAGTCTTTGGAAACCTAAGGCATATGCTTAAGAATTAGTTCAAGCTATTTTGACAATGCAAAAATACATTTTCTTCTGAAAAGCCTGGTCATTTGGTATAAGTACAATCTGCAATTATTGTTTTTATACCTGGCTCAGAAGTGTAATTTCAACAACAAACATTTCAAATTAAAAAATACAAATAGAGCACAACAATGAGATTATTCCCACAGCAAACTGAGGCCCTGAAAAGCTTTCTAGAGGTATGAAATGAAATAGCTGGTACTTACTTATTTTATTTTTTATTATTAGCCAGAGGCAAATAACCATAAAATTGTATTTTCACCATTTTAAAAGTCTTTCAAGAAGATTTTTCTGAACAAAATTCACTAGTCAATTAGTACACAGATTGATAGAACAGATTAAACAGAATCAGCCACCCCTGGATACAACTATGAAGTCTTCATGCGGCTGCACATTTTCAGGGCATTTTTTCAACCACTTCAATAACTTCTTTTTACTAACCAATGCAAAGATCAAGCCAAGTTTGATTCAGGTTAGACCTCTGTACTGGTTAAGAGGGGCATGGGGTTTTAAGAACATTTTGGTTACCTTTTAGTTGTACCCTACCTTATGAGCAAAGTTCTCAGGGCTTTTTTTTTTTTTTTAGCAAAGGAATGCACAGAAATGCAGTTTCAGCTGGCTTGGCATCAGAGGGTGTGGCCTAATATGCAAATAAGTTCCTGCTGGGCTTTTTCTACTAAAAAAAGCCCTGGAGGTCCTTATCAACCTTTGAGGTCTAGTAGCCAGCACAAAGCTTCTTGCTCTTTGCCAATACTCATGCCATATTCAGCACCAGCCCGAGGGCACATAGCACCCTAGGCAGACTCGCAGCCCACAGCCCCCCTCCACAGTGCCCTGTGCCTCCCCCCACGGCTCCTTCTCCCTCCCTTCCCCACTCCAAGTCTACTTCAATGGGGGTCGAGCTGCGCTCCTGAGCTATCTAAAGGTGCCCCCCCACCGATTATTTGGTCGACAGGTAAAACCATGCGGTGTGCTCACTCTCAGTGCCAAGGCAGGCAAGCAGTGGCAGGAAGGACCAGCGTTCTGAAAGGGCACTGCCGCTGTTCCCTCCTCCCAACTTTTTGGAGGGGAAGGAAGTGGGGAGGAGGGAGCAGCAACAGCACCCTTTCAGGACGCTGGTCCTTCCTGCTGCTGCTGGTCTGCTCCAGCACTGACTGACAGTGAGCGTGCTGCACAGTTTTACCTGCCAATCAGTTGATCGCCGGGGGGCGCCTTTAGATAGCCCTGGAGTGCAGCGCTTGACCACTGTTCGGGGCATTGAAACAGACTCGGGTGGGTAAGGGAGGGAGGAGGAAGCTTGGGAGTGAGCAAGCTCGGTGTTTGCCATGAGGGAAGGGGGAAGGCCAAATTCGGCACCCCCATCCAGCCGGCGCCCTAGGCAACCACGTAGTTTGCCTAGTGGGCGAGCCAGCCCAGGCCATATTAATAATAAATGAATATTTTTATTTATTAACATTTGGCTGTGTGTTATTACCTGAATCTTTTCCATATGAGTGTTGTTCCTCCACTGTGACTACTAGTGGTGTTTGCGTAGGAGCCACCCTCCCACATCAAAATACCCATATATTACTGAGGGCATGGGAACTGCCCAGAAAAGGTATGAGAACTGGCAATCATTCTGTAAAGTTAAGTGTGCAAATTAGGCCTCGCCTCAAGCAACATTTTAAGCATAGCAGAATAAGAACTTTCAGTCTCACAAGAAGATCTGAACTGCAGTTACCCCAATGACTAAGTATGCCCCAGGCAACTTCTGAAAAAAGTGCTAACTCACTTTTTTTGTACACTGTGGTGGACACAGAAGCTTCCCAAGAAATGGCCGGGTCCCATGATCAAATGCAGAACTTTCCCACCAATTAAAACAGGCAAAAGCTGGCAACATCTCATGGGGTGCAGTCACACGTACCATTAGTGACGACACAGCTCCGTCTGGCTGATGGATTAAATGTGTTCGTTCAGACATCCACATCTGGCAATCGAGCGTCATCGAGGGTCATCCAGGCTTGCTACGCCTGAATGGCGCATTAATTTGACAGCACAGAAAGTCCGGCCCTTTTTCAAAACAGCGGCACAAGATCGGCTTTTTGTTGTTTGGACAGCTCACGCGCGATACTGCCTCCCACCTTTAAAAAAAAAAAAAAAAGCCTCCGCAGACATGCGCATTGCCAGATCATCCGGGAAACTGAGGTGACGCTTCAGCTTCTCCAATCAACACAAGATCGGAGGGGGGGGGGGAAACGTTATCCCACTATTCAGAACAGGAAAAAATTCTTTTTTTTCAATGTGGAGGATTTCAAGATACCATTGTCTCTGCCAATTTCTAGGAAAGTAATTCCTGGCAGTTCCTTGGTTTGGATTGGCAACGTTAATTCTGGAAACTTCCCCCCTCCCCCCCTGCCTCTGAAGCAATGTTTGATTTCCCAGCTCCAAACAGTTGGGCGCATGTTCAATGGACCCCCCCCCTCCCAGAAATCACCATCTGATTACGCATGCTCCAAGAAAAGAGCGTGATAGTATTGGATGTCTGATCGCGCAATAACAGAATGAGTAGCATTCTTGGATGCTCGTCTGAACTGCCCTGCATCGAATCAATATTCAGCAGTTCAGATTTGAGCGCTACACACCCGCTTTTAATGGTACGTGTGACCGCACCCATGGTATGAACTATGTATCTTTTATTGTCTGCAGTCTCAATAACTAGAAAATGCAAGGCCCCTCTTGAAATATAACTCATTTGCATTCATAACTCAACCTTGCTGCTATGCCACCCCATGAGAAATTCTGCCTCAATGCTGCATTTTTTAGCCAAGCTTGTCAACTTCCAAGATTATCCCTTGTCTTTTAAATATATCTTGACAGGTCACTTTTCCTAACTAATACACAGGCATTAGATTGACGTAAACATAGAAAAGACTAAGAGTCCAGTAGCACTTTAAAGACTAACACAATTTGTGGTAGGGTATATGAAGAAGTGAGCAGTGACTCACAAAAGCTCATTCCTACCACAGATTTTGTTAGTCTTTAGGGTGCTATTGGATAAACCAATTCCACACTAGACCTTTAATCCTGGTCCAGCCCTGTCCCCAAACTAACATTCTACACTTGAATCGTGGAATCATAGAAACCGACTCTAGGAGTTTATGATTCTATGATTCTAGTGTAGAAAATCAGTTTGGGGACAGAGCTGAGCCAGGATTAAAGGTCTAGTGTAAAATATTATTCTTTTCTACTGCTACAGACAAACACAGCCATCCATCTTGAATAAAACATGTTTTACTTTGTTCCTTGAACAGAAGGCAGACTTCCTTTAACTGTGCCCCCCCCCATAACTTAGTGCACTTGCTCCAGACTGACAATGGATAGAACAAGTCAAAGATACATGACTTGACCACAAAAATCAGGAATTTTAAAAGTTCACCTCCATGACAAAACCAGCTGCCTGAATCCATTAAAATTTACACATACCTTCAATCATCAACATTTAGATTTTCTTTTTGTTTACAGTTACTCTGGAATGCAATATGTACCCTGATATATAAGTGGTTAAAAAGTACCAACGATCTTCTTGATACCTTCACTAACAGTGCAACCCTATTCAGAGTCGCATCTGTCTAAGCCCACTCAAATAAATTGATTTAGAATAGAGTAAGTGCTGTTAGCAGTCTGATGGAGATGTGTTGTTTTTTTCTCACTCACTATGAACGTGCACCCCAAGGGTATTATAAGGCACAAGCAGGGTCTACTAAGAAATGAGTCCAATTTTATACAGCGGGGCTTAATCGCAGGGAAGTGTTCTGATGATTCCAGCCTTACCCCAAGAGAGACCATGAAATGACTACACAGATCAATAGTCACTCAAAATACTTTTGAAACCACAAATTAGCAGCTGATTTACCAATCAGAAACATGTATGATCTATAGGTAGTCTAAAGGTGTGGCCTAGACAGAACCCCTAGGCTAGGTGTTTGTTCCAATAGTAAGCAAATAGGAAGATACTGCATGATTAGAATGAAATGGATATTATAACAGTTTGTGCACAACTATAAATGAGTAGAGACAACCCCATTGCACCACATGGGTTACCCAATAAAGTGACTAGCGATAGATTAAGGACTGGCATAATCATTGCCACTGTTTAAGGTGGCTTTAAAGTGATCAGAAGTATTTCTGGAAGACAGTGTTGTCAACAGATTACTGTTAAATGGAACCTCCATGTTTAGAGGTAGTGTGCTGCTGAATATCAAGTGCCAGGGAAGGTGAAGCAATGGGAGAAGGTCATTCCCTTGATTATCTACTGGCAAGTTGTCCTGTACCTTTAAGAAAGCATGACCCATTTACATGTGTTTCTGTGAGCAACAAAAGGTGACCTAATTCAGTTAAGTATCCAGACTTTCACAGGATTGACACTTTGAACTATCGTTAAAGTTTCAAACCTACAATATAGAAGTATTACTAATGGTTACAGTGACATTTAATAATTGTGCTTGGTTTTGTGATAAAAGGATACATTCTTCTATACAGGTGTGTTGCATGGGAAAATTCCACTGTTCAGTTTATTCCACACCCTAAACAATGTCACATGTCAAAGTGATTTATTTAAATGTGAGATTAAATGCATTCTTGCCAGTGCACCTCCCGCTTCGAGAAGGTTAGGAGGACAAGGTCACACCCACTTCTCCCTCCTCATACTTAGAGTAATCTCTATTCAATTAAAATACAATCCAATTAATAGCTTCTTAATGTACAGAGTGGCCTTTTTAGCGGTAATGTGAAACTCCCACCCTTTGTTTATCCTCTTGATGGTAGTTTAGCATTATTTCTCCCCCGCTCGCCCCTCCAGTAAATAAATAAAGCAGATGACCTGCATAATAGAAGGATTCTGGCCAGTTGGCTGAAGGACTGGCTAGTATTAGGATACCTGGGCACTTGTCAAGAAGTGAGAATTGAAATGGAACCAGAGGCATAAAGCAAAAAATAAATGGGATCCAAGAATGGGATTTGGAACCAACTGGCTATGTTAATGATGTTAACCATTTGGTTTGAAACCAACTGGCTATGTTAACCATCATATTTATGGTTTTCTAGCTATCCAAGTACATCCTTTACTCTTTTGTCTTCCAGTTTTATAAGGAGAAACAGGGTGCTTCTTTTGCGAAACAGAAGCAATTCACAAATTCAAAAGCAAGAACAGCGTATGCATGACTTCACCACAAATATGTGAACTACATTATAAATTATATTTACTGTGTTTCTATTAAGTGTATACAGAACAACGGTACACATATCCACTTTACAGATAAAAAGTCCATGCCCTGATAATATATTGTGTTTTCCACTGTAACTGTGCACACAGATGGTTTGCTGGGAGTTTCCCACTCTTTTAAAAATGTCCCGTTACAGTACCCTGGTTTACCAATTAAGGTGAAGGACTGAAGCTGACACCAGTCATAAATACGCTTAAGCCAATTACCACTGTGATTGCAAACACTCTTGCTTTCAGGTTTTACTGAGTTCACTTGCAAGAACGTATGGAGAAGAGCATAACCTTTAACCCCAGTCATAAACACATCTGTCCCAATTCAAAGATTGTTATCAGTGTACAGAAGCACTTTCACATAGCACTCCAGCAAATGTATTCACAAAGATGTTCACATGCCGTTTCTCAAGCATAGAGAACTCCTGTGGATGGCGAGCCACAAGTCACACCCACTGTGCAGACACAAATCCAATTTGTTTCAACTGACTTACATTATCCTTTTAGGATCAGGGTCCCATTCTTGCTGAAATTAATGGGGTTAAATCAGCTAGAATCCTAGTCAGAAGTGCAAAATCCAACAATTCAAACTACCGCACATCGCTTTCAAAACATAAAAAAACTTTTTAACAATGAAGAATAGTGAATACGAAGAACAGCAAACAACGTATACCGTTGCAATAACTGTTAAAAGGGGGAAATGATTCTGTAAATACCGCAACCTATTTGGGCCAAAAGCCACTATGCCATTACCACTTTACTATGCTAGACTACTCCACTTACCTCAATGTATGGTACAATTTTGCACGAGAAATCCTCCAGTAGCCACTTTTTTGTGAGTTCTTGAAAGATCACCAAAGGCAAACAGAAGAAGATGATGAGGAAATCCCAAAAGGCCAAGTTGGCCAGTAAGGAGTTGGAGATGCTCCTCATGTAGTAGTTGTGGCACACGATACACATCACTGCCATGTTTCCCATTATCCCAATGCCAAAGATCACTACTGATAGGCACATGACTGCATAGGCACCATAGGACTCCTCAGTCAGAGGGTAGAAGGGGTTCTTGACTGCAGACGGTTGGAAAGTTCCATTCCTGTGAGCACCAGAACTCCTCTCTCCCATATGAGAACCATTCAAGGGTAACAACAGGGGGATATCCTTCTCCACCACCCTATTCAGTGTGTTATTGACATTTCTTAGAAAGCGGCTGTTCTTGAAAGTCTTGACTTTTCCTGCTTGTCCTCTGTCCAGAGGATCACGAGCGCCTCGTTTGCTTCTCCTATGCCTCTTGAGGCTAACCCTTGTGGCATCCCTTCTGCTTTCCTTCCCCCGTACTTCATCCTTAGGGAGCTCAGTCCCCAAGGATACAAAATAGTCTTCATCCCCCTGGTTCTCATCCTGTTCTTTCACAGGACCAAACCATTCAGCTGTTTTCTGAGCACGAGGCCCACGATGCGCCAGTTGCACAACAGTCCAGTCATTGGGGTTGCCATAATCCACCAGCGGAACCCATGCTGCCCGAGCTCTAGCTGTGGCCTTGGAGCCACCTAGCAGGTCTTTCTGCAAGGAAGCCTGGGAGATGCTCCCTAATGGGAATCCCATCATGCTCCAAGCGCCCTCTTGCTTGGGTGTCTCTCGTTGAGAGATGGCGAGAGCCGCTTGACACCAGGATCCGCACACTGTGCTCTTGGTCTTGACATCCGGCGACCCCTCCAGCCCTTCCTCTTTCAAAGGTGGCTGAAACAATGCCGCTTTGGCGACGGCAGAGAGCGCCCCCAGCAGCCAAGCTACGGCAAAGTGAGGGTGGAGCGGGTGCATGCTTAGGAAGAGGGCAGGGGGGACTCGCAGGCGCCTTTAGAAACAGCCGCTGCCCGGCTTGAAGGAGCTGCCCGTGGCACCCATTCTCCCATAAGGCGACCCCCCCAAGTGCCCGCGGCAAGTCTTCAACTTCGAGCCATGTCTCCAGCAAACCTATCCAGGCTCCCAGCGGGGAGAAGCAAAATCCCAAGAAGCCTCCTTCCGTCTTGGCCGGGCGCGATCGTTCTCAAGCCGCCACGACCTCTGGGGACAGACCCTGGGAAAGTTGCAGCATCCCGCGCCGGCGAACGTAGCAAGTGGAAACGGGGCCGACTGCCGCGCGCGCGCGCACACACACGCATTCTCTCCGCCTTTGCCAGCGAAGGTTGCTGGTGGGGCTCGGCCGCTTTCGCAGCCGCCCGAGGACGTCGTTAGCCGGTCGCCCCAGGGGCGAAGGTGCGGCGAAGGGGCTCCATCGCCTACCGCTCACCCCGACCGCGAGCGCCTCCTGGAGGCGGCGCTCGGGGAAACAGGTTGTCGCCTGCAAGCCGGGACCTTGGGGGGGGAAAGCAAGGAGGGGCGGGAAAGGGAAGCCAACCTCTGGCTTGAGAGGCGCGGCTGCCGGGGGAAGAGCGGTTTCCTTTCGCAGTCCAGCCGGCTCCGAAGTTGCTTCTGGTCCCCGCTGCAAGTTCAGGAGAGGGGGCGTCGGCGAGCCCTCCCTCCAAGCAACGTGTTGCTGCCGCCTCGTTTCCAACCTAACCTGCGGCAGCCCCGATGGCAAGCGCCGAGCAGCCCCCCAGGGGTGGATGAGGGGGGGCGCGTGTGAAAGGGAAGCCCGCGCTGTTCTTGGGAAGACGCTGCTGCTCTGCTTTCGCTCTCGCCTTCCCTCCGCGCTCCAGACGCTGGGAAGCGGCTTCCCTCTGGCGGCTTCGACCCTCATGCAACATCCACTCGCGCTTTGTGGCGCTTTCCAGGCAGGAGAGAGGAGGGGGACCTCCATCGCGCACGCGCCGCTCTCCCGTTCCGGCGGCGGCAAGCGGGGAAAGCTGGAACGCGGCCGGGGACGGGAGTCGCCGCGCCGCCTTCCTTCGGGAAACCCTTTGCTTGCTGTCCCGTGGTAGGAGCGAGCAAGCCCAAGAGGCGCGGGGGCAAGTGCGGGGCACCTTGATTTGTGCCGAGACGCAGCTGGGCTGGGGTTGCCAAGTCCAATTCAAGAAATATCTGGGGACTTTGGGGGTGGAGTCAGGAGACTTTGGGGGTGGAGCCAGGAGACATTAGGGGTGGAGCCAAAATCAAGGCTGTGACAAGCATAACTGAACTCCAAAGGGAGTTCTGGCCATCACATTTAAAGGGACGGCACACCTTTTCAATTCCTTCCTTCCATAGGAAATAATGAAGGATAGGGGCACCTTCTTTGGGGGCTCACAGAATTGGACCCCCTGGTCCAATCTTTTTGAAACTTGGGGGGTATTTTGGGGAGAGGCACTAGACGCTATACTGAAAATTTGGTGCCTCTACCCCCAAAAAACAGCCCCCCCCCAGAGCCCCAGATACCCACAGATCAATTCTCCATGATTTTCTATGGGAATAAATCTCCATAGGGAATAACAGAGTTCCCAGCAGACATTTCCCCCGCCCCCACTTTCTGACAACCCTGAAGCGGGGGGAGGGCCTCCAAACCGGGAGATCCCCTGCCCCCACCTGGGGATTGGCAACCCTAAGCAGGGCTCAAACTTGAGATTTGGCTACTCTCCTGCAGGGAGAACACTCGAAGGGGCGCTTTATTTTAATGCCAATGGTCAAAATGCAGGTTAGAGCAATAGCGTAGAGCAGGGGTGGCCAAACTGTGGCTCGGGAGCCACCTGAGGCTCTTTCACACATATTGTGTGGCTCTCGACGCCCCCACCGCCCTGCTGGCCAACTTGGAGAAGGCATTTCTTTCTTTAATTTAAATCACTTCTCCAAGCCAGCCAGTAGCTTGGAAAATGTATTTAAAGTTCTTTCTACCTCTTCCTCCTTCCCCCATCTATTGGCCCTTCTTCCTTCCACCCTTGTCTTGCAGCTCTCAAAAATCTGACGTTCATGTCTGGAGGCTCTCAAACATCTGACATTTATTCTATGTGGCTCTTATGTTAAGCAAGTTTGGCCACCCCTGGCCTAGAGAGAGAAGCTACACCTACCTAGTCCTAATGGGGTGCTACAAGATTAGGATGGTGGGTGGGATTTGGAGAGGGGACCTCAGAGGGGTACAATGCTATAGAGTCCACCCTCCAAAGTAGCCATTTCCACCAAGAAAACTGATCTCTGTTGCCTGAAGATCAACGTAATTCGGGGAGGGGGGATCCCCAGGTCCTACCTGGAGGTTGGCAACTCAATGAGTGCCCAATTCTGATCGGTGACCTGTGGGCAGTTGATGGAGAAAGACGGAGTTCAACTCTTGGGAGCAGTTGGATGAGAAAGACAGACTTCAACTTCCATATATTGTTGCCAATGAAACTGATATTAACATTTTTATGGGTGGACAGAACTATGGATCTTTCAGAATATTGCGGCCTTTGACCTCCTGTTCCTGGATAATTCAAACAAGGCTGGAGAAACCAGGTGGGACAGTTGACAATGGCAAGCCAAATGTACAAGCTTGCAGATCGTTGTATTTATTTATATAAAACATGCCTCTCAGATAACAAGTAGGTAGCTAAAACAGTAGAAAGCACAGTACTGAAAACAGCTTTAAAACAACTGTCGGGGGGGGGGAGGGAGGTGCTATATTCAAGGCACCAATCCTCTGGAGAATGTCATTAGCCAAAGTCTCTTCTAAAGCATTCTGTTTTATATACGGTACTCTCTGAAAATGCAAAAGGGAGATTTCATCTGAGAAGCTGTTTCATAACATCTGAGCAGCTACAGAAGAATCCCACAACTAGGAGAGCAGGGGTGTCAAACATGCAGTCCAGGGGCCAAATCAGGCCCCCGAGCCACTGGCTGTTCTCTGTTTCCTTCTCCCTCTCTCTTGCTTCCGTCTGCATCACAGCTTGCTTTGCCAGGCTTGCTCAATCACACAGGAGCTACAGAGCAAAGCCTCTATTTTCTCCGTTGGCTGAGGCTCCTCTCTTGGGGAGGAAGGTGGGAAGGGAGAACTTGCTTTTGTCAGGCTCCCTCAATTGCACAGCAGAGCTACTGAGCCAAACCTCTCTTCTTTCTATTGGCTGAGGCTCCTTCCCCTCCTGGTCCCCTGGGGAAGGAAGGAAAAAGCCAGAGCTTCCTTTGCCCAGTTCCCTGGATCCCATGGGAGAAATACAAAGAAAGCACTTTAAGATCAAGTGCTAATGTTTTAAGCATGCTTTAAGTTTTTTTTTTAAATCTTTGTGTTTGTCTGTGTTCTTTATAAAGTTGATATCTCTGCTACCTAATCTTAAAAAGGTACATACATGGCCCAGCCCAACATGGCCTGAAGAAGAAGAAGATAAAAAGATATTGGATTTATATCCCGTCCTCCACTCTGAAGAGTCTCAGAGTGGCTTACAATCTCCTTTACCTTCCTCTCCCACAACAGACACCCTGTGAGGTGGGTGGGGCTGGAGAGGGCTCTCACAGCAGCTGCCCTTTCAAGGACAACCTCTGCCAGAGCTATGG
This sequence comes from Heteronotia binoei, assembly GCF_032191835.1. Taxonomy (NCBI): domain Eukaryota; kingdom Metazoa; phylum Chordata; class Lepidosauria; order Squamata; family Gekkonidae; genus Heteronotia; species Heteronotia binoei. The sequence continues at coordinate 24,655,059 of NC_083230.1, read as the reverse complement.
CTGACCCAAGGCCATTCCAGCAGGTGCAAGTGGAGGAGTGAGGAATCAAACCCGGTTCTCCCAGATAAGAGTCCGCACACTTAACCACTACACCAAACTGGCTCTCCTGGCCTGACAAGGTCTCATTAAGTCAGATTCAGCCCCATAACAAATGAGTTCGACACCCCTGCCTTAGAGTGCACCTTTAAAAGGGCTGGAATGACACAGCATTGCAGTGCTGAGTGACTCATCTATATGGGGCCATGCTAGGAGAGGCAGTCCTTCAAGTATGTGGGCCCCAGGTCTTTATAGTGACCTGAACAACTGTATTTTTTATCAAGCAGAAAAGTTCCTTGTTACCCCACATCCCTGCATCTCTTTTTTGCCACACAGCTATCTTTCTTTGTCCAGCCGGGTCACTTTCCTATTCTGCTTTTGCTACCCTTTAAGCTAACTTTTTAAAGTTATGCTCTCATTAGCATTATTTTATTTCACTGCCTTGTTCTCCTGTAAAAATTCTTACTAATTCTATTTTTATTTTTATTCCTGCTCTTCTGCCAGGAAGCTCAGACCAACATAGCTGTGTCCCGTTTCCTCCATCTTATCCTTACTCTATGAGATAGGTTAGGCTGAGAGAAAAAGTGATTGCCCAAAGAACTTTGTGATTGGGGATTTGAACCCATATCTTCCAGGGCCCAGTGTGGCACTGTAATCAGTACATGACAAGAGTCTCAGAGCGGCTCACAATCTCCTTTACCTTCCTCCCCCACAACAGACACCCTGTGAGGTGGGTGGGGCTGGAGAGGGCTCTCCCAGCAGCTGCCCTTTCAAGGACAACCTCTGCCAGAGCTATGGCTGACCCAAGGCCATTCCAGCAGGTGCAAGTGGAGGAGTGGGGAATCAAACCCGGTTCTCCCAGATAAGAGTCCTCACACTTAACCACTACACCAAACTGGCTCATAGGTGGACTCATAGGTAAGTCCTATTGAGTTAAATGGGATTTACTCCCAAGTAAGCCTGAATCAGACACAGCTGCAGTTCAGTGCATACTTGATTGGTAACAATTAGGTCTCATGGAACTGATTGGGGCTTAGCCAGGAAGGAAAACACAGAAGATTTGGTTGATACACTAAACTTTCCCAGATGTTTCAAGCTATTAAATGGCTAGCACTGAATTTTTTAAAAGCATGGTAAAAAGCATGCTTGCTTAGCAAACAATTCCTAATCCGTGTCCTTTTGGCAGGACTGCATCATGTCTTCTCTACCATCAACAATGTATGCGCTTATGGCTCGCAGAATTCTATCCATCAGTCTAATTCCCTGGGTTACACAGCCCCAAATGCTGAAACGTTGCACTAGGAATGTAAGACTCATAGACTGCAGCCTCACCCCCTGGTGCTATGTTAACCCAGAAGTGCCATTTCCAGTTGTTATCATGGGCATGTTTTGTCTGTAGAATAGAACAGGCTGCAGTAGAGAACCTAAGCTATAGACAAGATGAACACAAAAGATCTTAGGTCACCTTTCAGATGCCAAATGCCATTGGATGGGAACACAGCAGAAATGAAAAACTGGCTACATTTTACCCTTTGTGTGATTGTTCTAACACTTTTTTTTTTAAAAAAAAAAAATCTGCCTATTTGTTGCTTTTTTGCTGATTTTTATATGGGATGTGTAGTTTTAAGGCTGTTATTGGTGACAGTAGTGTTTGTGTTTAATTTGTATTTAATTTGTATATAAAGCCCTATATGGCCTAGGACCTGCCTACCTTAGGGACCGTCTCTCCCCACACGTTCCCCAGAGAGTACTACGCTCGGGTTCACAAAACCTGTTGGTAGTCCCCGGGCCAAAGGAGGCCCGTCTAAAATCCACCAGGGATCGGGCCTTCTCAGTAGTGGCACCTTACTGGTGGAACCAGCTGCCGGAGGAGGTGCGGGGCCTAGGGCAGTTCCGCAGGGCCTGTAAGACAGCCCTCTTCCGGCAGGCCTACAACACCTAACTGAAGAGGAGAACATCTTGGATGGAACAAAATGCTTTTATAGACCGCTGGTTTTATTTTATCTTGTTTTATCAATTGTGATTTTAACTGTACTTGTAAATGTTTTAAATTGAATTATGTGAATTATTGTGTTGTGAGCCGCCCTGAGACACTTCGGTGAGAAGGGCGGGATATAAGTCCATTAAATAAAAATAAATAAATAAAATAAACTGTAAATTGGTTAGCTACTCTCAGTATGCAGTAGAGAGATGGGAGAGAAATGAAATAAATATTCTATGGCTCCAGTTAATTAATGTGCTTATTTGGATGGAATTTATTTGGATTGGATTGTAAGAAATATCATATGAAGTCGGTTTTTAGCTATGAAAACACATGCCACCCTAAAAAATTGTTTGTAGGTAGATCAGATATTCCTCAGCATCTAACAGAGGCATTTCCCTCTAAATCCAGGCACCACATTACAGCTATCACATATAACAGCCAGTGCTAGATCTGTCTTTGATATGTCTTTTCAAAGTGCTTTTTAGTTAATTGAAGCCACATTACGAGAAGACAAGAGTCACTGGGAAATGTCATAATGCTAGGAAAAGTTGGAGGCAGTAGGAAAAGAGGAAGATTCAACATGAGATTATCAAAGATTTCAGGTTTTCACGGCTGGTAACATCATTAGGGTTTGTAGAATCTTTCGGGCTCAAGTGCCGTGTTCTACTGGAGGAAGTTTTCCTTTCAGATGTTTCATTCTCGGCTGCGGAGAACATCCTCAGTGGCGTTGCAGCCGGAGCAGGCGCTCAGACCTTCTTGGCTGCTGTGCATTGAGTGGAGCCAGGGCTGCTGGAGAGCTGCTATTTCTAGGCTGGAGGGGGTGTGATGAAAGGGCAATTGGTTTGTGGATGTGCCCATTGTTTGGTGGGGCTTCCTGGAAGGGTAGTGATAAGGAAACTGGCTTTTGAATGTGACCATTGTTCTGTGTTAATTGCTGGGAGGGTTGGAAGGGGTTTGAAGATAAGGAAGATGGTTGTTGACTGTGCTGATTGTTCTGTGGAATTTGCTGGTTGTTCTGAGACTTTCTGCAATTTATAGTCTGTAGGGTGTTTTGCAGAGCTGGGTACCAAGCCCTGGCTCCACTCAATGCACAGCAGCCAAGAAGGTCTGAGCGCCTGCTCCGGCTGCAACGCCACTGAGGATGTTCTCCGCAGCTGAGAACGAAACGTCTGGAAGGAAAACTTTCTCCAGTGGAACACAGCACTTGATCCCGAAAGATTCTACAAACCCTAACAACATGAGATTGATTGACTCAATAAAGGAAGCCATGGATTTCAGCTTGCAAGACCAGAGCAGAGCTGTAAGGGAGTTTTTCAGGTCATCAGTTGCTAGGATTGCCATAAGTCAGAAACAACTGGATGGCACATAACATATAGAAGCCACAGGATGGCCTCTGGCTAAGTTGATTGAAAAGGGACAGATTTTATGGAGGATAGGTCTGTTGTTGGCTATTAGCCATGACAATACAATGGGATCCCCCAGTCTATAGAATGCTGCTTCTGATTGTCAGATGGCAAAGAGTAGACAGCCGCGGGAGGCAGTTTCCTATAGGCCCTACTTGTACAACATCTGATTGGCCCCCATTGGAAACAGCATGCTGAACCTGATGGACCATTGCTCTGATCCAGCATTACTCATGTCTTAAGCTGTTCCCCTTCCCCCCACATTAGCACAACCAGCCTTTTTGCAATATCCGGCGCTTGGTAATGAAGGTGGCCCACGTATTTTGCTGGATTTTATTGTGTTTTTCTGGTTCTCTCTAGCTGTCAGGCCCTAGTTACATGTCCTCTCACATGTGTTGGTTTGTTTCTGTTTTCAGATGTACCTCTGCTGAATTCTGGGAACAACACATGGATAAGAAACAACAGACGCTGTAGATAAGGGTTTGGGCTACTTTACAGGCTGTAATTCCAGCCCTGGTTGTCTCACTCTAGCCAAAGTAAACTCCATTTGCACAAATGGGTGGCTAAGAGGAGGAAAAAAGAAAGGAAAAAAATATGTGTATGTGATACGATGTGTGTTGCCTTGGATTTCTCTGTGCTCAGCTGGTAGGAAAGGAGGTAATGATCATAATGAGCTTACGCTTACTATGTGGCTCTTCCTCCAGGTTCCCAAGGGGGCTTCACAAATAGATATGATAAATGTCCCCCTCTTTCCTAAAGGATGTTTCAGTCATCCTGCTAGAAATATTTGCATGCGTAAGCAGCGAACAGGCATCGAGAGTGCAGACTGGGGTTAATCGATTGACTCAGAACTAAATATTGTATTTTTCTGATAGTAGCTAATGGCAAGAAGCAGTGCCGGCCTCCTGGATTTGCATTTGTTATGCGATCCTCCTGACAGCTTAAAGCTATCATAGCCTTACACATGCATGGAACAGGGGATAAAAAAAAAGCACCCGCCTACATAACAATTCCGCGTTTGAACGGGCTGGATTCATTTCTTTGACTTACACCCCTCCCCCCTAGTTAAGCATCAGTCGTGTCTGTGACGATAGCAAAGAGTTAGGCTATTTATCATTTCCTTAATATCCATTATATGGTTTTAAAGACATTCAGCAGAAGCTTTTCCATGCTCCTGTGCTAGTCTCCACCAGCCCCATGGCATCCACTTTAAAAACAACGTGGACTGTGCAGTTGGCAATGCAGAAATTACACAACAATCTCAGGGTGAAAAGGTATAATGTTTTTCTGAACTTCTGATTTAGTGCACAATTTCAAACTTAGGGACATAGCAAGCTCAGTTTTCCCATAAAGGAAGAAGCTCACACACTTATCATATTTTGCAATAACCTTAAAGGATCTGAAAAGAGCCTAGCTGCTTGGTGCCAAATCCTGAAAAAAAGGAGTCACCACTGTTTTCAGTAAATTGGGAAGAGATAAATGTTAATCTGGATCCCCTCTACCCAGCACCCTCTGGAAGGGGAGAATCTTGGATGGAGTTCTGATCATTTAAGTAGTGGAAGCTGGGAAGTAGAATTGTAGGCTTCTGTCCTTGCTACTTCCAGTTGAGATTTATGTTAAAAAAGAGCCAGTTTGGTGTAGTGGTTAAGTGCGTGGTTTCTTATCTTGGAGAAGTGGGTTTGATTCCCCACTCCTCCACTGGCAGCTGCTGGAATGGCCTTGGGTCAGCCATAGCTCTCACAGAAGTTGAAAGGGCAGCTGCTGTAAGAGTTCTCTCAGCCCCACCTACTTCACAGTGTATTTGTTGCCGGGGGGGGGGGGGGGGAAGTAAAAGAGATTGTGACCACTCTGAGATTCAGAGTATAGGACAGGATATAAATCCAATATCATCATCATCTTCTTCTCCCCCCTTTATCTCAGTATATCATTGAATATCAGCCACAATAGAGAAAGAAATGAGTGCGATCTCTTAAGTCTGAACATTAAGGCTTTTTAACATTTCTAGTTAAGGCTTTTTGACATTCTGTGGTCTCCCCACAGCAGAGCAGCACCGGTACCCTTTAAGGGCTTCCCTGGGGCAGTGCTGGCGAGAGAGGGCGGCGGGGTGTGTGTTTGGTACCTGTAAGAGCCCCGTGGTGCAGAGTGTTAAAGCTGCACTACTGCAGTCCTAAGCTCTGCTCACGACCTGAGTTTGATCCCTGGTGGAAGTTGGGTTTTCAGGTAGCCAGCTCAAGGTTGACTCAGCCTTCCATCCTTCTGAGGTCGGTAAAATGAGTACCCAGCTTGCTGGGGGGAAGGTGTAGATGACTGGGGAAGGCAATGGCAAACCACCCCGTAAAAAGTCTGCCATGAAAACGTTGTGAAAGCTGCGTCACCCCAGAGTCGGAAACAACTGGTGCTTGCACAGGGAACCTTTCCTTTTTTCCTTGGTGCCTGTGTGTGTTGGGGGGTGGAGGAAAGGCCGTGGGAGCTGGTCTCCCCACGGCAGAGCAGCCCCGGTGCTTTTTAAGGGCTTTCCTGGGCCAGCGTTGGCAAGGGAGGGCGGGGGTGTGTGCGTTTGTGTTGGGGGCTGGAGGGAAGCTGGTGTCCTCACGGCAGAGCAGCCCAGGTGCCATTTAAGGGCTTCCCTGGGCCAGTGCTGGTGAGGGAGGGCAGTGGGGGGGGTGTTTGTGTGTGTGTTGGGGGCTGGAGGGAAGGCCACGGGAGCTGGTCTTTGTTAAGGCAACTGCACTAAAAATAGGGTTCTGGGGAATTTACCGTGGTAGGCAATCAGCCTTTTAGCGAGATCTTGAGAACCTATATATACAGAAGGTGTCTGCATTGCAAATCACCCAATAATGAGGAGATTTGGTCTAATAATAAAAGGGGTTTTATTATAAAATACCAGCAAACACACAAGGGTATAAGATCATACAACATGCATACAGGCTTAAGAAAACAGATATGGAATTGATAGAGGGGTAACACAAGGGTAAAAACATAGACAGGGTATCCGACCTGATCCTGGTGGCTTAGGGTCCAGACACAACTAGAAGATATAGACATGCACTGCGATGTGCCGTGCCTGATGCTCCTTACTTAAGAGTAGGGAGGGAGGAACAATCTGGTTACACATTGCTCAGGCAGAGAGAGAGAATGAGCATGGCTTTCTCTCTGGTTATATTATTTTTGGAAAGGAAAAGGTCCTCCCAAAAAGGGGCTGGCTTGTTGGTGGGCAGTATCTAGTCTATTCCGGGTACCTGATTGGATGCCCACCTCCAGCCAATGAGCAGACCTGACTCTGGTCACCTGAATGGATCTCCAGGTAACAATGGAACAGGGGGAGGCTCCAAAGTGGCAGTTTGGGCAAGGGTGGAAGCATGGGTGGAGGGGATTAAACAAGCTATCCAAACTTATCTAAAGGTGACAATAGAGGGCCAAATTGGTACCTAAGGTGACACCCAATCTATACAAAGAACTCTGGCTCTAGGTGAAGCTGGTCTTCCTCTTCTGCTCTTCTAGCACTGTCCATTGTGTAAAGTTCCATTTGACAAAGACTTGGGCGGCGTGGCAGGACCCACGCCTAAGCTGAGCTTGATTGCCTTATGTAGATATAACAGCTGTTGAGTACGTGAGCCTCTCGCTTCTCTGTCATGGAGTCTGGCACTGCAGGAAGAGGATCGCTGATGATATTAGCCTACCAACATGGCTTTCATGGTCAAGGCTGGAAACCGCTTGCCTGGACAGTTCCTGGCGGCGCAATGTCTTCCACTGCAACGGCCAAGATAGTGCACGCACGGAGCAGCTGGAAACCCATCTGTACTCCTGGCTAGCACTCTTCCAGAGATATAGAGTGCTGTTGTAACTCTGAGGCTGTTAGTCTTCACATAAGTCTCTTATAAAATGGTAGATAAAACCCACGTTTCACAGCAAATGCGTGTGAGTTGAATCTCCAGGCACCCTGGCAACCAAATGGATGATTACGATGTCTGTATATAACTGAAATGAGGGGTCTCTTCCACAGCAGAGGTCATTGTAGCACCATCATTGCTTGTGCCAGGGTGCTGCAAGCTTCCACCTCTCCCTGGAGTGCTGTGTGTTCTTCCGCTGACGTTGACTTCCCCTTGCAACATTAGGGACCATTGGAGGTAAGAACAGGGCCCAGCTGAGGTTGAAGTGGGTATTATGAGGCTGACTTGCCTTGTGCACTTTAAAATGCTCCTACCAGGCTTCAGTTGGGGAGAGGGGAAGCTCTCGAGCGGCTCGATGAGTAAGCAGGGAAGAAGCAGCGAGGAAAGCTTGGGATCCTCATCGTCCCTTTTTGCCAACTGGGAAAGGAGGGAGGGAGGAGGTCTCCCTGGGACTAGAAGAGCAGGACATGCTGCACTAGCATTTGCCTCAGCAGCCCCCTTCAGTCTCCCCCCTCCCACTTCCCCTGCTCTCCTTGTGGCGAGCTGTCCGGCTAAAGGCAATCAGAAGTTGCTACTGAGTGGTTTGGTTCTCAAAGGCACAGCATAAAACGTTCAGGAGCTGGTGTCCTCTCTCCACATCTCTCCCTTCACTCCTCTGCCTGCCTTACTCATTCCTTCCCCCTTTTCCCCACTCACTCGTCCTCCTCTCCTTCCTCCTCTCTCTTCTGTCTCACTTCCCCTCTTTTCCTCCTCCTATTTTCTTTCTTTCCTCCCCATCCATCCCACCCCACTTTCCCCTTCCCCCTTTTTTTGTTTTTTTACTCAGCTTCTGCTGGCACTACACTGCAGCTTCTTCCGTCGACTTGCCTGCTTTCTCTTTCTCCTCCCACCCCTCTCTTCACTTTCATCAGTGCCGGATAAATAACTCTCTTGTGTCCCTTCCCCCTCTCCAAAAGCAGCATCCTTTGGGGTTTTGATTTTCCTGTTCCCCACACCCCTGAAGGAAGAAGCCAGTAATCTTTCCAGTAGCAGCTGCAGCAGCAGCAGCCCCCTTTGCTTATGATTGTTTTCTTTTGTGAGTTGCCAGGTAGACTTTACAAAACCTTGTCCATTTTCTGACACCACTATCTGTTTCAGTGGAAAATGTTGCACAGACTTGACTTGTTCTTCCTGGAGCTGGGTCATGGTGATGGTGTATGTGTGTGTCAGCGAGAGGTTACCTAACTTAGGGCGTTTTCCCACAGAGCTTACCTCGGAGCGACGTCCCTCTTCACCGCGCAGCGTCTGCGCGGATTTCCCACCAACTGCTCCGCATAACCAGGAAGAGCCGCGGCTTTTGCGTCGCTAACGTAAACTGGTTTTTAAGCGGTTTACATCTGCGACGCAAAAGGTCCGGCACTTCCTGGTTATGCGGAGCAGTTGGTGGGAAATCCGCGCAGATGCTGCGCGGTGAAGAGGGACGTCGCTCCGAGGTAAGCTCTGTGGGAAAACGCCCTTAGTGTGATGACTTGTTACTTAACATTGTGCTCTTCCTGGATGAGATGAATTAAAAAGGGACCAGCATCTCCTCTATTCATTTGCACTGGAGTTTTCATAACAATGCATCAAGATAAACGTGAATTTATTTATCCAGCATTAGCAAACCACAAAACTAGATAGCTGATGTATTTACCTGTTTGTATAATATATAATGTATTCAGGGTCACATCTGTGCTAGCTGGTACATTGACTCTCAGAGACAGTTATGTGGATCTGAACCTGTTCCTTTAAAATGCAAACTGCTAAAAATGCTATTTTAATCTAAACGATGATATCCAAAGTGGGGGTTGTTTTTATTAAAGAAGGCTTAATATGTTTTGGGGATTTTTTTCATCTTTACGTAAAGAGCTTTCAGAGCTTGTTCCTCAAAGGTCCACGTCACTGATGGTAGTAGACCTGTTCTGGTAAAGCGAATGCAGCTGTCTGATTGTTAAGAAATGTCTTTCTGCTTTTGAAGCACCTTTTCTCCAGGTAGGCTTGCCAGCTCTGAATTGGGAAATACCTGGAGATTTTAGGGTTGGACCCTGAGTGGTGGATGTTGCCTTCTGACACACTTGCAGTGATGTAAGTGGTGTGAGGCATGTGCAGATAAGGTTGCCAAGTCCATCCCCAGAAATATCTGGGGACTTTGGAGGTGGAGCCAGGAGACTTTGGGGGTGGAGCCAGGAGACACTGGGGTGGAGCTAGGGGGAGGGGGGAAACGGCACTGGGGAGCGTGGCGAGCCGCCCCGTCTCGGAGCGGGCGACGGCGCTGCACAGCTGCCGCCTTTTCTCCGCTCGCCGTGGCTGCTCCTCCAAGATGGGCTCAGCCTCTGGGGTGGAATCGGAGGGGGGTGGAGGCGGGCTGGGGGCGTGGCAAGCCGCGAGTCCGGGTCCTAGAAGGGCCCGGATTTGCGGCCCGCCATGCTCCTGGCCTGCCTCCGCCCTCCCCTGGTTTTGCCTCTTGGCTGCTCCTCCGAGATGGGCTCAGCCTGGGCCCATCTCGGAGGAGCAGCTACGGTGGGCGGGGAGGGGGCGGCGGTGGCGCGGCAGCCTCGCCCACTCCGGGATGGGATGGCTCACCATGCTCCCCGGCACCGTTTCCCCCCCACACTTCCGTTTTTTTGGGGAGCGGGGGAAGAGGGTGGAAATCCTGGGGTCCCCCGCCAGGGCGGGAGGGTTGGGAAGCCTAGTCTGGGTCTGGTGTGCATAGGTTGTGCAGTAACTGAGCCTGGATGGGCAGTAGCCAATCGTGCTTGCTGCCACTGGCATTTTCAAGTTGGGAGGGGGGGCTGTGAGTGGCTGGCAGACTGATGCTTTGTGAATCTTGAAAAAATTTGTTTGGTTGCTGGTATTGCCCAATATTGATCAAGGATGCTACCTGGTGACAACTCCCAGCTCTTGCCCAACTTTTTGTGGTAGCTGCTGGCAACCAATATGTGCAGCAATGTACCTTCACCAACCCAACCTTGGAACCATTTTGCAACAGTTGTTAAATGCTTGTAACTGGGAGAGGGGGAAATGAGATTCAATCAAATAACTTACGTGTTTAGAAAGGCAGTAGTCCATTTGATGCATGTCAGAGTATTTTAGTTTTGACCTCTTAGGAGCAGAAACCTTTTTTCTTTTTTTGTTCCTTTTCTCCATTTTTCTGAGGCAAAGGAGATCGCATACTAAAACCTGGGTGTTTGCTGCAGCTGGTGCATTAGAAAGCCAGATATAGTTACCTTGGGATGGTTAGCTGAATTACAGTGCCATTCTAGTAGAGCCAATGGGCTTAGAAGGGTGTAATTCCGTTTAGGATGGCACTCTTAATTTTGCTTCTTCCTCTTGGTGTAAATTCCTATATTTCAGATTCAGAAGGGATTTTATACCCAGCTCCAGCCAATGTCCCTATTAGTGTTACTTTTAAAATAAATATAATATAAATTATTGAAAGTATGGAAACTGTTTTTTTAAATAGTATTTTAATTGGTTTTGACAACATACACGGTAAATAGCAGAATAAGAAGCAAAAAAACATTTCAGAGAATTTTAACAATTGTGTTGGAAACTGCTTTAAAGCTAAGGTACGTGTGGTGTTTGTCTGCTGGAGTGACTCTCGATAAATTAAACTCCCTAGAACTTCCGGCTGGGCGTGGCTGGATAACGAGTTCCGATGACATTAGGGGTGTGTGGCCTAATATGCTAATTAGTACCTGTCATCAGGGGTGCGGCTATTCTGCAAATGATGGTGATGTCAGAGGTGTGGCCTAGTATGCAAATGATGGTGATGTCAGAGGAATGGCCTCGCATACTAATGAGTTCCTGCTGGGCTTTTTCTACAAAAAAAAGCCCTGCATGGAAGTATGTATCAAGTGGCATGAAACCATTTATGTTTTCAAGTGAATCGTGCTTAGTATTTTTGTCTAAGAGGTAGCTAGCAAGATAAACAAGATATAAATTTTTCAAGCATAATACCTGTTCTTTTTTCTCCCCGTTTTATTTTGTTTGTACAACTACAGAATGACTGATCTCTTAACTTTGTTTTCTAAGATTCTTTATTGTCAAAACATTTTTTTTCACCTATGTCATATTTTCCTGTGTTAGGTATATAAAAACCTTCACAGAATTCTCCTAAATCTCTCTTCAGAATCAAAACTACAGGCCTACACTGAAATTATATATTTCAGTGTCATCTCATTGACTTCCATAACTAAATGAACTGAATTGGCAACTACTGTTTATATTGTTAGACATTTAATCGTATAATTTCTCTTGATTGAATCCACTAATTACACTTCAGACACTAGTCTTCTGGTGAAAACTGCATTAAAATATTTTGGGATCTAATTACATCACCAGATACCCTGTCCAGAGTAAAACTTATAAATTGGAAATAAATCATCATTTTCTGGACTTGCTTTCTAAGAGCAAGCTTTGCTGGAAATAGCTATCACTAACTCTGTTAAAGCTTATACTTGGCCAAAGCCTGCTGGTGATTCTTGGCCCTAAAGAGGTCTGACTGTCCTCAACAAGGCCCAAAACTGTTTCTCAATTACATGAAAATAAAAATTCCAAGTATGATAGGAAAGTCCTTGTTTTCTCCTTTTTATACATGATAAACCAAAAACACTTTGCTTTATGTTGTAAATTTAACCTTAGTTATAAGTTGGGTTGCCAAGTCCAATTCAAGAAGTATCTGGGGACTTTGGGGGTGGAGCCAGGAGACATTAGGGGTGGAGCCAAGATCAAGGCTGTGACAAGCATAATTGAACTCCAAAGGGAATTTTGGCCATCACATTTAAAGGGACGGCACACCTTTTCAATTCCTTCCATAGGAAATAATGAAGGATAGGGGCTCCTTCTTTTGGGGCTCATAGAATTGGACCCCCTGGTCCAATCTTTTTGAAACCTGGAGGGTATTTTGGGGAGAGGCACTAGATGCTATACTGAAAATTTGGTGCCTCTATCCCAAAAAACAGCCCCCCCCAGAGCCCCAGATACCCACGGATCAATTCTCCATGATTTTCTATGGGAATAAATCTCCATAGGGAATAATAGAGTTCCCCTCCCCCCACTTTCTGATGACCCTGAAGTGGGGAGAGGGCCTCCAAACCAGGGGATCCCCTGCCCCCACCTGGGGATTGGCAACCCTAGTTATAAGGAAATGAAATAGCTTCATAATCAGTAGGTTTCCTGAAACATAAGTCACAATGATTTCCATTAGGTATAAAAATAATTTTGAAAAATTGTCTTGTTTGAGAGTCCTAACTGAGCAAAGTTCATCCTTTAAAAAAATATCCCTCAGCATCTCTCATCCCAAAGCAGATTAACTAACAATTCATTCCTCTGCATATTTAGCTTGGAGTAAGCCCCAATGAACACACTACATGACTACAACTTACTTCTGAGAAGCAATAGATTGGACTGAGCTCTTAATTACACACATCTCGGCTATCATAAAAACACACTAATACCACAGTACAGCAAAAACTATAAATAAGTTCCACTGTGGTCCGGCTTTCAATAATTATGCCACATACCTCTTAAAGAATACCTTGCCAGAAATTCCCAGAGAATTCAGAGCAGGAAAAGTTTCATCTTAACCCAATGTTACAATGATTTAAAAACCAAATTCTACACATGATGTACTTTTACACACATGTGCTATATTGGAAGCCCAGCAAGTACATCTAGGATGGATGTGAGAAAGTCTTACCCCTTGAACTGATTTCTCATAGGAAATAATAGTTCACATCAAACTGGCCAAAATTCATCCAGTCAAACCTGTTTGATTTCATTACCTCACTTTTAAGGCTAGGATATTTGTGAAGCATGACTTCTGTATGTTTACACAGTACAGAGTTGAGGAGGGGGCCTGTCAATCTCCTGTTCCTTTAACTGTCGTGCTTGCAGAAATTTCATATGGCATGAAGACCTTCAAGATGCTGGGGAAACCTGCACCTATTCACATCAGTCAATAGTTAATACTAAAGCCCAGGATTCAAATGTGCCTTGAACGACAAGGAGAGATTTCAATTAGATGTAGTGAAAACTCAAAATACCTTTATTTTTTCCCTTTTTCAGTACGACAGAACACACATGCGCTCTTGAAAGACAGAGAAAGGTCATCTCTCACTAGTGTGAGCTACAGAACTATGCCAGACTCATCTTTAGGTTGGGAATCAGAAAGAGTTATTTCAGAATCAGGTACTGTGGGCAGAAGAACATGAAAAAAATAAGGTGAAGGCTAGCACAAATCAGTTTCTGCAGACCATGCAGATACATCAAGAAGTTCCGCGAATTTAGCAGACTCAGGTGGAGTGTGACCTTATTGATCCTCACCAGAATGACTTTGCTCCTTGCAAGGCACCTGCCACTTCAGTGTAACCACAAGTCCATAGCGGTTTATAGTAGAAACAGTAGAGAAAGTCCCTTGTGTAATTTGAAATGTACACCAGATTTTGATAGTCCTGATTGCTATCAGAAACATTAATGTTCAAGTCCATGGCACCATAGATTGAAATTTTAAAATCATAACGTTGAGGCCGGTCATGGACATCATTCTTGCCCTCCCCCCCACACACAGGGAAAGAGCATTTCCCCTTTTAAGCCCTCCCCCTTCCTTCCTCGGTCTCTCTAGCAAGCCATTTATTTAGCTCCAGCTCCACAAGGCTGGTTCCTACCAAGAGAATGACTCAATGTATTTTTAAATAACAAGACACCCTGTATGCGTGTTCACTGTAACTTGTGAACAGGACTTGTGTGTGTGCAGGCGTGTTTGGGGAGCGGGCGAGAAGGCTGGCAATATGCTTTCAATATAGTTACCCTGGATTTGGGTAGCAGAACTGTGATATATGGGCTTTAATTTATAGAGCTGGGGTGGCCAACAGTAGCTCTCCAGATGTTTTTGCCTACAACTCCCATCAGCCCCAGCCAGCATGGCTGATGGCTGGGGCTGATGAGAGTTGTAGGCAAAAAACATCTGGAGAGCTACTATTGGCCACCCCTGTCATAGAGATAACAACTCTGGCTGGCAGATTCCTGGATATTCTTGGTGGATCCTGAGGAGGGCAGGGATCTCAGTGGCATGTAAAGTCCACATCCTCCCCCCCCCACCCCGCAAAAAAAAGCCATTCTGTACAGGGGAAATTATCTCTGTAGTCCAGAGAACAGTTGTAATTGTGGGTGATCTCCAGGCCCCACCAGGAGGTTGGTAGCCCAATATCTTGGGAGTAAACCCACTGAATAAGAGGACTAAAAGTAGTTCTGCTTCCCATTGCTTCAGGTGACCTTCCTGGAGTTTGCTTTAATTTTCACACACCCACACACCCCGCCCTCCCAACTTTGTTATTCCAAGGAAGTCTCCCATCCAAATACTTGCCAGAGCAATTTCGTTTTTGAAAATTGGTTATCCGAGTGGGGGGGGGGGCAGTAGGGAGTTTGAGTGTTCTGGGAACAGAAACAGATTTGGGTGGGTAGCAGCGTTGGTCTGAAGTAATAGAACAAAATTTGAGTCCGATGGCTCCTTCAAGGCCAACAAAGTTTAATCCTGGCTGTGTGGGGCACCAGTAGGCTTCCCAAACCTCCCGCTCTGGCGGGAGACTTCTGGGTTCGCAGCCTCATCTCCCGCTCTTCAAAACTCTGGAAGCGGGGGTGGGGGTGGAGGGGGGGGAGAACATACCTTTAGGCTTCATGTTGTAGAGCTCCTGAGCCGTTTGCAAAATGTCTGCCCCTTTAAGGCTGGGCAGGAAGCAGGAAGCAGAAAGGGCTTCTGAGAACGGCCCCTCCCTTTCTTTTGCTTTCGTTTTCACAGGAAGTAGAGTTGTCCGGAGGAAGATCTGGTAAGTGTGTGTGTGTGAGAGGGAGGGGACAGGGGATTCCCTAGTTTGGAGGCCCTCCCCCCCCTTTAGAAAGCGTGTGGGGGGGAGGGAAATGTCTACTAGGCACTCTATTATTCCCTATGGAGAACGATTCCCATAGGGAATAATAGGAAATTGATCCGTGGGTATTGGGGGCTCGGGGGGGCTATTTTTTGAGGTAGAGGCACCAAATTTTTAGTATAGCATCTAGTGCTTCTCCCCAAAATACCCCCCAAGTTTCAAAACGATTGGACCAGAGGGTCCAATTCTATGAGCCCCAAAATATGGTGCCCCTATCCTTAATTATTTCCTATGGAAGAAAAGCATTTTAAAAGGTGTGCTGTCTCTTTAAATGTGATGGCCAGAACTCCCTTTGGAGTTCAATTATGCTTGTCACAGCCTTGATCTTGGCTCCACCCCCAATGTCTCCTGGCTCCACCCTCAAAGTCTCCTGGCTCCACCCCCAAAGTCCCCAGATTTTTCTTTAATTGGACTTGGCAACCCTATCCCCCCGCTTCAGGTTCATCAGAAAGTGGGGGGAGGGGAGGGAAATGTCTGCTGGGAACTCTATTATTCCCTATGGAGATTTATTCCCTTCTGCCATTCACTGAAATCTGAGCACCTGATAAATTAGAGAAGTGGCCCTCTTTTATTCACGCTTGGAAGCAACACCAGTTTCTTTTAAACATTTATAGATTGCTAGCATTTGTAAGTAAGTAAAATTTTATTTGTATCCCGCCCTCCCCCGGCAAGCAGGCTCAGGGCGGCTAACAACAACAACAAAACAACAATACATTAATAAACCATTACATTAATACACATTAAGTTAATCTTAAAAACCAGTTAATACATTAATTAAAAACCATTATTAATCTGATTGCATTAAACTAAGTTACATTAATTAAATCTAACCATATTATTGTCGTTGACGCTATCAATGGCGAATTTCCTTGTTGTGCACTTGTGATTCAGCTATTTGGAAACGCCAGTTAAAAGAGGGTGGTCTTGCAGGCCCTGCGGAACTGATCGAGGTTTGAAAAGCAAATGGCTCACAGTGTTTTAATGGTTATCCTGAGATGCATGTTATCTGTAAGAAACTGTAGTTGAAAGATCTCTAAGCGAGATCAGATCCAAACAGTGCCCATTTGTTACCATCAAATTGCCGTTTGTGCTTTCTTTTAATCTCCATTTTGACTCTGTCTTCTTTCTGCTAGTGAAAGCAGGCTAAGTCAAAAGGTTTCTGGCCATTATTGAATCAAAATGCCAAGAGCTAGCAGAATGAATAACACATTGCCTAACCCTATCATGATTTCTGAGAAAAAGAAACTCAGCCTCACCCTCCATCAGGCAATCAAGACTGTTAATCAGGGCCTATCAAATGTTTAATCAGTGTGCCAGCCACAGAATAATTTTGCAGTATCAACAAAAAAAATCCACTACAACCACATTCCCCACAAAGAGATCAGAATTTAATATAATTTGGACTGCTTCAATTGAAATCCACCCACCCCTGAATAGTTCAATGATGTGACTAAGAATGCATCTTACACAGAAAGGATTCTGTTTCCTTGTCATCAGCACTGCTGTGAACATAAAGGCATTTGTACTGGGAACAAAGTATCAACATATACATTTTGTTTGTGCTTTCCTCCATCAGCCACCATTTCCCTCACTGCACCATTAGAGTGCTTTTTTGAGGCTTGGTTTTTTAAAAATTGGTAATTGCTATACTGCAGTGATGGCAAGACTGAACATCGACATCTTGGGAATCAGTAAACTAAAATGGATGGGAATGGGTGAATTTAACTCAGAGGATCACTACATCTATTATGGTGGCCAAGAGTCCCGTAGAAGAAATGGTGTGGCCTTTATAGTTAACAAGAGAGTGAGGAAGGCAGAAATGGGATACAATCTCAAAAATGACAGAATGATCTCGGTCCGTATCCAAGGCAACTCATTCAATAGCACAGTAATCCAAGTCTATGCCCCAACCTCTGATGCAGAAGAGGCTGAAGTCGACCAGTTCTATGAAGATCTATAACACCTTCTAGAATTAACACCAAAAAAAGATGTGCTCCTCATCATAGGGGACTGGAATGCCAAAGTAGGAAGTCAAAAGGTAACCAGAACAACTGACAAGTGTGGCCTTGGAGAACAAAATGAAGCTGAGCAAAGGCTAATAAGGTTTTGTCCAGAGAACAAACTGGTCATAGCAAACACCCTCTTCCAACAACCTAAAAGGTGACTCTACACATGGACATCACCTGGTAGGCAACACAGAAATCAGATTGATTATATACTCTGCAGTCAAAAATGGAGAAACTCCTTACAGTCAGCAAAAACAAGACCTGGAGCTGACTATGGCTCAGATCATGCGCTACTCATTGCAAAATTCAGGCTTAAACTGAAGAAAACTGGGGAAACCAATAGGTCATTCAGGTTTGACGTTGATCACATCCCTTATGAATATACAGTGGAAGTGAAGAATAGGTTTAAGGAACCAGAGTTGATAGACAGAGTGCCTGAAGAACTATGGATGGAGGTCTGTGACATTGTACAGAAGGCAGCAATCAGCACCATCCCAAAGAAAAAGAAATGCAAGAAAGCAAAGTGGCTGTCTGATGAGGCTTTACAAATAGCTGAGGAAAGAAGGAAAGTGAAAGGCAAAGGTGAAAAGGAAAAAATCACCCAACTGAATACAGATTTCCAGAAAATAACAAGGAGAGATAAGGAGACCTTCCTGAAGGAACAATGCAAAGCAATAGAGGAAAATAATAGAATGGGAAGGACAAGAGATCTCTTCAAGGGAACATTTTGTGCAAAAACGGCCATGATAAAGGACAAAAACAGTAGGGACCTAACAGAAACAGAAGAGATTAGGAAGAGGTGGCCAGAATACACAGAAGAATTATGCAAGATCTCAATGTCCTTGACAACCATGACAGTGAAATCGCTGACTGTGAACCCGACATCCTGGAGTGTGAAGTCAAATGAGCCTTAGAAAGCATTATTAACAACAAAGTGAGCTCTCCCCACGTTGTTTGGAGCAGGGCCAGAGAGCTGGCATCTGTAGATTGTGTGTTCTGTGGCAGGGAAACTGGCATCTGGGTGAGACGCCCAGAAGCAGCATGCTTGTTGTGCTTGGCTAGCTCTTCCCTTGTTGTTTGGGGCAGGGCTGGAGAGCTGACATCTGTAGATTGCGTGTTCTGTGGCAGGGAAGCTGGCATCTGGGTGAGACACCCAGAACCAGCATGCTTGTTGTGCTTGGCCAGCTCTCTCCGCGTTGTTCAGGGCAGGGCTGGAGAGCTGACATCTGTAGATTGCGTGTTCTGTGGCAGGGAAACTGGCATCTGGGTGAGAGACCCAGAACCAGCATGCTTGTTGTGCTTGGCCAGCTCTTCCCGTGTTGTTTGGGGCAGGGCTGGAGAGCTGGCATCTAGGTTTGCTGCAGCCAGGTCTGCAGAGCAGACCTTGAGCAGATTGTATTTTGTGCAGCAGTGACGTTGGCAACTGAGTTTATATTCGTTTCAGGCCAGCAGGGTTCATAGAGTAGATCGAGGGATGTAGTGCATTTGGGTCCTATAGATATTCTCTGGTGTAAAGTTAGGTTTGGCTTTGGGTGCCCCAGGAATTGGACCCCTGGTCCAATTTCTTTTTGGCCTTGTGGGTTTTGTGTGGGACAGTGCCCTGAAGCTGCACAGCAGTTAGGGGGGCTCTCCTCAAAACCCCCTGCTCCCCAGAGCCACTTTTCCCACAACTACTACAATGGGGGAAGTGGCTCTAATTGTTTTTTTTTCTCATTATTTGGAACAGTGTTCCTTTTGGGGTGCCCACAGATGGGTGCAGTCTTTTGGGGCCAGGGGGGGTTGCATGTGGGAGAGTCCCCTGAAGCTGCCCTGCAGTTTTGGGGCCTCTCCCTCAAACCCCCCTCTGGCCAGAGCCACTTTCCCCACAGCAATAATAGTGGAGGAAGTGGCTAATTGGGCTTTCCCCAGCATTGGTGGCAATGGGCCTTTTGGGGAGCCCAAGGACAGGGACCCCCTGTAGGCCCAATCTTTTTGTGACTTGGTAGTTTTGTAGGGGAGAGTCCCCTGTGGGTTCCCTGCAGTTTTGGGGGCTCTCCCTCAAACCCCCTGTCCCCCAGTAGCCTCTAATTATGCCGTATGTTGTCATTGATTTCAATGGCCCATAGGGTATAATGGTGGGATGGGGCACCCTCTTTGGGTGCCCCTAGAATGGGACCCCCTGGCCCAATCTTTTTGGGACGTAGGGGGTTTGTAGGGGAGAGTCCCCTGCAGGTCCCCTGCAAATTTGGGGACTTTCCCTCAAACCCCCTCCCCTCCAGGCAGCTTCAATATACCCTATTTTGCCATTGATTTCAATTGCCATAGGGTATAATGGGGCTGTATATTCAGAAATAGCCGCGCATCTACCGTTTATACAGCTATTCCGAGTACCGGTATTTGGAAATATATGGTATTCCGAATTTTTTGGCCCCATATATTTCCGAATCCGATTTTTTCCGATTTTTTTTTTTTTGCACACCCCTAGTTACAAAATCAAGGTGGGCCTGGAGTTCTCCCAGAATTGCAGCTGATTTCCAGACTGCAGGGGTCAGTTCCCCTGAAGAAAACGGCAGCTTCACATCCCCACTTAGCTCCCTTGCCTCACCAAACTTCACCATTCCCAAGCACCACTTCCAGATCTCCTAAGCAACTCTAGAGTTGGCAACTCTAGCTGCTGGGAACACAAGAAACCCGAAGAGGGGTCATACCCTGCAAATAACTGCGTATCACTCTTGTCTCAGACCTAGCTGTTTCACTGGGCTGTTGGACAATAAGTGAGATAAGACTTGTACTTCTTGTTCATTTTTGTACTGTACCCACGGCAGGTCGTGCCACTAGGCAAACTAGGTGATTTTCTAGGGTGCTAGCTTTCTGGGGGTGTCAAAATGGGTGCCATCCATGTGACATTATCAGTGCGGGGGGGGGGCACCAGACGTTAGCCTTCTCTATGGTGCCTGACAGTTTAGGGCCGGCCCTGACTGTACCTAGATTTCTTTGCAGGTTTCATCTGTAACAAATATCATACACGTACTGAAAGAATGCTGCAGAATATGATCAGCCGCACCTCAGAAACTACAATTGCGCTTGAATAATTTGCTTCTCTGGTTTCCAAATACCTTTGCCTCTGGTTATTTTGTGTTTGCTGGAATGGGAGTAATGTGTCAAGACATCTGCATCAACATGGCAAGCAGGTAAATCAAGGGCATTTAGGAAAGCCAAGAGCGTAATGAAAGATGTTTACTGGTACGCCCATATCAATGTCAGAAGGATGAGCTCATAGTTAATATCACAGAATTACATACATCGTAACAAGATTTTAGAAGAAAGATATTAAAGTATGGTGAATGGCTTACTCCAGTTACAATTTGCAGACATCTTACTCATTCCGTTTGGGCAGGGAGGAAGTTACATCCAGAAAACTGTTTCCATTAAAAAATACAAAAAAAAATTATTTTCTAGTATAAGTAGCTCAATTCCAATATTCAAGAACTCAAATTAATTTTCTAAAGGAACCTAAGAACTATGTTATTAGCACCACTGGCTTTACATGTGAGAAATTTGTCTCAAGACGATAGATTTTTAAAAATGTAATAGGCAGCCAATTTGCTAAGAATATTTATTTATTTAAATATTTACATTCCATCTTGTCTTGTGGCTCAAGGCAGGTTACAAATAATGATGAAAACCAAGACAATTTTAAAAAATAAAATAAAACCCTCAAATAACTTCCTCCTCCCAGAAGTTGTTTCATTTACACAAAACTTCCAGCTCCCCCAAAATTTCCCTTCTCATGAGTCAGAAGCAACGATGTAACTTTGGTGCAAGAGAGCATGAAACATTGAGGATGTTTTCATCATCTCTTGCAAATAGCAAGGATGACACTACCAGAACTTTTCTATTCTGGAAAGCACAGAGGCAAAGCCGCCTAGGTTGCCAACTCTGGTTTAGGAGATTTTGAGGCAGGAAAAGCCTGCCCTCCGAAAGCAGCCGTTCTCTTCAGGTAGGATTGCCATCCTTCCGCTGGCCGTGGGGGATTCCCTGCCCGTAGGCCTCACCCCTAACGCTGATCGACTGGCCTGTAGAGAAGACTTAGCAGATGGCGAGGCCTACTCTGGCATTTTAGAATCAACACTGACAATATGGTGATGCCCCTTATTGCATGCATCAGAAGTTACGCTATAACATTTCCAGTGATGTGGAATGCTGTGGTATTTGGGTAAAAACTCTACGGTAAAAATGACTTCTACCATAGAGTTTTGGCCCTAGTACCAGAGCTGATCTCTGTGGTCTGAAGATCAGTTGTAATTTGTCATGGTTCAGCCAGGATTTCTCAGGAGAAGAAGAGCCTCAGGAAATCAGCTGTGAACCAGTAGAAACTGGCAAGCAAGAAGATGAGCTTCAGGCTTGTCAGAGTTCACAACAAGCATCTTCTAGCCCAGTTCCAACAGAGGAAACCCAGCCTTTCACTTTCACCCACACCCTTTGAGCACCAGAGATGAAGGCTTAGAATGGAGCTCCAGGAAAGAAGGCAAAGTGCATATTTTCTGGCCTAATACCAGCTGCTTACTGAATATGAGTAGCTGCAGAGTTACTCCCAAGCAACTGGCTGCAAGTAAGAACTTCTAGCCAGTCAAGACAGACTGCTTGATGTGGAAGCAACAAGTCACCAACCTCTTGACCTAATGACCACAGCTCTGAACTCTGCTCAGTTCCTGAAACCCTTGGACCAGCTCTTGACTCTTACTCTGAAATCATCCTGCACTCATGAATGACCTCAGACTGTTAGAGTAGGCTTGCCAGCCCCCAGGTGGGGGTGGGGGATTTCTCAGTTTTGCGGGCTGTGACTCACCCCCTAACAGCCATCCTTGCACATCATCAGCAATGCACTGACACCATTTCCAGAAGTGATGTCATCACATTGGTGATGTTGGGGCAACACTCTACTTTTTGAGCAAAACTCTATGGTTCTTAGCTGTTTTTACCATAGAGTTTTGCCAAAAAAAGTAGTGCAACATTGTCACGATGATATCACTTCTGGAAGTGCTGTCAGCATGTCACTGACATCACCGTCCACCACCAGAACCACTCCCCCAAGACACCTGGCAACCCTATGTTGGACTTTGTTTCCTGTATAATGCACTGAACTGGACTCTGCTCTCTCAGTAACTGACCTTGGACTGAACTTTGACTGTGACTCTGGACTGATCCTGGATTCTGACATAATTATGGGAGATCTCCATGCCCCTCCTGAAGGCTGGCAACCCTACACCTAACTTAGTATTCTTGAGGTATCAGAATAAAACCATTCCTTTTACATAAATTTGTAATTAAGGGGATGATCTTTAAAACTCTTTTTTACAGTCTGCTTCTAGTCTGAGCACTTTGTGAGACTCATCTTAAGATGCTATTGGTCTTTAATGCTGGGTTTTAATATTTTATTAATTAACAAGGAAAATGACAGTAGTTCTTCACAGTGGGGAGGACCAAGGCAGTTCTTTGTGGCAAGTAAGTGTGCTTTCAATACCACTGGCTAATGGGTCGTTTTACATTACAATAAGCGGGCAGTTCAAAGGAAGGAAAAGAGGTCGATATCTCCAATTTCCCTGTGAATGAGGCCTCGAAAAGCTAAAGAACATTTTTAAATACTGGAAATAATTTGACTTAATCTGAATATGGATACTTAAATCGATCCGGATTATAATTGGATATTTGTTAAAGAGACTATTATTTGGCTGTAATACAGTCTGAACAAAATGAGATATTTGTTAGAGAGATTTCTCCTTGTTGTCTGATTGAAATTGAAACGCTAACACTCAAAACTCCAGCTGGAGGAGATTGGAAAGGACGGACTATCTGGGACTCTGAGCTACTTTTCAACTTGGATTAATAGACTGAGTTTGTTGACAGAGAAAAATTGCTTTGCTATGCGAAATCTTCTACAAAAAAGATATTTTAAGCAGTTTAAATTCTCTGAAGCAGGATGTTGGTTTATTAACAGAGTTGATTAAGAAACAAATGGGAGCTTTTGTGCTGAAAGCTAGCAAAATCTCAAATCTACATGAGCAGAGTGCTAAAGAGAACCTGGTGACATTTCTGGAATTGAAATGGGAGAGTGACTCACTGGGAAACAAACAAAAGAAAATCAAAATGGAACCCTATGGCGCAGTTAAAAAAGAAGACCGGAAATGGAGATTGACTGAAGCTATGCCAAGAGGAACAAAGGCTGTGGAATTTTTCCCACTGCATTAAGGAGTAAGAAGGTGCATTTTAACCAGAAAATCATGATGTGGAAATCTTTCAGGAAGAAGGGCTTTTTGAACTAGATCTCTTTCCGTGGATAGTTGGATATGGACCTTGCAAGAAAATCTGATATGTGATATTAAAAGGCTAAGTGAGATTTTTTTTGGGGGGGGGGAGGGGCTATAATAAGTTGTCTTGTCTAGAGTAATATGGACATAAAAGCTAAAGGACTGAAAAGTTTTTGAAAAGAATTTCAAGTAAAATAGTTAACTTAGATTAACTTTTAAGAAGGCAGACAGCATAATTATTTTGTAATTTGGTAAACATCTTTAACAGGTAATGATATTAGCTTTTTATGTTTGCTATCAATATGGGTAAACCTACAAGCTAGTCTGTAATTGTTAAGAAGGTAGACATCATAATTATGCTGTAAATTAGTAGATCTCCTTCTAATTTGTTTGTTTGAAGAAATTGTCTATAATGAGATAGATAAATCATTGTGTTCTATTTTTAGCCTGTTAAGGATAAAGATATTTGTCTCAGACTTTATTAAGGAGAGAGAAGGTGCATTTTAGTTATAAATCAGAAGATAGATTTCTTTTTAGGAAGAAGGGTTTCTTGAACTGTCTCTATCTTGGTGGGTGTTTGGGTATGGAACTCTTAATAAGAACAGATATGTGACTTTTAAAGGTTAAGTGAGATTTTTGGCTTATATTAAGTTGTTTTTTCTAAAGCAATAGGGATATAAGAGTTGGATTAATTGTTAAAAAGGCAGACAGCACAATTATTTTGTAATCTGGCAGATTTGCTTTTAATATGCTTCTCTGGAGAATCTGTTTATATTTAGATAGACAAATTACTATGTTGTATTTTTTTTAGCTTGTTAAGGATAAATATATGAATTTTATGTGCTTATTTTAATGAGGGTATTGTTAAACTAACAAATTAGTCTGTGCTTTCAACATGGTTAAGCTAAACCAGCCAGTTCTGTGTTGAGATTGCTCTGACTTTTTTTATACTTATTTGTGTTGAAGAAGAAACGTTTAGACTTGTATTGCAAGTAATAGTTCAGTAAAAAAAAATTTATAATGAAAGACAAAGATGGCAAAATATATGGAGAACTTTATACTTGCAGGTAGAACGAATTGGGTATTTTATTTGGAGGTAGAATTATAACTGATACATTTGTGTTTTTCTTTGTTTCTGTTTTTCCCATTCTGTATATGCCCTTCTCCCCTTTTATGTATCTATGCTTCTGCTGCTTCTTTTTGTAGTTAAAAATCAATAAAAATTATAAAATCCAACAAACAAAATGATAGCATATTTAATGATGGTGGATAGCGACATATCCATTCTGTATCTAATCATTCTCCACTTCCCTTGTGTGATCTGAACAACAACCCTGTGAGGCAGATTAGGCTGGAAGTCTGACTGGTTCAAAATCACCCAGTCAGCTTCCACAGCAAGAACCTGGGTCTGGTAGAGCCCACTGTGAAGCCCTAACTCCTTTGCCATAGTGACTGTCATAGGGTGGCTGCTGCTGAATGGTAGCAAACAGCCAGATGTAGGGTAGCCAACCTACAGGCAATGTTTCCTCTAAGCTGCAGTTTTATGAGCAAAACTTCCACTTTGTGAGCTACTAGTATTAACGTTGTGAGCTACTGGCATTAAAGTTGTGAGCTACTGCATAAATTATTGCGCTCTGGGGTCATCCTTCCTGAGCTAAGAAAAAATCTGTGAGCTGGATGCTAAAAATCTGAGAGCTAGCTCACGCTAACTCAGCTTAGAGGGAACACTGCCTACAAGTGGAGCCATTCCTTTATTTGCCCCTCTGACTTCAGGTTTCCATCACCTTCCCCCTCCCTACATAGGAAAAGGACAGTTTTTCTTCACAGTGTGGGAGAGACTAAAGCAGCTTACATCATTCTCCTCTCCCCTCTTTGATCTGAACAACAACCCTGTGAGGCAGGTTAGGCTGGAAGTCTGTGACTGGTCCAAAATCATCCAGTCAGCTTCCACAGCAAGAACCTGTGTCTGGCAGACCCTGCTCTGAAGCTCTAATTCATATGCCCTCCTCAAACTCCACCACAGAATCTCCAAGAATTTCCTACCAATTTGGAAAGGTACCACTAAAGGCCTCTGGGTGAGTGGCCCCCCACCCTTGCTGTCTTCCAGCCACTCAAGTGAAGGCATTCACTCACCCCACACACACCTCAAGGGGAGCTGATCTTTGCCATCTGGAGAGCAGTTGTAATTCTGAGTGATCTCCAGCCATCACCTGGAGATTGGCAACAGTGGTTCCCCAGGAAAAAAGGCCTGTAGTGATACCTTAGGAATTTCCCACCAACCTGGAAAGGCCTCTGGGCGAGTGCCACCCCAGTCTTGCTGTCTTCCCACCCACACAAGTGAAGGCATTAATTCCTACCCACCACCCACCTCAAGGGGAGGTGATATCTGCCATCTGGTATTTCATAGCTTGAAGTTGGCAACCCTGCAGCCTCTGGATAGGAAAAGGACAGTCTTTCTTCACAAGGGAGGGGGAGGGACAGCAAAGCAGCTTACATTATTCTCCTCATTCCTCTCCCCCCTTTGATCCGAACAACAATCCTGTAAGGCTTCCCTGTCTCCTTCTCAGGCAACCATTCTGGGGCCAGGGTGAGGGGAAAAGGGAGAGAGGGAGTGAAAGACAGTAAAGGTGGGACAACCATGCCCTCTGAGGCAGTGCCAGGCTCCCTGGCTATTGTAGCAGCCTTTGGAGGCTGCGTGTGCTGGGAGGCTGTCTGTGTGGGCTGTTGACAGGGCCTTTTGTGAGGCCACAGGAGCTCTACAGCCCGTTCTGAAGCTGGTCAACAGAGAAGAGCTGGAGATGTGGCTGTCTCTGAGGTAAGACTTCTTCTGGTAGTTTGTTCAACATTCCTGGGTTGAGTAGGCATGGCAGGGAAGTCAGCCAATGGGATGCCAGCAGGCCCGTAGTCAGAAAATTTCAGATGAGGGAGCCTGCAAAATAAAATTTTGGGTGGAGGGGCCCCTCACTCTGGCAGTCCTCACTCTCTCTGCCGCCATTGCTCTGGTGGCCCTTGATCTCCCTGTGGTCTGGTGGCCCCACCTCCCTCTGCGATGTCTCCCCCTCCCTTCCTTCCACCAACCCACCTTGTGAAGGCCCACCCCTCCTTTCCCTTTCTTTTGCACCCCCCCAGCGCACCACTCACCACCTGTGCCTCCTTCGCTGGCTTGCTGCTACTGCCACCTGCCCCTACTTTCCCTTCCCGTCACCTTCCCACCCCCCCCACCCCCGCGCATGATCACAGCACACCACACTTGGGCCCTGCCGTGATTGCGTGGCAGGGAGGCAACAGGAAGGGAAAGGAGGAGCGGGCAGCAGCAATAGTGGCAGGCTGGAGGAGGAGGCCCAGGCAGTGGGTGGCGCCATGGGGGGGTGCAAGTTCAATGGAGCGTGGCGCTGGACCGGCACTGAATGGAGGGGCCCCACAGGGTTAAGTGAGTTTAATAGAGGGGCTTCCCCCCCTCCCGGGGCTATGGGCCTGGATGCCACAGACACTAACTGGTGAGTGATGGGCCAATACTTTCTTCCAGAAATATTAGCCAATGACCATCCTCAATTCGGCCATGGTGATACGAGTATTATTACGATAGATACACTTTTTACAGCGTGTTATGTTCTAGTTTTGTTTCATTTGTTAAGTCATCTCAAGGGTGCTTTATGGAGAAGTGGCATAGAAATCATCCACACAAACAAATGAGATTTTCCATTTATTTTGTATGCTAGCAAAAATAAGGCTGTCCAGTGAAGCTGTCAGATCCCCAGCTATTTTCCATCATCTCATTTTTTTTAATGAAGAGGGAGTGATATGCATTGCTTGAATGTTGTGCAACAAATGAAATTAATTGGAGGGACAAGGGGCCTTCAAAGGTGGTTAGCAAAGCAGTGAGGAGGGGCGGGGGGGGGATTGCATGTCTACATTTAATCTGTTTGTAGGACTGGAAGTCCTGACTTTGTTAAAGGCTTGGTGATTAATGACGTCTAACAGGAAGATGTTAAGAACCCAGACTGAGTGCTGGGTAAAGTATACATTAACTGGATCACTATTGAAGATTGGCCCCCACCTCAAAAAACAGGTCTGTATAGCTAAACAGCAAAAAATAAGACACCGAAACTCATATTAGCATCCCCAGCTTGTGTCTTTATATCACAACCTGTGAGATATTTAAAATGGAAGCAGAGGACATGGCTATTATTTCTAAATTAAACATCTGTATTCAAAAATGTTAGCATTGCCTGTTATCATAGTCTTCCCTGAGCCATCCCTGCAGGAGCGTTGATTTTCTTGGGGACAGAAAATTTTATAGAACATGTAATCTGTCTGAGTAAATCCATCAAAATTATTATTCCCTGCATACCAGATATTAGTCTTGCCCAATATTTAAAAAGATTCATCTCCCTCAGATGCTGGTAAATTATGAAAGGTTTTTCAAAGATCCCATGTGTAGGCAACCAGTACATTCTCTCCAACAAAAACAACGCTCTGGTAGATCACACAAAATAACAAATCCTAAGTACGCTGCACTATTAAGAAGAATTCATTATATATAAATATGTTTCTCCAAGTATTCACATCCATGATAAGCTACTTGGTGTAGCTTTTCTCCCCTCTTGGGGGTCCAGGAACATTGAGATTTGTGTTCAGATCAGTTTTGAAACTGCATGAGGAAGAGTTAAATCTCTTTTATCTTTCTCTCTTTCACATACACGCCCTAGTAAAATTGTTGTTTCTGAGGTTTTGCTTTTAATTGGTTTTAGTTTTGCTTTTAATTGGTTTTATTATCTGTTTTTCACTGTGAGCCACCTTTATGGCCCTGATGGGCAGAAAGGCAGGCTCTAAATGTTTTAGTGAAATCTGATTCGGATGTGGTCTAAAGCAATAGAACAAAGTTTGAGTCCAGTGACACCTTCAAGACCAACAAATTTTAATTCTGGGTATAAGCTTTCATGTGCATAAAATTAGGGGAGGGACGGTGGCTCAGTGGTAGAGCATCTGCTTGGGAAGCAGAAGGTCCCAGGTTCAATCCCCGGCATCTCCAAAAAAGGGTCCAGGCAAAGAGGTGTGAAAAACCTCAGCTTGAGACCCTGGAGAGCCGCTGCCAGTCTGAGAAGACAATACTGACTTTGATGGACCAAGGGTCTGATTCAGTATAAGGCAGCTTCATATGTTCATATGTATATCATGAAGTATGCATGCAAATGGAGGCTTATACCAAGAATTAAACTTCATTGGTCTTCAAGGTGTCACTGGACTTACACTTTGTTTTAGAAAAAATAATTAATAAATCCTGACCTCAATTTTATTTATTTATTTTTATTTATTTATTTAGGTGGGGGTTTTTACCTCACCCTACCCTGCAAGTGGGCTCAGAGTCAGGGCAGTTCACATCAGCTCATAGAATGATAAATTATTTCATAAAAACATAACAATAAAATAATTTTAACCAGGTCAAAATTTAAATTAATCATTTAAATATCAATTAGCAACTTGATAACTGATTTTCACTTAGGGTTGCCAAGTCCAATTCAAGAAATATCTGGGGACTTTGGGGGTGGAGCCAGGAGACATTAGGGGTGGAGCCAAGATCAAGGCTGTGACAAGCATAATTGAACTCCAAAGGGAGTTTTGGCCGTCACATTTAAAGGGACGGCACACCTTTTCAATTCCTTCCATAGGAAATAATGAAGGATAGGGGCTCCTTCTTTTGGGGCTCATAGAATTGGACCCCCTGGTCCAATCTTTTTGAAACCTGGAGGGTATTTTGGGGAGAGGCACTAGATGCTATACTGAAAATTTGGTGTCTCTACCCCAAAAAACAGCCCCCTCAGAGCCCCAGATACCCACGGATCAATTCTCCATGGTTTTCTATGGGAATAAATCTCCATAGGGAATAATAGAGTTCCCAGAAGACATTTCTCTCCCTTCCCCCCGCTTTCTGACGACCCTGAAGTGGGGAGAGGGCCTCCAAACCGGGGGATCCCCTGCCCCCACCTGGGGATTGGCAACCCTATTTTTACTCAAGTATGCTACGCTTATGCCAGGAGAGAGAGTGCATCATTTGGTGGAATAAGTTTGCTGCTCCTAGTGCTGATGATCTAAATTGTGCTATAGAGTGCATGAAAGCACTTGAGGCAAGGTGACTGATGTTATTTGATGTCCACTGCCTCAACCAAAGGCCTGGTGCTGATAGAAAAGGGACAGCCTGATGCTAAAAGTCAAAACAAAAGCAAAAAATGCACAGGTAGAGCATCAACAATGCTCTTTCTGATATTTATAAACAATTAATTATTGCATAAATACAGATATGCAACACAATAACTGGATTGGTGGTCACAATAACAAACTCTAATGTTATCATAATGAAGTCCCCATCAATGTCATAAGTGCGAAAGTCCACAATTATAAACAAAAACACAACCAAAGGCCTGGCAGAACAATTCCGTTTTACAGGCCCTGCAGAATTGCAAAAAATCCTATGGGGCCCTGGTCTCATAAGAACATAAGGCAAGCCATCTGGGATCAGGCCAGTGGCCCATTCAGTCCAACACAGTGGCCAAAAAACCAGGTGCCATAAGGAGGTTCACGGTGGGGCAGGACACTAGAAGCCCTCCCACCGTTGCCCCCCCCCCCAAGCACCAAGAACACAGAGCATCACTGCCCCAGACAGAGAGTTCCATCAATATGCTGTGGCTAGTAGCCACTGATGGACCTCTGCTCCATATGTTTATCCAATCCCCTCTTGAAGCTGTCTATGCTTGTAGCCGCCACCACCTCCTGGGGCAGTGAATTCCATGTGTTAATCACCCTTTGGGTGAAGAAGTACTTCCTTTTATCAGTTCTAACCCGACTGCTCAGCAATTGCATTGAGTGCCCATGAGTTCTCGTATTGTGAGAAAGGGAGAAAAGTCCTTCTTTCTTTACCTTCTGTATCCCATGAATAATCCTCTAAATCTCTATCATATCACCCCTCAGTCGGCGTTTCTCCAAGCTAAAAAAACCCGTTTTAACCTTTCCTCATAAGGAAAATGTTCCAACCCTTTAATCATTCTAGTTGCCCTTTTCCAATGCTATAATATCTTTTTTGAGGTGCAGTGATCAGAATTGTACACAGTACTCCAAATGAGGCTGCACCATTGATTTATACAGGGGCATTATGATACTGGCTGATTTGTTTTCAATTCCCTTCCTTATAATTCCGAGTATAGCGTTGGCCTTTTTTTATTACAGTCACACACTGTCTTGACATTTTCAGTGAGTTATGTACAATGAACCCAAGATCTCTCTCTTGGTCAGTCTCCGCCAGTTCATACCCCATCAACTTGTATTTATAGTTAGGATGTTTGGCCCCAATGTGTATTACTTTGTACTTGGCCATGTTGAACCTCATTTGCCATGTTGACGTCCACTCGCCCAGCCTTGACAAATCCCTTTGGAGTGCCTCACAGTTCTCTCTGTTTCTCAGCACCCTGAAAAATGTAGTATCATCCGCAAACTTGGCCACTTCACTGCCTACTTCCAACTCCAAGTCATTAATAAACAAGTTAAAAAGTATTGGACCCAGTACTGAGTCCTGCGGCACCCTACTGCTTACCACCCTGCACTCTGAAAATTGCCCATTTATACTCACTCTCTGTTTCCTATTAATTAGCCAGTTTTTGAGGCACAAGAGGACTTGTCCTTTTACTCCATGATTCTTGAGCTTACTAAGGAGCCTTTGATGAGAAACTTTATCAAAAGCTTTCTGGAAGTCAAGGTAAACAACATCTATTGGGTCCCCTTTGTCCACATGTTTGTTCACCCCCTCAAAGAACTCTAACAGGGAAGTGAGACAAGATCTTCCCTTACAGAACCCATGCTGAGTCTTCCTCAATAACTTTTGTTCATCAACGTGCCTACTCATTCTGTCCTTGATAATGGTTTCCACCACCTTT
This sequence comes from Heteronotia binoei, assembly GCF_032191835.1. Taxonomy (NCBI): domain Eukaryota; kingdom Metazoa; phylum Chordata; class Lepidosauria; order Squamata; family Gekkonidae; genus Heteronotia; species Heteronotia binoei. Next base: position 24,623,585 of record NC_083230.1, on the reverse strand, counting down.
CCCGGTATTGAAGTCAGACTGACTGGCCTGTAATTTCCCAGATCTCCTCTGGAACCCTTTTTAAAGACAGGGGTGACATTAGCTACCTTCCAGTCCTCAGAAATAGAGGCAGATGCATGTTCCACCTGGCAGGGCCAAGGCTGAGAAGCCCCTAGCTCAGGCAAGATGGATGCTTTTTGGGTCAGGGACTACCAAATGTTGCTGGGTTTCAGACCCGTAACCACGGTGGGGCCCAGCCCCTCCACCCAACCCCCCTTTCACCTGTGTGGCCCCTCCTTTCTCTGCTGCTCTCCCTGTGGTCCCATTTTTGCAGCTGTCGCCGCTCTCCCTGGGCTCTTCCCATCCCGTTACTACCTCCCCCGGTCTCCCCGCAGCCCCGTTTTTGGCACAGCCGCTCTCCCTGGGCTCTCTCCTGTCTCCCTGGTCTCCCCACAGCCCCGTTTTCGCTGCCACCGCTCCCCCCGGACTTTTCCATGCCTCCCCTGCTCTCCCTGCAGCCCCGTTTTTGCCGTTGCTCTTCCCTGCCTCCCAAGCTCTCCCCGCAGCCCCATTTTCACTGCTGCCGCTCTCCCTGGGCTCTTCCCTGCCTCCAAAGCTCTCCCCGCAGCCCCATTTTCACCACTGCTGCTCTCCCCAGGCTCTTCAAACCCCCAAGAGCATGAGAGAGAGAGCTGGGGCCCAGCGGCTGGCTGCTGGAAGAAGCAGCCAAGCCTTCATGGCCCCCCACCCAAAATTTTATGTCCTGCCCCCCCCCCCCAAAAAAAAAAATTTCTGGCTGCGGGTCTGCTGGGTCTAGAGACTGCAAGGCTCTTTGGAGAGGTGGGGAGAGGGAGAGAGGTGGTGTCATGATCCTAGGCCGAGTGCAGTCTGCAGGCTCCAGGGAAGCTTGTGTTGGAGTTGCAAGTGGGCCTACATCTCCCAGGACCCCTTCTGTCCCTCTGATTGGGTAGTAGAGGTTTTGGAGGGAAAATTAGCCCAGAGGAGTAGAACCTGGGTGGAAAGCAATAAAAGGCCCAGCTAGAAAGGGAAGTTGTTCTCTCTGGAAAAGGCAGCAGGAGGGAATCCGTCATCCAAGGAGGGTGAGTGAGTCTACTGAAGTTAGAAGAAGGAAACGTTTAGGTGGTTGCATCAGGGTTTTTGTTTCTTTGTACCAAACTTTGCTGTGTTTCTATATTCACTGTGCACTAAACGTTTTGCTACCCACTTATTGTTTTGAGGACTTATAATAAACCTGTTGTTATTGTTAAACTGCCTGGGTCCTCACCTTTCTTCGGTCACAGTTAAAAGGTTCTTCCAACAGGGAAGATGCAGGGGTTGGGTGGGTGTTCTGGGCCCTCCTATACAGATCCTTACCAGAGTGGTGGCAGCCAATACTCCCTCTAAGCTGTGGAGTCTTGTGAGCAAAAATTCTACTTTGTGAGCTACTTGTATTAAAGCTGTGGGCTACTGCATAAAATTAGTTTGCTTTGGAGTAATTTTTCCTGAACTAAACAAAAATGTGTGAGCCGGAGGCCAAAAAAACCATGAGCTAGCTCAAAATAGCTTAGGGAAAACACTGGCTGGCAGCCAGCCAGTAGAAGGCCCTTCCTGGTCTCCTGCTGTGTGACAGATGATCCTGCAGGTATTCTGGTCCATGGCCACATAGGGCCTTCAAAGTTAGCACCTTTAATTTGGAACTTGCGCAGCTTCTAGTTGCATTTTTAACAGGCAGGGAAGATCCAGTCCTGGCCTCCTGAATGTTTTATCTGTTTTGACTTTGGGAGAAAACAGTAATGTCGATGAAATAGCAGTAGGAACTTCTGAACTCTGCAGGATATATACCAGAGATAATGAATATAATAAAAAATGTAAATATAATTAGAGCTGAGCAGAAATCTTCCGGAAAATCTTAGTTAAACTTGCTGAAATTCTGTAGTGTTCCTTGAAAATCCTACACAAATCAACCAATTTTTCCTACATTTCTCTTTTGATGAAATTTGCTGGTAACACTCTTGTAAATATTTATATTCCACCCCTCAACTGAGAAGCTAATTTCTGGGGCAGCCAAGAAATACCAAAGCAAGATTGCAAACACTGAAAATTAAGTTTATATATATATATTTACAAAGGTTGGTACCATACAAACAGCCTGCCACAGTGGGAGGGCTTCTGGAATTCTGGCCCACTAGTAGACCTCTTGATAACACCTGGGTTTTAGCCACTGTGTGAAACAGAGTGTTGGACTGGATGGGCCACTGGCTTGATCCAGCATGGCTTTTCTTATCTTCTTATGCAGATAAATACAAACCTCAGCAAGGGAGGATTAAAATCACTAGCAATTCCAATCAGCAATCAATCAAAGGAAAGTTCATTATTCACCATTCTGAAGAGATCATTCTTCTCTATTCCCTTAGAAATGACAACACATCCCTTTCCTTTCCTTTCCACTTCACTTCTTCAGTGGCACTTCCCAAAGGAAGGCATTCTACTAAAAGTGAAAGGGAAGGAAGGCCTCTTGCTACTCCTGGAAGGGAGAGTACATATAAGATATCAATTTATGTTAGCATCACAACTTACCTTAAGAAGAGCTATCCTTTCTTCAGTGCACCAGGATAATTTCCATGGATATATTTACTAAAAACTTACCAGTAATGCTGGGCATTGCTACCATTGGGTTTATCAGGTATCCACCATGCCAAATTAGGAGACATATCTCATGGGGTGGGGCTTGATGATATCACACAGAGAAGCTGTACAGTGGTAGAACTTCCATACCCTACTAGGAATGGTGCCATTTGGTGTCTGTGTAGTCACAATCACATGGTTTTAAAGAAAACAGCATGAAGGGAAAGGCTGATGTCTCTTCTTGTACACCATGGTCCTGATCTGAATCAGGCCCTTGTGTATTCCTAAGAATTGAGTTACCAGTAGGGAACTCCCAAGTATACCTCTGACCTTGTGGTGGGACTAGACACACAAATTCATGCTGCACTGCACTAAACAAGGCTTAAATCTGTTATTTTTATTTATGACAGTGCAAAAGCCCTTGAATCCCAGACATAGGCACAGATCCCACATGACCACAACACACAATGCCCCTCTTCTAAACTTATTTCTATAAGCCAGTGTCTCTGCAATCCAACTCTGCTACTTTGTTGCAGCAAAGCATGCAAGAATTAATAGCCAGGCTATGTGTGGTCATTAATGTATGCCCTGCTCTTGAAAATACATCAGTAAATGTTATCTGTCAATCAGGAATGCTATTAATGTATATTTGAGAGTGTAGGTGTGGTTTTGCATTTTCAATGCCTATTGAAGTTCTCAGAGTAGACTATACTTAGCACAATAGGCTTGGTGGAGCTAGTTTGGGAAAGATAAATCAGAAGGCAAGCTTTGCCAAGTTCTCACAACACTGGCCTCGATTCTGAGATATTAGAATTATTTATCTCATAGTTATACCCCCCCAAAGGGGACCAGTATTTATGATAGACTCCTTTATGAACCCATATAGGTTTACCTTGGCTTAACCTGCATTCTTCAGGAAGGCTGAGTGATTTGGATTTTGAACACTGGAAGGAAGAATCAAAAGATACATGAAAGTCTAAAAACAGAATTACCAGATTTAGAAGCACCCCCCCCCCCCCCCAACTTGCAATGCAACCCTAAGCAGACATATCTTTTTAGGCCCCCTGACTTCAGTGAACTAAGAAATGTGTAACTCTGCTGAGGACTGCACTGTAAGAGTACTAACAGATGTCACTGTAAGAGGCAAATTACTTGCACAGTCACAGACCAGATCAGCAAACATAGAGGGGTCTGAGCTTTGAATCTCCACTTGGTTTTGCTAATCAAAACCAGCATCCTGGTGCTGTTATTAGAATTTTAAACAGGAAACAATAGATGGACTTTTAAAGGACACAATTTCACTCCTATGCCTGTTTCACTGCAGCCATGTGGGTCCAAGTGGGCTGAAAAGAATTGATAGAGGGAGAGGAACACAGGGAAATCTGTAGATCTTTCACTAATAGTTGGCTAGACCTAATCCAGCATCTGGTCAAAGAATGTTTGAATCTGTGCAGTGACCACAGACTTTGATTTAACCTTAATTGAAAGATCTGAAACAAGATGAACACTTGAGACAACACCCACTAAGAAAAAATTGTTTTAGGAGTGACTTAAGCCACACTTCTTAATACTGATCATTGTTTCCCCATTGTTCAAATGATACAGTAAGATTAAACAGGCCCAAAAAAGTTTCACACGTCTTCTCATAATGACATCTCAGGGAGAGAATTCCATGGAAGATGCATGGTGACTACAGGGAAGGACCCCCTCTCTGGTTTCCAGTGATCTAAAGTAGAGGAATTTGATACAAGGAGTGGAGAAATTCATATCCAAGCAACTGCAGCAATTGGATGATGCTCTGACTTAGTCTTCTCTTCCTCTGCAGTGTCCAAGATGGGACAGAGAAACAAGAATGTGAATGGTATCTTACCTTTCTTTCACACTCTGTAAATCTCATCCCAAGGCAGACTCTATCAAAGCACACATTGATCTTAATGAAGCTTGATTTCCTATTGTCAGCCACTTTATCATGTCAGCTGATAGTAGGAATCACAAGTCTGATTAATACACAGAAAAATCTGTCTCATCAAGTCCTTTTGTACGGTTAATTTTACCCATGCCTTCTTCTACATGTAAGTAAATGTGTGCAAGTCACACCATGTTACACACATTCTAAAAGTTATCTACTCGGTTGGCTTGTTTGTTATCTTTCTAGGGCTTATTATACCTGCTTCTCAAGGTCTGTCTGTTTCGGTACCTGGCTAGCAGCAGCTTGGCAGGAAACATCTGTTTCCATGGAGACAGGCACACCCTGCTATTCTTATCTCCATGGCTGAATGGTTCAATAATCTGAAACCTTGGATATTGCAACAGGGGGAAAAATAGCCCTGTCTCCCTAGTAAACCCTTTTCTTCAATCATCTCAGATACTATACCTCTGTTGTCACTTAACCCTTTCCCCCTTCTTACAGTACCTTTTTGAATATTACTGCTTAACATTGTTATGCCATAAATGAAGTGCTGGGCTGCACAGAGCAAAGACATGGCACAAGGCTCCTCTGTATTTTCAGAAAAGGCATGCGAAGGATCATCCCGCTGTGTAGGAGAACTGTTCATCTAGCTATCCTACACCATTTTCTATATTATATTTTGATATAAAAATGTGAAACAGCAAAGGTTTTTCTTTGCCCAATGAAATATTTTTTTTTCCATTCAAGCCAAGACTCTACTGTCTGTCCTAGTTTGTGGTGGAAAATCAGAAGCCGCTAAATAACATTTTGTGTTTCAAATCCCTTCCTATCGTGTTTCCCACATCTTGTCCAGGGGCTGAGGCAGATCCATACATTTTGCACATCCCAACTAAGGTGTTCAGGACAAACTCTCTGATATAGTTAAATGGGTATCATTCATTTTTGATAGATTAGCAGATCTAATCAATTGTTTTATCAAGAACACAGAGGAGGGGGGGAATCTGTCTGCTCAGAGCTAACATATATAAAGTTTCTGGTTCAGACCCTGCATATGGTCAGCCTAAAAGAAGTCTTGTACACAGATTAAATTTTGCACCACCAGACCCAGTCATTTGGTTAAAATACTCATCATGCTGATTGACTGCCTCTGATACCAATAATTTCACTTAGTGTCTTCCCATGTAAGCATTACCAGATGATCTGGAAGAAGTCGCACACAGCTAAGATTTTGTACCATCAAGTCCATCCACTGGGGGTAGTGAAGTTGTCCATGTTGATTGGCTGCCTAAGGCAACAGTCATTGTGCTTAGCATCTTCCTGTGTGACTAACCTCTTTGCAACATCCATCCATCCATCCATCCATCCATCCATCCATCCATCCATCCATCCATCCATCCACCCACCCACCCACCTGGTTTATTATCAGTCCCTGCTGCTATTCCTCCTAGTGATTATTTGTGATCATTGTATAGCCTACATGACTGATCATTCCAGCAGTGATCAGAGGGATTATGAACCTGGAGGTGTCTGCCCCTCCCTTTAGCTACAGTGATTGTGCAAACATTGGAGAATGCTTTCATCCTGGGAGGTGGTTGAGCTTCATGCTGAATATAGCTGGCATCAGTAATGAGCTGGCAGATGGCAGGCATAGATTCTTATCTAGCAAATCCCATTAAAACAGATAAACAGCTGTGAAACAATCCCACCATTCACTAACCAGCATCAAGAACAGAGTTCTGAATGCCAGTTAGATAAATTAGATAGGGCACCAGTTCTCTTGGTCCAGCAAGGCTTCCATGCCTTTGTATGTACAGCTGTTCTATCACTGCATGCCCATGATAAATAACAACTGTCTTGGTCAAACCTGCACTTAACAGCTTGCAGTAGTGCATTGGCCAGATGAGAATAAGAAAGTTGTCATCATGCAGCAAAGCAGTTAGATGCACACTGGCCATTGCAGCCATCACTCATGTTTTAAGCTTAGCAGGCGGTTGTAACTGTTTTGTGAATGGGGCCCACCCAGAAGATGTTTGGCTAAACTCAATGGTGTTTTTATTATAAAATACAGGCAATCATACAAGGATGCAAAATCACTCAATCATACATACAGTCCTAGGAAAACAGCATGAAATATACAGGGGTAACACAAGGGTAAAACATAGGGTATACTACCTGGTCCTGATGGGCTTAGGGTCCAGTTACAACTAGAAGATATAGACATGCACTGCCATGTGCCATTTCTGATGCTCCTTACTTAGAGTAGGGAAGGGCAGGGGGACAATCTGGTTACATGTTGCTCAGGCAGAGAGAGAGAGAACTGCCATGACCTTGGCCTTATATTACCTGAGATATGCCTTCAGGGGACGAGGTCATGGGATCTGTGATCGGTAGGTCACATGACTAGCGACACTGTGGGGATGTCGGAACATGTGACTCCTTTATCACCAAAAAGGGGTGGACAGGGGGAGGCTCCAGTATGACAGTTGGGGTGAGCCATGTGTTAAGGGGATTAAAACAGGCTACACAAACTTATCTGAAATGACAAGAGAGTGCCAAATTGATATCTAAGATGACACCTGATTTACACAATAGCGCTGTCTCTGGATTAAGACTGGACTTCCTCTTCTTCCTCCTCTGGCTGGCATCGTCTTTTGTTGAAGGTTCCATTTGACAAGGGCTTGGGCAGTCTGGCAGGATGCACGCCCAAGATAAGCTTGATTGCCTTATGCAGATGTTGGAGGTAACTGCTGGATGCGTGGGCCTCCTGCTTCTCCCTAATGGCATCTGGAAGTGCAGGAAGATGGTCACTGGTGATGTCAGCCTTGGAAATGGCTCCCATCGAAAAGGGCTGAAAAACCGCTTGACTGGACAGCTCGTGGCAGCGCAACTTCTTCCACTGCAACAGCCAAGATTAGGCACACACGGAGAGGCTGGGAGATTCTTTTACTTCTGGGTTCCACCCATTCAAAGACAGAAAGTGCTGCTGTAAAGATGAAGCCTTCAGTATGCACATAGGTCTGTTAGGAAATGGCAGGCCAAAACCCAAGTCTTAGTGCAGATGTGTGTGAGTTGAAACTGCAGGCACCCTGGCAACCAAACCAGTGATCACAGTGTCCGTATATAAGTGAAAACAGGGGGTTCTCGCTCACAGAAAGACACTCTGATATTCTGGATTCTAATATTTTCACTCCGGTTGGGAGCACTTTAAAGTTTAAAGGGCTGAGGGGCCACAGCCCAACTGGGGTGCACTGAAAACAATGAGTGGTAGACTTGGGCTCTATATTCAGCATCCTGGTCTATCACCCACTGAAGAGCCAGTTTGGTGTAGTGGTTAAGTGTGCGGACTCTTATCTGGGAGAACCGGGTTTGATTCCCCACTCCTCCACTTGCACCTGCTAGCATGGCCTTGGGTCAGCCATAGCTCTGGCAGAGGTTGTCCTTGAAAGGGCAGCTGCGGTGAGAGCCCTCTCCAGCCCCACCCACCTCAGAGGGTGTCTGTTGTGGGGGAGGAAGGGAAAGGAGATTGTGAGCTGCTCTGAGACTCTGTCCTTGAAAGGGCAGCTGCTGTGAGAGCCCTTTCAGCCCCACCCACCTCACAGGGTGTCTGTTGTGGGGGAGGAAGGTAAAGGAGATTGTGAGCTGATCTGAGACTCTGTCCTTGAAAGGGCAGCTGCTGTGAGAGCCCTCTCAGCCCCACCCACCTCACAGGGTGTCTGTTGTGGGGGAGGAAGGTAAAGAAGATTGTGAGCCGCTCTGAGACTCTTTGGAGTGGAGGGCGGGATAGAAATCCAATATCTTCTTCTTCTGAAAACAATGCCTTGTTTTGTTTTAAAGATGCTGATGCTTTATGGACAAATGAGGCCGGGGTACACTTTTTTCTTCTCCCTTCCTTTATGCTCCTTCTGCCTCTGGGGGAGCATTTAAAATTATAATTTTTAATTTCTTTTTGAATATTCAGAAAGGTCAGGATTATCAGTTTCTCTAAATTGGGAGTATTGTTTTGATTTTTTTAAAAATTTCTGACATAACTTTCCAGAATAACAGTACTCCTGATATTAACGGAAACAATAATTATGCCCTTCCAAAATTTCTGATACAGAAATAAAACGATAATTTTGCTAGTGCACATTTTTAGTGCAGAGTCCTTCCATTCCCAGGAGCAGCACTGGTTTTGTTGTTCAGTCGCACAGTCGAGTCCGACTATTTGTGACCCCATGGACAAAGTCACGCCAGGCCCTCCTGTTTCCCACCATCCTCCGAAGTCTGCTCAAATTTGTGTTAGTTACATCAGTAATGCTGTCCAGCCATCTCATCTTTTGCCTTCTGTCTTTCCCAGCATCAAGATCTTCTCCAGTGAGTTCTCCCTTCTCATTTGGTGGCCAAAGTATTTGAGCTTCAGCATCTGACCTTCCAGGGAACAGTCAGGTTGATTTCCCTTAGGACTGACCAATTTGATCTTCTTGCAGTCCAAGAGACTCTCAAAATTCTTCTCCAGCACCACAGCTCAAAAGCATCTATTCTTCTGCGCTCAGCCTTCCTTATGGTCCAGCTCTCACAGCCATACATTACTACTGGGAATACCATTGCTTTGACTATACAGACTTTTGTTGGCAGGGTGATGTCTCTACTTTTTATTATACTGCCTAGGAGGAACCAGTCATTTTAATGAGCTATATAGCACTGTGTATATTGCCTTGAATTTCTTCAAGTAATGCAGTTTATAAATATTTTAAATAAAGAACTCAAATTTCGTTCTCAGGCTGAAGCAAATAAATCCTTGATGGTGGTGAAGAAATATCACTATCTGTAGTGCTTTACAGCAGTACAATTGATTGAGAGAGTGGTAGCTGATCAGCTCCAGGGGTTCCTGGATGACACATCAGCATTGGATCCATTCCCGCCTGGTTTCCACCCCAGCCATGGAAGGGAGACAGTGTTGGTTGCCCTGACAATCTCTGTAGACAGCTGGATCAAGGTGGTGTTCAACATACTGATCTTCTGACTCATCACCTTGCCAACGTAGGAGTCTGTGGGGTAGCCCCTCAATGGCTTTCCTCATTCCTCCATGGTTGGGGACAGAGGTGGGTGCTGGGTGAGGATGTGTCATTTAGGCAACCTTTATTGTGTGCGATCCTTCAGGGAGCACTTCTCTCCCCAATTTTATTTAACATCTATATATGCCCCCTCACCAAGCTGGTGAGGAGTTTCAGGCTTGGGTGCCATCAATATGCTGATGACACCCTGTTATATTTGTTATTGGATGGTCAGTTGACTACCACCCCACAAAATTTGGCAGAGGGACTGGAGGTTGTGGTGGGATGGTTTAAAAAAATGCAGGCTGAGATTGAATCCATCAAAGATGCGTGGGTGGGGGAGCAGCAGGACTGGATTGGACTTCAGGCTTCTAACCATTGACACCAGCAATATCCATCAAGAGGCTGGGCATGACTTTGGATGCCTCATTATTGATGGAAAACCAAGCCATGCATATTACTAGGCCGATGTTTTTCCATTTCTGCCAAGCTCAGCAACTGTCTCCTTTCATGTCGTGACCTGACCTGGCTGAGGTAATCCACACAACAGCCACCTTCAGACTTGATTACTGTAACTCACTCTATGCTGGCCTACCCTTGAGACTTACCTGGAAACTCCAGCTGATCCAGAATGTGGTGGCATGAGGCCTGATGGGAACATCATTGATGGCACACATTCAACCTGCGCTGCATCAGCAACACTGGCTCAGAGTGGAGTAGTGAGTCAGGTTCTGGTATTGACCTTTAAGACCTTGAATGGTCCAGGACCAATGTATCTGCGGGACCATCTCCTCTGGTATGTCCCCAGGAGAACTTCATGCTCTGCAGATAACAACCTACTGGTGACCCCGGCCCTAAGGATATCTGTCTGTCCTCGATGAGGGCCAGAACCTTTTAAATCCTGGCCCCAACCTGGTGAAATTCTCTGCCAAATACTACTAGGGGCCTGCGGGACCTTATGCAGTTCTGCAGGGCCTGTAAGGCAGAGATGTTCCATCAGGCTTTTGGTTGAGGGCAGCAATAGTTTTTTTCATTGGCTGGCCTCCTCCTACCCTCCCACTGCCCACAAAATGGCCAGGCAGTCCAAAATTAGGAGAGAAAAACCTATAGGATGCCATCTTAGATTTTTTTTTACTCTAGTTTTTAATTTTTTTAAATCAATTTGTATATTGAATTTTAAATATTTATATATCTCTTCTATGACGTTATGCCTCTCTGTACATCGCCGAGAGCCTGGCACAAGCTGAGATAGGGTGATGAATCAAATCAAATCATCATCCTCATCATGAAACAAAATTTGTTTTCAAATCCAGGCTGAATTACATACTTTAACACCACCAACAAATATTCTGTCAGTGGAAAGCTAGCTGGCAATGAGAGAATTCCCAGCTCACTTTTCTGTCTGATATTTTCTGAAGAAAAGGAGCTTGTTATAAGGGAAGCATTTCGCCATGGAAATCCCATTCCTTTAAATCAGCACACATGCAAAAGACACTGGTACATCTCACCCTGAAACTATGGCTATTCCAGTAAGTAGGAAAACTCTATGAATGAAAGGGACCAAAAATCGGACCCTCTTTGCACTTTTATGTAGGTGAACTGTTCAAGAGGAAATATGACTTGTGTTACAAAATCTCAGTCCTTTTGGATGATGCAGCTGTAAGAAACCACTGTCCTCCGGGGAAATCAGACAACTCTCAGAGCAGTTAAAATGTGCCTCCTTTGCTTACTAGAGTGCATAGATCCTACTGCCACTGACGTGGTAGGTATGCTTTTGTTATCTCTGCAGGCTGAGTTTCAAAAGCAAACTTCTTACAACTTCCAGGTCCATGGGTGTTTTTTGTCCCACAATATTTTAAAAGCAAGACATCCTTTTAATCACACCTAGCAGTTATAATCAGGATTTCGTTGAGGTTATAGGTAGCAACAGGGGTTGTTTTGTAGAAAAATAGGTGGTGGAGCTCATCCAGGATTGTTATGCAGCTGCACTGACAGAGTGTGCTGGAAGTTCCTTGTGTAGAGCACTCTGGTCAGCCCAGCCCCAGCTATAGTTCTAATGAAGACAAACTCAACAACAGCCAGTTCAACAAGTATATTAGGGTTCAGGCAATAAGCATAAGTCAGTCCAATGGTCAGGTCACTCACATTCAGTCCAGTCAGTTCAGTGGTACAATAAGCACAGTCCAGAAGAATAGTCATTTACCAGTCCATCAATCCAATACAGTCAAGCAATCCAACAGAATAACACGCCACTCTCCAACTCCTCTCCACGATTCACCCACTATTCACCCACAAGAGTTAGTAGTGTGGCCACTGTTGTTATACATCCATCAGCCAATCCCTTTGCTCATTTGGCTAATGAGTTTCACATTTTGCTCACATGCTTCCAGTTACAGCTGTATAGTTGGAGTTACATAACCTTAACACAGTATTATGAAGCCTTAAAGCAACATATGCTGTCATGCACCTACTATTCAATGGACAAGGTGGGAAGGAGGAGGTGGAACTCTCAGAAAGGTTCAGGAGCTGCACTCCTGTGAGCTCCCACTGAATCCGAGGCCTGGGTAGCAAACACCAAAGCCATATGATACCTTTTATTAAGGTCAGTGAGAATAAAACCACACAGTGTGTAAGCTTTCAGATTTTCCAGAACTTTTCATCAGTCTAGATGTTTAAACCAAAAAACTGAAAGAAAATGGTGGTTCAGGCTGTAGTCTTAAGGCTTCTTGTCTTCAGCCTGAGTAGAATGCCAGGCAATCTTGAATATAGTGTGCTGGGTTTAGTGGAGGTCAGGCAGTGCTGCTCTCTCTCTGTCATCACAGTGAAATACTGCATGGGACTGAAGACTGTTTAAAACATTTCTGATATATGGCAACCTGAGAAAGGGCATCAAAACACATACTTAGAGAGGGAATCATAGAAGCATTGAGTTGTAAGGGGCCTCCAGGGTCATCTAGTCCAACGCCATGTACAATACAGGAACTTCACAAATACCACCCCCACAAACATACATCCCCATGCTCCATGCCTAGAAGATGGCAAAAAAAACCTTCCAGGATCCCTTGTCAAACTGGCCGGCAGAAAAAATGCTGACTTACCCCAAAGCATCAATCAGCATTTCCCCGGGTGTGTAAGAAAGGGCCACAAGAACTCAGGACTGAAGCAACCCTTCCTGATCCTATAACCTGTCTCCTCCATCCTATAACCACGCATTGGATTTTTCCTACCTAAATGCATAATTATACATTTATCATTTTATTGGTCTTAGCCCAGTTTTCCAGCCTGTCAAGATCATCCTGTTTCTGTCTTCTACTATATTTGCAACCCCTCCCAATTTAGTAGATAAAAAATAAAATAAATAAAAATTAAAAAAATAAAGTATCATCAGCAAATTTAATAAGCATTCCTTCTATTCCTTCATCCAAATCATTTATAAAGATGTTGAACAAAACAGGTCCCGGGACAGATCCTTGAGGCACTCCGCTTGTTACTCCTCTCCAAGAGGATGAGGAACCATTCACAAAAACTCTATCAACCAGTTACAGATCCACCTAACAGTAAAAGGATCCAAACCACATTTTACCAGCTTCTCAACAAGAATAGTTTGTGGAACCTTACCAAAAGCCTTACTGAAATCAAGATAAACTATATCTACAACTTGTTGTCGAAGGCTCTCACTTGTTGTCGAAGGCTGGAGTCCATTGGTTGTTGTCGATTTTCCGGGTTGTGTGGCTGTGGTCTTAGCATTGTGAGACCTGACATTTCTCCAGCAACTGTGACTGGCATCCTCAGAGGTGTAACCCAGAAAACTGACCCAGACCCAGACTGACCCAGAGAGAACTCCAGTTTTCTGGGTTACACCTCTGAGGATGCCAGTCACAGTTGCTGGAGAAATGTCAGGTCTCACAATGCTAAGACCATGACCACACAGCCCGAAAAATCTGCAACCATCTGTCTACAACATTCCCCTGATCCAACAAGGTAGTAGCTTTTCCAAAAAACAACAGGTTACTGTGACATGACTTGTTCTTGAGAAAACCATGCTGGCTCTTAGTAATCACAGCAATCTTTTCTAAACATTTAAGCACTGACTATTTATTCCAAAACTTTTCCAGGTATAGACATCAAGCTGATGGGTTGGTAGTTACCCAGATCCTCCTTTTCCCCCTTCTTGAAGATGGGGACAATATTTGCCTGCCCCCTATCTTCTGGCACCTCACCTGTTCTCCAAGGATTCTCAAAAATAATGGACAGAGGACTCAGGACTAAGGCTGATCCAGGCAATCAGAAAGGATGAGGAAATAGAGATGCTGGGAAATAGTTAAAAAAGACAGCGTCGACACACAACATCGCCACCAAAGGAAAGACTGGATCTCAGGAGATGATGACAAGTATAAAGTTAAAAACTGGAAGGAATTAAAAGTTTTATTGCATTTCAGTTATAGGAAAGGAGAAAGAGGGAGATTCTACAGGAAGTTAAGGGAAATTGGGGTTGGAGGAAGAGAACAAATATCTCTCTTAATTACATTTCTTTCTCATTACATATACATCTGGTTCAATCACTACTCCATCTAAATTACATTTACAATTGGTATTTTCTATTTTGTCTCTTATAACATTCTACATTCTCTATAATTGTTACTTTGGCTTGCAAATACACATTTCTTCTAATTGCTTCATGTTATTCACCATATTATACAGGACTCACTCCTTATCTTATATATTCTTTATATACAAATATGTTGCTGCTTAGTTGTCTCAATTTCCACACCTATACTACACCCAACCAATCATACAGAGGTTACCAAATCATCTTATTGTCTTGTAAATTCCCTTCTCGTAATTTTGCTGAAAGCAAGTCCATTTCTGCTATCTCTAAAAGTTTCTGAACAAAGTTTTCTTGTTTAGGTATTTTTTGCATTTTCCACTGTTTTGCTTACATTATTCTTGCTGCAATTACTGCTGCTGCTGCATGGATCAAAAATTTGATTGTCGGTTTGGGAAGTGAATCTTGGCAAATATTCAATAAGTACATTTCAGGTTTATGCTGTAGATTAATCTTTAAAATTTTCTGTAAACAACTGTGAATTAGTTTCGAACAATTTTTCACTGTCACAGTACCACCACATATGATAAAATGATCCTTTCAATTTTTGACACTTCCAACATTTATTTGAAACATTTGAGTGCATCTTCGCCAATTTGCCTGATGTAATATACCACCTATTCCCATTAGCAGCCTAGCTAGCTTTTTTTTAACATCTTATAAAAAATTCTTTAAATGTGACTCATCTTGTAATCTTAATATTTTCTTTCCATACACTTTCCCAGGTAGCTAAATCAATATTATAGCCGATATTTTGTGCCCATTCTACCATGTTGTCTTTTACTATTTCGTCCTGCATCGCTTCCCAGCTTCTTTAAAGCTCCCCCTCCGATCAGCTGATCAGTGGTAACATGCTGCTACCATTGCCACCTCACTTCCACTGGAAGTGAGAGTAGGCGTCCCAAATCCCCCGCTTTTCCTGGTGACCCCCGATTTGATGCCTTCTTCTCCCGCTAGCCAAAACTCTGGAAAGCAGGGGGGGGGAATGGCGGCCCTTCCCACCCAGCCCCGATCTCAGCACCTTTTCCTTGCCCTGCCCTTCCCACCCAGCCCCGATCGCAGCAGCCTTTCTTCAGTTTTCCCAGGCTGCTTCCGGTCCCAATCAGCTGGCTGGCGGCGGAGGGGGGAGAGAGGGAGCCCCGCCTGCAAAGGACCATGTGCCTTTGCACCTCCAGAGGCTTGACTTGAAAGGCTTCTATTTAAAATGGTGTGTCTGTGTGTGTTTCTGTGAAGAAGCTGGCAGCAAATGGTGAGTTGAGAGGCTGATCCGCTGCTTCAGACTGGCCAGAAGGGGGGGGGGAGAGGGAAACGTCTTTATTATTTCCTATGTGATCGATTCTCATAGGGTATAATGGGGAATTGTTCTGGAGGTTTCGGGGGCTCTGGGGGAGCTGTTTTTTGAGGTAGAGGCACCAAATTTTCAATATAGTATCTAGTGCCTCTTCCCAAAGTACCCCCCAAGTTTCAAAACGATTGGACCAGGGGGTCCAATTCTATGAGCCCCAAAAGAAGGTGCCCCTATCCTTCATTATTTCCTATGGAAGAAAGACATTTAAAAAGGTGTGCTGTCCCTTTAAATGTGATGGCCAGAACTCTCTTGGAGTTCAATTATGCTTGTCACACCCTTGTTCCTGGCTCCGCCCCCAGTGTCTCCTGGCCCCACCCCCAAAGTCTCCTGGCTCCACCCCCAAAGTCCCCAGATATTTCTTGAATTGGACTTGGCAACCCTAAGTGAGAGCGCTGAGAGGCCCAGGCCAGGTCTAAGGATAGGGCCGATTCTAGCCACACTCCTCTGAGTGCGTGGGGGGGGGGGGTGGCGAAGCGCGGTGCCGTGGAAGAGGAAGGAAGGGGAGGGAGTGTCAGAACTGGCAGAACGTCAAACAGAGTCCAAACTTGTTACAAAGTATAGGCGTTTATTGGAGAACTACAGAGCTGAAGCTACAAGATAACACTGATGCCTAGGCCTGGCATCTAGTTACATTTTATGTGGTTAGGACAGCAACAATAAAACCATCTTTCACACGGGGTACAGACAAGTGTCTCATTCCCAGGGATCGTTATCAGAAGGGAGGATGCATTCCCGCTGTGAAGGCCTATTCGGCCTGGCTTCAAACGGCCATCTGCAGATGTTGACCAGAGGTTATCTGTTACCCTCCAAGGATCACAGGGTGTTTGAAATGCAAAGCACTTGGGTGTTAGTTGCAGAGGCCAAGCGTTAAGTGTTAAGGGGAGTCTGCAATATGGAGTCGGTGTGGCTCACAGCATACATGAAAGTTACAAGTTCTGACAGGGAGGGGGTAGTGGTGGTGGCAGCAGCAGCATTTTACCCACCAATCAGCTGATCAGCGGGGGGCAGCGAGTCTGCCTGGGGTGTCATGCACCCTAGTGCCGGCCTTGCATAATATCCCTGTCATTTCTAACTCTTTTTATTTTTATCCAGAGACTCTCAACTGAACTGCCACACTCAGATGCATGTATGTCCTCACAAGTATATACCTCCTTCACATATAAATGCTACACCTCCACCCTTCTTTTTTTGTCTGTCCCTTTTAAATGAATTGTACTCCACAATCCTAATATTCCAATTGTGTCATCCCACCAAGTTTCAGTAATACCTATTAGGTCATAGTCCCCTTCCTGTACTAGGACTTCCAGTTCCTCCTGCTTGTTTCCCATACTTTGTGCATTAGTGTAGAGACATCAGAATCCATGTTTGAGGCACCCTGAGATTTTTGTTTCCTTATGCACTTGTGAGTTAATGTTACAAGCATATGTGCAACTCCGTGCAGAACTTTAGCATTCTTATCTACAGTTATTGGCATCGTACTAGGCTTTGAATTATTGTCTCACTTCCCCATACCATTTAGTTTAAAGCCCTCCTTATTAGGTTAGTAAGGCTCTTACTAAACACCTTTTCCCCTACCTTTGTGAGGTGCAAACCATCTCCTGATAGAAGAGCTTTATCTTGAAATCGTAAGCCATGGTCCAAAAATCCAAACCTTTTCTTGATGACACCATCTATAAATGACGTAGCCAGTCATTTATTTGCAGTATTCTTCTTTCCCATCCTAAGCCATAACCTTCAACAGGAAGAAATGATAAAAACACAACCTGCGGTCCCAGCTCCTTCACTTTCTGACCCAGAGCCACATAGTGTCTTTTAATACATTCCAGGCTGTGCCTGGCAGTATCATTTGTTCTCTCATGGATCAGTAAGAAAGGAAAATAATCCGTGGGCTTGATGAGTGTTTCTACCCGTTCTGTCACATTCTGGATGCATGTACCCCATAGACAGCACACCTTTTGAGACAACAAATCTGGTCTGTACACTTTGGGTTCTACCCCTCTGAGTAGGGAATCCCCAATTACCAGCACATGCCTCTTTCTATATTGGGGAGCAGAAACTCAAGGCTTCTCATGTACAGGGTCCTGAGAAACTTTCTTCAAGCTTCATGGAGGCTGGAGAAGTAGCCTTTGTTCTAGTGGTTCAGAATCAGTATCTGTGGGGAGATCTTGGAACCCATCGCTTAGCAATAGAGGCCCAGAATGTTTCCTGATTTTCCTGCTCCTGCGGGATACATTTTTCCATGTGCCCTTCTCCTCTGTTGGGTTCTCCAGTTTGCTGAGATACTTTTTCCTCTCCCTCCTGTTGTCCTCTCAAGAGCAGTTAATGTGTTCTATCCATGAAATCTTCACCTTCACTTATACAGTGCAGTGTGGACAAGCATGGCCCATATCTTCTCCTCCATAAGACTACCAGCTTACATTTGCTGCAAGGGTAATTGCTGTTACCCTCAGGTAAAAATACAAATATCCCACAGACTTTACACGTCACTGCCTTAGCTCCCTCACCAGCCATTATGCTGCAATCCAATTTTAAAATTAGTTCTGTTTATCTTGGCTTCTCTAAAAATTCCCCTGCCAAACTGCCTCTTGGGACTACTTGAGCTACTCACTTTCCTACAAGGCCCCCAGGTCAGACTCCTAGGCTAAGAGCCCTTTGACTCTCACCCTTCAGCTCATGCCACACCTCTGGTGAGGAGGAGCCATGTAATTTAAAAGTTCAGAGCCTCCACTTCTCACTCAACAGCCAGAGCTGCAGTAGAGGGCAGGGCCAGCAACCACTCCCAGGTAAACAGGCCCTTCTCTCTCAGCAACAAGCTAGACACAAGACACACAGAAGCAATCAGAAACCCCTCTCCAGCAGGCTCCAAGCACTCACACAGTTCTCTCACACAACAACCTCAGTTAATGCTCCTCAGCAGCTTAGGAAAAGCAGTGTTAATACTCACCTCACCAGCAGTTCTGTCCCAGATCCTAACACTTTCCTCCAACCCAGCTGAGTCACTTCAGAGTCCAAAATTTTGATGCCCTTTCTCAGGTTTCCGCAGATGGTAGGGCAACCAAAGTAGGACCTTAGGACCTCTGAATACAACTGGAATGGTCAGGTAGGTTCATAAATGTGCACCATCACTTAAAAAGTTATGAATGAAAATCTGGCACTTTCTAATGAGTTTATATTTATAAGTTATTATTATTATTATTATTACTAATAGTTCAACAGGTTTAATCAGGTTAGCTATTTCTGATAGGATTAATAGTATAGTATGGTTTATAATTTTATATAATATAAAGAAATCTTCCCCAGCACACATTAGGGACTGATGTTTAGTACCACCTGTAGCTTTGCAGGAGTAACCTCAAAAAATGTGGTGACATTACAATGGAAATAGTCCTTGTTTTAGCAATGTAAGAAATAACTACTGATTTGAAGCAGTTACCTAGCAATGGACTGTCTTGCTTTTAAAAATATATTTCCCCTGACCTGGATAGCCCACTCCATTTAAATTACAGATTTACAACTGACTTACAGACAACAGAGATCAGTTTCTCTGGTGAAATGGCTGCATTGGAGGGTAGACTTTATGGCATTATATTCTCATCCTTCCCCAAACTGCCATCCCCAGTGTTCTCCCCCCAGATCTCCATGAATTTCCTAATCTGGAGTTGGCTATCCTAGATGGAAAAAATGCAGAAGGCTTGGAATGGAGGCAGGAGGGGGTATGGGTAAGAAGTAAGGCTCCTAGCCCTTTACGTGGGGGCAGTAGTTTCAGGAAGAATTAATATGGTAAATTAATTTTTTTCCTAGTAAATTATTTTTTATTTGCAGGCAATTTTTACATTGTGGGGGGGGGGGGGACCTTAGAGAGCCAATTTGGTATAGTGGTTAAGTGTGCAGACTCTTATCTGGGAGAACCGGGTTTGATTCCCACTCCTTCACTTGCACCTGCTGGAATGGCCTTGGGTCAGCCATAGCTCTGGCAGAGGTTGTCCTTGAAAGGGCAGCTGCTGTGAGAGCCCTCTCCAGCCCCACCCACCTCACAGGGTGTCTGTTGTGGGGGAGGAAGGTAAAGGAGATTGTGAGCCGCTCTGAGATTCGGAGTGGAGGGTGGGATATAAATCCAATATTTTCATCTACCTCACAGGGTGTCTGTTGTGGGGGAGGAAGGTAAAGGAGACTGTGAGCCGCTCTGAGACTCTTCGGAGTGGAGGGCAGGATATAAATCCAATATCTTCATCTACCTCACAGGGTGTCTGTTGTGGGGGAGGAAGATAAAGGAGATTGTGAGCCGCTCTGAGATTCGGAGTGGAGGGTGGGATATAAATCCAATACCATCATCATCATCAACAACAACAATATCTATTATGGATAACAATCAAGGATTTCCCCCTAATCCTAAAACATTACAATTGGTACTAATTTCTTATTATTTCTCCCACTTCTTAAATTATCAAGGGCTGGGGAATGAAGGCAGGGATTGCTGCTAGCTGCCAAGTGGCAAACCTAGTGAAGAGCAATGGGAACCTGAGAAGAAGAGAAGTTTCAGAGATTTCTCTTACTTTCTCCATAGGAGTAACAAAAGAACCTTCAAGCAGGTCTGGGCTTCTAATGTGGTGAAAACAAATACTTGTGATTAAGAAACAGTCCCATCTTTCATGTGCAGGATTTTCAGACAAGACACAGCAGGTAGCTTATATAAATAGCTGGCCTGAAGGAAGGGAGGAGAAAGAACATAATGAGCAAGGATTAAGAAATTGTTTATTTCCCTCTCAGATGCCAGTGAATTATCAGACAGAATGATCATTGTGTTGGAAGCAAATGCAGAACTTTAAGTCACATTTGGCCATCCTGCTCCTACAGCTTTCCTCCCTTTCTTATTAATAAGGATTTATTGAGAAGAATGCTGTCAGAGGGAGGCATGCTGTGCATTTACAGGTGTCAGTGGATGCTAGCTAGCTACAGTTTGCTCAAGTTTGGAACAGGAAATTGAAATATTGCTAATTTGTATGAGAAACAAATTCAAAATATATGCAAGATAGTTGCAGTAAACCATTGCATACTCCACACTTGTCAAAGTGCCTAGAAGTTTCAGGGGCTGCAGTTCCTGGGCTGGTTCTCTTTGGAGGTAAGAGAACTGAGCAACATATTGTATTTTCCTAATATCTGATTTAATTACAATAGAGCACAGATGGCAAAAGAGGCACTCCATACGGGGTAGAAGATCTACTACACCACATCACAGCATTTTTATAAAGGGAATATTCATCACCTTGGAGACCCTGAATGCAGCATAGAAATGTTCTTCTTCTCATCCTTCTGGTCTTCTGACTCAAAGGCCTTGAACAGATTGAAACCCAACTCTCTTACGGGCAATCACCAGAGCCAAATATTTGGTGACTGTTAAGATGGTTTTCTGAACCTCATCTGCAAGGAAAATCTGGGGCATTATTTTGAGATAAATTCACATAACCTATTGCATAGAAAATTTTTAAAATAAAGTTCTGCTTTTAGGGTCTTTGGACATTTTTTGTATCGTTTTTATGGTATTCATTATTAGTTTCTAATTCAGCTTTGTCAGAAATTCATAGAGGTTTATAAGAAACTAAGTAAACATAATTTTAAAAAATCAGATTCCTTGAGAGATCCTGTGCTCCTGAGGTGCTTCAACCCACTAACAGTGATCTGTCTAGTTGCTTAGCTCACTAATTCTAAATTTAAATTACATTTCCATCTTACATGCATCTTAGCTGGAAGGGGATCACCTTCCCCAGGCTCTGATATAATACCTGAACACAGATATATTCTACCATTTTTCCCATTTTAAACAGTTTTTATTATTAAATGTATATTGATCATACATCATAAAACATTAACTTCAACTTTAACAATCCTGCTATGTTTACAAAACTATGTTCTTAATAATGTACAAAATTTACATATTTCTCTGGTAATTTACATAAAACACTTTGGTGGTTCTGAACAAAGTCGAAGAAAGGAAACCATTTTTCTAAAAAGTTATCACTATCATCGTTGGCATTTGATTGTTGCAGGTTGTATGAAATCTTATCCATGGAGAGCCAGTTTGGTGTAGTGGTTAAGTGTGCGGACTCTTATCTGGGAGAACTGGGTTTGATTCCCCACTTCTCCACTTGCACCTGCTGGAGTGGCCTTGGGTCAGCCATAGCTCTGGCAGAGGTTGTCCTTGAAAGGGCAGCTGCTGTGAGAGCCCTCTCCAGCCCCACCCACCTCACAGGGTGTCTGTCGTGGGGGAGGAAGGTAAAGGAGATTGTGAGCCGCTCTGAGACTCTTCGGAGTGGAGGGTGGAATATAAATCCAATATCAATATCATTATCAATTATATCCCAAATTTTAAAAAACCATTGCCTTTTACATGGCAGAGATGTTGATTTCCAGTGCTGGGCAATTAATATTTTTGCAGTAAAAGCATTGTTAATTCTGATTTACGTTTTGGCACTTTTGCATTCTTCCATAGGTTTAACAAAATAGATTCAGGAGAAAAAGGGATCTTGTGATTAATAACTTGCTCTATTGTTGGTAAAATTAGTTTCCAAAAATTCAAAATTAATGGACATTCCCACCAGCAATGGATAAAAGAACCAATATTATCACATTCTCTCCAACATTTTGCATTGGTCGCTCTTTTGGCAAGAAATAGTTGTAAGGGGGTCAAATAACACCTTGAGGATATTTTAAAGTTTTGTAACCTTAAGTTCAGTAAAGGAGTATGGTATAGTTTTGACGACCAAATGCTAGACCAATTTTCTATAGTAATTTGCTTACCAGTCTTTGTTCCAAGCTTTTTGTTGGGACGTTTCTTTGAATATCTTGCTTTGGCTAAGGGCTTTGTATATTATTGCTGTTTTACCTTTAAGTTTAGGTTCTGAATCTGCCAATGCGTCTTCAAAGGCATTTAATGGCCTGTTAATTTGGGATAGAATATTTGGGCTATGCATTAGGTGGTGAACTTGGTTGTATTGCATCCAAGTGGCTGTAAGTTGGTACTTTCTTTCTAGATTTTTATTCGTTCTCATTAAGTTATTAAGATTTAAATGCTTAAATCTAAAAACTCCTTGTTGTCTCCAGTTTTGAAAATTTGCCTTAGATTTAGCAGCTGGGAACCAATCCTGACCTAAGAAGACTGTCGCTGGAGAAGGAGTAGGAGCCAGAACTGTTTTATATCTATCCCACAAATTTAAGGTAAGTGCTAAAAAGGGATTGAGTTGAATATTGGGATTATGATGTTTAGGAAAGTTCCAAATCATTTCCTGGAGTAGGTCTGATGTAATATGCGATTGTTCTATTTGAATCCAGGCTTTCCCCCCTTTTGGTGAAGAATACAGAATAACATATTTTAATTGTGCAGCCATATAATAAGTTTCAAGATATGGCAAAGCCAATCCTCCTTGTGCTAGAGGTTTAGTTAACACTGAGTATGCAACTCTATGTTTCTTCCCTGCCCAAATATAATCTAATATCAATTTTTTCCATTTTTTGAAAATATTGGATTTTATTAGCACTGAGAGGTTTTGGAATAAAAATATGAATTTCGGTAATATAAATACTTTAATTTGTTCGATTTTTTTCTAATAAGCTTAATGATAACTTCCCCTATTCTTTAAAGTTAGTTTAACAAATAGAGCAAGGGATCAAAATTTGCCTTGAATTAGTCCTGTAAATTCAGAGGGATCATGATACCTAGATGTCTCAGCGAAAGTTGTTTCTTATTTTATATTCCGTCTCTGCCGAAAGAAAAATAGGGTAAATTTCCGACTTGTTGAAATTTATTGTAAAGTCGGCTACCTTTCCAAATTCTTTAATTAAATCCATTAATTTAGATAATGTTACTGGGTTAGTACAGTAAAAAATAGCATCATCAGCAAATAAACTTAATTGATAAGAAAATGAAGGGGAACCTATTGATACACCAGTAATTAGTGAATCAGATCCAATGACCTGAGCTAATGGTTCTAAGGATAAAGCAAACAAAATTGGTGATAAAGGGCACCCTTGTCTGGTGCCTCTTGTCAAAGTCCATGTCTGTGAGTTAGTTATTTATCGATAGATGAGCTTCAGGCACTTTGTAAATGGCTTCTATGGATCGCATAAAATTAGGGCCAAACCCCATGTGGTTAAGAACTGACTTAAGAAAAGGGATTTCCACCTTGTCAAAGGCCTTTTTGGCATCAAGTGAGAGCATAATTGAATCTATTTTATTATTCTTGCAATAATTAATGATGTTGAGAGATTTTCTTATGTTGTCTATGATTGACCTCTCTGGAATATATCCAGCTTGGTCCATGTGGATATAGTTTGGTATGATCTCGTTAAGGCGTGCAGCTAAAACTGGTGAGAAAATTTTAAAATCATGATTTAGAATAGAAATTGGTCTATACGACACTAAATTTAATTTATCTTCCCAAATAATTTATCTCCCAAATATTTAAAACTGTTAAAGCACAGGGTTCTTCAAAAGAACACCACAAGAGGAGTTGAAAAGAAAGTATTCCTTTATCTGTTTTGCAATCATATCACAAAAACTCTGATCATTTAACAATAAAGTGTTTAAAGACCAAGTTTAGTTTTTGTCTTCTGGGTTGCTTAATTCCAAAGTGGCTGTCACAGTAGAATGGTCCAAAAATGAATTGGGTTCCTATATCAGCCTCAATTATTTGCTGCATAATGTTGTTAGATACTAGCAAATAATCAATGCGTGATTATATGTCATGAACAGGCGAGAAGAAAGAATATTGTCTAACCCCTGGGTTTAACAGTCTCCAAGCGTCTTATAAGCCAAATTTGGAAAATAAAGATTGTAAGGTTGAAACATGATTTGTAGGGTTCACAAAAGAAGTATTTTTGTATGTTTTGTCTACTTTAGGGTCTGCAATTAAGTTGAGGTGCCCCGCATGTTTAAATTCATTAAGTTTCAAAAAAACATTTTCTATGAAATCCAATTGATTTTTATTTGGGGCATATATTGTAGCTATAGTTATTGGGGAACCATCAAGGTCACCTTGAATAAACAAAAACCTTCCTTGCGGATCAATCAGAGTTTTTTGACATTGAAAAGGAATGTTTTTTGATAACAAAATGGCTACTCCTCTTGCCTTGGAAGAACCTGGGGCTTGAAAGCTCTGAGAGAACCATTTAGTTTTCAAAAGAGGAAAATACATTCTTTTAAGATGAGTTTCTTGCAGGCAAAGAATATTTATTTTGTCTTTATACATCCAATTCAAAATAAATATTGTATGTACCAATTTAAATTTCATAGTAAGTTATAATTCATAGTATGCATTTCATTTTGTCAAACATAAAACACAGTTATAGTACTAAAGAATTACTTATTAACTATATACATATGATTAATTTTAAGCAACAGTTTTACATTCCATTATTAGGCTTTTGAAGATAAGAGTTCCAATGCAGTCCTTAGTTACTCTCTCTGACAGAGAATCCCCAGTAGTCTCTAAAAAGAAAACTGTTCCTTTTCAGATCGACGTTTTGCTAGAAGCAAATCACTGGAATGAAACAACTGCAATTTGACATATAAATTAGTTTTCTTTCATATGACCCAACTCACAGAACTGATGCAAAAAAAGACAAAGTTATCTAGTCTAGTTGTCAGTTTGAGAAACAGACAGCAGTAGTGCTTCTTCTTGTGTAATGGAAACGTTAAGCGCCGCCAGTAAAGCTTTGCCTGTGACGCCATCAGATGCTTGGAAAAGAGTGCCATTTTTTAATACAAGTATATCCGACACCGGGCTCCAACAAAATCGGATTTTTTTAAAAAAAAAAGTTTTGTTGATACGATCTTTAGAAAATGACATTTTTTTAATGTTTCTGGTGACAGATCTGTGAGAATAAGCACTTTTCTTCTGTTAAATTTAAGATCGCGTTTTCACGCTTCCTGTAATACCACGTCACGTAACTCCATGGAATTAAATTGAATTACATCTCTGGGTCTATTTTTACTTATAAGTGCCTTTGACCCTAGTCTGTAGGCGTTATTGATGGTAGTTAAGGAGATCATATCAATTTTAATTGACTTTTCAAGCAAGTCTATCATAAGTTTCATCATTGTTTTTTTATCTTTCGCTCCCTCCTCAACCTCCCTTATCTTCAGGTTCTGCTCTCGCCAACGATTTTCTAAAGACATAAGCCTCTCAGTTGGCCTGCTTTCAAAACTTTGTTGGGCCTTAATCTCATCCTGTGCTGCGTACAGCATCTCTGTGGCATTTTCTGCGACCTTAGAGGTTTCTTTCAGATCTGCTGCAAGAGAGTCAAGTTTGATGTTTACAGGATAAAGTAAGTTAGTCATAGAATTTGTAAAGAACATACAAAGATCTTCCTTAAAAGCTGTTAGATCTTTTTTTGTGATAGGGGCATCATCATTCTCCATGTTGGTGTCAGATCGGGGAGAATGAATGACGGATGCCATTTTGGCTACTGGTGAAGAGCCCCTTTCAACTGAAGATTTTCTATTATTTGAAGGAGAAAAAAAAGCTTTCTACTGACTTTGCTGACTTTTTTGCAGATCTAGGAGTCTTCTGTGAACTCCTCATTTTTTGCGTAGAATGAAGCTATCCATAGCGATCTCTTCAGCAGTAAGGAGGGAAAGAGGTCGGAGCTCTCTTAAAACACGCCCGCCATGTTGAAGCGATGCCCCGCCCCCCATCTTCTGCCATTTGTCTCTCATCACAAAAATTAAGAAATTTTAGTGTTGTTAAGTTCCCAGCTCAGCTGGGCGATGGAAGAAAAACAAGAGGGAAATGGGGGAGGGGGGCAGTTGACAGCATCCTGATGTGCTGACATCAATTCTAGGGTTAGAAGGGTTAAATCCCCTTTTCATTTCCTGTGTTGCCCTGATTTGAATTGAGCAAATTACTTTTCAGACTGAGCAGAGCCACAACCTTCCATAGACATCTATTTTGGCCTTTGTATAATTTGTCTTTAAGGACATGGGATTTTCTACCTCATTCCCATGCTTACAGTTGCTGTACAATTGGTTAGGAAGGAGCAAAAATGTTACCAGTTGAAAAAAGATAATGAATGACCTAGCAACACAATAAACAGCAATAAGTGGCAAGATGCACAAATAGGATTTCCTAGTTATAACCCAGACTTAGTTACTAAGAGCTCAGAGATGATGTCTGAATATGCAGCACTGTAGCACTGCCATCCCTTGCTATTCTTTAACCCCCCTTTTGCATATCCTTTTGTGCTTTTGACAGTGGCACTTTTTCACCAAGCAATTTTTACCCCATATATAACTGCCATGACAGGAAAAACCATATCAGTAGAATTATTAATTTAATACAGCTTTTCGAGACTCTATTTACCACCTAATGTGTGTGAATGTTTATTGGTGGTATCTGGGATACTGTATTTTCAATCATTCCCCAGTGCATGGCAGGCCTAGTGATACAAACCAGCCATCAATATTCACTCAGTCTCACTCAGATAAATCTCTTTGTAACGCAGAGCAGAGAATGAATATTAAAAAATCTCATAGCAAGTCCAGTGAATCATATTCTCTCACACTTTAAAAGAGAGGGAGAAAGGAAGAAATCAAAGTAAACCAAACTCAGTGTTTTAGACAATGAAACTCACAAATGATTTGCACATTAGTATTTGAGGTACTATTTGTTTTAACAGGGTGCATTTAACACTTTATTTTCACATTTGAGATATTTGAATTGCATCTAAAATTGGCAAACAAAATATTTGTAACTAAAGGTTTCTTGCTTTGATTAATCATGTGAACTACATGTCTAAGGGAAAAAAGCACACACACACACACAAAATTTAATATCTTGGTCTGTGCACAACCCCCAGTCCATGCACCAGTCCCGATCTATAGCCTGGTAGCATCCGGGATATGAGTTGTATATTACAATGTAGTAGTAATAATAATAATAATAATAATATGATGATGATGATGATATTATATTTATATCCTGCCATTGGATTTATATCCACTCCGAATTTCAGAGTCTCAGAGTGGCTCACAATCTCCTTTACCTTGCATGCATGTATTATGTATGTAAGTATGTATGTAGTGCTCCTCTCCTGATATCTGTGCTATGCAGTTTGGTCCTATTGGGTGAAGCTCTTGTTTCATTTTCCAGTTTTGTATGTTAACTGAAGTTGTTGATGGTTGGAGTTGTCTCTTTGCAAATTGTGCACACAGACAAATAGTGTGAATAAATAGTTTTTAAAATGTTTTAGTGTTTTATATATATTTATTATACTTGATGCATTTTAGAGCCTATTGTGTGATCCACCCTGAGCCTGCTTGCAGGAAGGGCAGAATACAAATTGAATGAAACAAAGTAAACAAAAATAAATGCCTGATATTTTGAACCAGCTTGTCTCTGCTGAATGGACCTGGGCATGTGTGTCGGAGTGAGTATTCTAACCTGGGAACCCACAGTCAAAGGAGGACATTACAGCTATTAACTGATTCTGAATCTGCCTCAGTAAGGGCAAATCCATGTATTTCTGTATGAGGTAGGGAAAAAATCCTCACATGGTGACTTTTACCATTTCATTTTCCCTAGGGTAAAGAGGGGTGGAATTCTAGCAGGAGCTCCTTTGCATATTAGGCCACACCCCCGGATGTAGCCAATCTTCCAAGAGCTTATAAGACTCTATTTTGTAAGCTCTTGGAGGACTGGCTACATCAGGAGTATGTGGCCCAATATGCAAAGGAGCTCCTGCTAGAATTCCACCCCTGAGGGCAAGCATATATATGTTGTCTTGCCCAGTTAACCCAGGAGCTGACCAATATGCTGATGACAACCAACTGTATCTGTTAATGGAAGGATGGATAGACTCAGGCTCAGACACTTTAAACTAGGTGCTGAGGGCTGTGGCTGGTTGGTTGCAGCAGAGTCAGCTGAAGCTAAATCCATCAAAGATGGAGATCCTGTACCTGAGCTGCAGGGGTTTGGATATAGGAATCTGGCTCCCAGCTCTGGATGGGACGGCATTGATGCTGGTGCCCAGGGTTTGGAGCCTAGAAGTGGTACTGGATTTCTCCCTATCAATGGAGGCCCAGGTCACAGTGGTTGCTAAATCAGCCTTTTTTCTATCTTTGGAACCCAAAAAGAGTAACGTGGAAAATAGAGCAGGATAAACTAGCCTCAATAACATAGAAACATTGTGCAATAAATATTACAAAGGTGCAATGGTATCACATACAAGTCCCATAAGTTCAATTTACGATGAAAGTTCTTGTTTTTGTAGAAAGGGGTTGGAATGTGATAAGATAAGCCATGAAAACAGAGTCCAACGCTCCATTTCTTCTCTAGATGTAACTGGTGTAGATCATAACAACAGCAAGGCACACTGATGCAACAGGGATGCGCATATGGTCCTGTTTCACATGTGGCTTCTACATGCTTCAGTATCTTTTACAATATTATACATGGCAACAGCTCAAACCGAGTTCGGTACAAGGTGCTGGTTATGACCTTTAAAGCCCTTTATGGCCTGGGACCTACCTACCTTAGGGACCGTCTCTCCCCACATGTTCCCCAGAGAGTGCTGAGATCGGGGTGTCAGAACCTCCTTATAATCCCTGGGCCAAAGGAGGCCCGTCTGAAAGCGACCAGAGACAGGGCCTTTTCGATTGCAGCCCCCTGTTGGTGGAACCGGAGGAGGTGAGGGCCCTGCGGAACCTTGAACAGTTCCGCAGGGCCTGTAAAACAGCCCTCTTCCGGTTGGCATACAATTAATTGATATCGGGATGCCTGAATATTTAAACTTTGAACATCAGAATATTGAACACGAGAATACTTGAAGAATTGATTTAAGGAAAAGGTAGCATAGTGCATATTGATGTAAGTTTTATGTATTTTTATGAATTTTATTGTATAATTATTAATGTATTTTAAACTGATCTTTGTTAGCTTTTTGTATTGTAAGCCGCCCTGAGCCCGCCTTGGTGGGGTAGGGCGGGATATAAATCGAACAAATAAATAAATAAAATAAATAATAAATCCTTTCTGCAGAATAACAACAGCCATGACCTGGTGGAATGAGCTCCAAGTAGAGATCAGGGCCCTGTCGGATGTTTTACAATTCCACAGGGCTTGTAAAATAGAGCTATTCCAGCAGGCTTTTAGTTGAGGCAGCAGACTCCAATACTACTTGGCTTCTCCTGCTCAACCCCTCTGCCAAACTGCCAAATCATTTTGTTCAATTCTTATTGGCAGGGAGCTAGTTAGCCCAGGAACCCTAGGATCTGGTTATATCAGAATATCAACAACACTGACACAGAACCAGGATAACACCATCATTATATTGCCATATTTGTTTTGTGGCTGGAATTGATGTTTTTAAATGTGATTATTGTTATAATTCTCGTGTTGTAACCTACCCCGAGCCTGTTCACGGGGAGGGGGGGATAGCAATTAAATAAGTAAATAAAACAGCTGCCTCCAGTCCTTTCTCCACTGATACTGGTTGTGCATGGAGCTGGGAGCATGGATGATGGAATGCTAGTGACTGGGTGGGTGGGGAGTCATCAGCAGTGGGGCCTGCCAGAAGCCCTGGTAGCTGCCCCACCTGAGGCAGTATGGCGGCAGCTCCCAGGAAAGCTAAGAAGTCTCAAGCTGGGCAATGCACAGCATTACTTTTCCTTGCTACAGTTCTTGACCATCCTATACAATTGCAGTTTCACGTGTGATACATATAATCTTGCTATCACACCAGAGACTGATGACTTCAATAAAATCACTAGGCAATTTTATTGTACAAAATTGTCTCAGACAAACAGATTTATTAGCATATGTGGAGTGACTGCAAAGGCAACAGTATTACCGGTAAGCATTTCATACAATTTCTCCACAAAAGGATAAATTATATTGGTTTGTAGATGTGCTTTAAAAAATGGCTTGGTGAAGCAGCCTTGCAAAAAGAGAATAACGATAAAAAATCGTTACAAAACATTTTTCATAAAATCCAAGAACTGCAGCAACACTCGCAGAAAAACACCGCGTCACGAATTGTGCATAAATATTATTTTACAGTGGGAATTACTAAGCATGAATCTGTTCCAGTAGACCATAACACATTTTTATCAGTTGGTAAAGGCTTTAAATTGTAAAGCTATATAAAAGTTATTTGTATGTAGATAATAAACTGGATTTTCTTGTGGATAACACTTGGTGCCCAGGGAAAAGGCGAAAGCAAAAGAGGCTTGCTTCCAGCTTGAAACCCCTTTTAGTGTTAACACATTTCTGACATTTTTCTTCAATGTTAAAGATGCTGAACGGAAAAGGTAATTGAGCTTTAAAGAGGGTTTCACAAAATGTTTAGACGGGTGCTCTAACATCGTAGCAGAAAGAATCAATTGCCTTGAAATAAAATATCAATCAATCAATCAATCAATCAAGAAATAAAATATCTACTTAACATCATTTTATACAAGATGCAGTAGAAGGAAAGTATCTTATATAAATTGAATAATCACCTATAATTCCTGTTTCCCATAACCACCACTAGACTGCAGGTATACACAAGCCATACGGTGTCAGACTAGGATCTGGAAGACTCAGGTCTGATTTCCCCACTCTACCCCGGAAGCTTGCTGGGTGACCTGGGATCATCACATCTCTCAGCCTAACCTACTTCACAGTTGCTGTGAGGGTAAAATGGAGGAGAGGAGAATGATGTAAGCTGCTCTGGGTTCCACTAGGGAGAAAGGCAGGGTATAAATTAAATAAACAGTTCCGATAAAAAAATGTATATTCCTTTCTTTCTGATTATTCTGAATTACTGCAACGGATTGGTTGCGTTTGCTTAGAAAATGGGACCACCCTCCCACCCCTCCAACTCTAAGCAGACAAAATGGATTGTTTGCTCAAACAAAGGAATATGATTGCAGCATGCGAATTAAAAGGGGGAAACCACAAATTCCACAAGGCTATCACAAATCCTAGACAAATCAAAGTAGGCCTAGTTTCATCAGAATGAATCACTCCCATTCAGTGTGGTGGTACCTCAGGGCTTAATGTTTTCCTTGTGTTTGCCCTGCTCCTCACAGCACACTGCAGAGTTCTGTGATCAGTTCTCATGAGCAGAGCACATAATTCAGACCAGGACTGTGGCACCCAGAAAAGGGAGCCTGAACCTTCCCACAACATTTTGTTTACTGAAAATGGCCCCATGGGGTGCAACTTCTTCTTATAATTATTATATTTCTATTCTGTCTCTTCCCCCGTTTGGGGGCTCAGAGCGGAGCACAATAATTTAGATTAAAATCGCAATAAAATCATAATTAAAAAGACAAGTTCAACATTCAGTAAGTGCAGTAAGTTAGTTTAGCAAGGTGATATGAAGCATGATGGTATAGCTCCACAATACAGTGATGCAGAGGGCCGTAAGGGGAGGCCAACCGATCTAATAGATGGATGCCCGCTGCCTCATCCAAAGACCTGGTGGAACAGCTCCGTTTTACAAAAGGCCAGTAGGCCCCGGATCTCCATTGGGATTCCACCAGGTTGGGGCCATGACTGAAAAAGTCCTGGCCCTGGTAGAGGCAAGACGGGCATCCCTTGGGCCGGGGACTGTCAGAAGATCCTGGGAGGCCGAACGAAGTGACCTCCGGGGCGTATATGGAAGGAGATGGTCCCGTAGGTATGTTGGTCCCAGGCCGCATAAGGCTTTAAAAGTCAAAACTAACACCTTGAAACGGATCCGGTACTCTATAGGCAGCCAGTTCAGGTCGTGGAGTGCTGGCCTTATGCTCACCCATATAGGTGATGCAGTCAGCAGGCGAGTTGCCGCATTCTGCACCCACTGCAGTTTCCGGATCAGTTTCAGGGGCAAGCCAGTGTAGAGCGAGTTACAGTAATCCAGCCTGGAAGTGACCATTGCATGGATCACTGTAGCCAAATCTTGGGAAGATAGGTATGGTGCTAGCTGCCTGATCTGCCGTAGGTGGAAGAAGACAGACCACGCAGCTGTTGTGATCTGGACCTCCATGGAAAGGGAGGCATCCAGAATCACTCCCAGACTCTTCACCTGCTGGGCCGGTACCAAGGCGGCCCCACCCAGGGCTGGGAGCTGGATGCACGAACCCCCCCCCCCTCGATTCAGGTACAGGACCTCCGTTTAAGTTGGATTTAACTTCAGTCGACACTGCTGTAGCCATCCAGCCATGGCTCCTAATGCCTCCGACAGCTGTTCATGGGTGGAAGACCCTGAAGATCAAATCTAACGTGTGACCGGCCCGGTGTGTGGGAACCGATACAAATTGGTTGAGTCCCAGCGCTTCCATGGATGACACCAGGTCCTGCGCCTGCAAGGACGCTGCATCATCAACGTGGACAATGAAATCCCCCCAAACTAAAAGTCTGGGGAAGTCCAATGCCCAGGTGGACACCGCGTCCAGCAGGGCAAGTAGGCTCTCCGGTAGTGCGTTAGGTGGTCGGTACACCACCCAGATTGCCAAACTCTCCTCAGTTTCCCACACCAGGCCGGTACAGTCTATGCCAGCGATGTTCGGGTCAGGGAGTGCCCTGTAAGAAAAAGTGTCTTGAATGAGCACTGCAACTCCCCCCCCCCCGCCCACTTGTCCGAGACTAGTGAAGGACGGCAAACCCAGGTGGGGTAAGCTGGTTTCAAGGTGACAGTTTCGCCATCCCACACCCAGGTCCCCGTCATACAGGCCAGGTCCACTTGTTGTGTTGTAATAAAGTCCCACAAAGTAGCAGTCTTATTATTAATGGACCTGGCATTTATCAACACCAGTGAAGGAGATGGGTGATTTATCCTAGCCTCACAACCAACATGTCTCAGGATGGGACATAGATGAGAGGGGGTCTGAACATTTCCATATCTCCGGCTCCCTCTGTTTTCGTAACCTATTCCCACCATCATACCTTCCCCGTCCTTTAACAACTAAAATCCCTGACCCTGACATGGCCTTCTCCATGCAGTGCTATTTGACCAAAGGAGGCCCTGCTAGCATCTGCTGATAAAAATCCAAGGAGCAGCCTCTCATTCATTAATCTACCCGCCCACTCCTTTCTCATGCACACTGCTATTAATTTCAGTTTGGCTCCCTACTATTTCTATTATTATCTAACTTTCCCTAACAATCAAGCTCATTAGTTGTCTGACTATCTAACAGATCAAATAACATCTAACAGTTTAAATTAATCCTACTACTAATTATTACCGGCAAGCCAATTAATAATAGTTACCCTCCCACAATTTTCCACCCTCCCCATCTTACACAACCCAATTAATTAGCTAGGTAAAATATTCAGTAGCACTTTAAAAGGTCCAATTTAAACGATGAGTTCCAATTAAATAATTCATTAAATTGATTGTATAATAACAGTTATTAAAAAGTTAAAAAGTTAAATTAAAAAATTAAAAAGTTAAGGCTTCAAATACAAATGAATGTGCAAAATAAGATGCTAAATAAAGTGCTGAATAAAGTGCCGGTGCGCCATGCCACGCTGCACTGAGGCTGGTCCCTACTGGCTTTGATTCAGCTGGTGGGGCTTCTACTTCTTTGAAGAGCCTGTGACGTGAGAGGAGACTTCGCTCCCTCTTACTTCCGGTTTCGAGAATGAGGGGGAGCGGTCTCCTCTCTCATCGCAGATTCTTCAAAGAAGTAGAAGCTGCACTAGCTGCATTGAAGCCAGTAAGGACCAGCCTTGGTGCACAACAGTACGGAGGGGGGGGGGGGGGGAGACAGAGCGCGGCACTGCCAGGCAGTGCCGCAAAGGAAGGGAGGGTGGCGGGTGGGGCGGCGGGCAGGGAGCCTGTCTGGGGCGCGACGCACCCACGGGCTGGCACTGAGTGCACGCACTCTTATCTCGGAGAACCAGGTTTGATTCCCCACTCCTCCATTTGTGCCTGCTGGAATGGCCTTGGATCAGCCATAGCTTTCGTAGGAGTTCTCCTTGAAAGGGCAGCTGCTATAAAAGCTCTCTTAGCCCCACCTACCTCACAGGGTGTCTGTTGTGTGTGGGGAGGAAGGTAAAGGAGATTGTGACTGCTCTGAGACTCTGGGATATAAATCCAATATCTTCTTCTTCTTCTATGGTTTACCACAGAGTTTCTTGTATTTCCTAGAGCTACCCTTTATCACTTCTGGTTTTACTGGACATTACACAGCCTGGCAACCCTATGTGGAGTTGATACCGTCATTAACTTTTCCATAAGATCTCAAGTGTTTGTTTTTAGTATTCCCTTCACTACAACCAATACCTTTTATATTAAAATAGTTTCACATAGTCATTTATTGATGTCATTTTTTTTCAAATATGAAAAAAATTATATGAAAAAGAATATATGCTTGAAAGCACAATGGCCCCCAATAACAATGAATTCAATTAAGAAGTAAACAATTGAATGAATAGCTTTGAAATACTTCATCCCCTGTCCAGCTAGGGGTAGTGCTTCTGCACACATATTACCTGCCTTGATGAGAGCAATAGGCACAAATAAATGCTGTATTTATAATTACCTCTCTGCAGGTTCAACAGCTACATGCATCTGGGGTTGTACTCAGAAAGTTTTGTTTTTTTTTTTTAAGTTAAACATCCCAACAATTGAACCTGTGGAATAGGTCGCAGAGTCTGGATTCAGACTCCCTTCCTTTTCTTGACCTGCAAAATAACAGATTGGCAGGACTGTAGCTTTTTAAGGAGTGCCCCGAGCCCAAACACTGGTATCTAGTTGCTCCATGTATGCTCTATTGGATCAAGATGCTTCAGTGAGAGAACGAGATCAGGTATTAAAAATGAAGGTAACTTGTTATATCAACATTAATTAGCAGTCTCTTGCCTTCTTTTAGCTGCTTAAGATAACCCTGCAGTAACAGTTGCTCAAACTGTGTATTTTTCTAAAGTAGAGGTGTTCAGTCACACCAAAAAGGTTTT
Source organism: Heteronotia binoei (assembly GCF_032191835.1). Taxonomy (NCBI): domain Eukaryota; kingdom Metazoa; phylum Chordata; class Lepidosauria; order Squamata; family Gekkonidae; genus Heteronotia; species Heteronotia binoei. The sequence goes on along the minus strand of NC_083230.1, from coordinate 24,588,163 downwards.
ATTTACCATTCTGTGCTAATATTTGAACATGTTAATTGAGAAGGCATCAGTGGTTTTCAGCAAGGCAATGGAATATTGGGATGGTTTGAAACAACTGAGAAATATTGGCAAGAAGAGATGCTCGTCAGTTATATAGAACAGAGGTGGCCAATGGTAGCTCTTCAGATGTTTTTTGCCTACAACTCCCATCAGCCCCAGCCAGCATGGCCAATGGCTGGGGCTGATGGGAGTTGTAGGCAAAAAAATATCTGGACAGCTACTGTTGGCCACCCTTGATATAGAAGATTTGATTATAATCTGTAAAAATTTAACAGAGTTTGGTTTTCAGCTGCTGAAATATGGCCTCTGTTCATGGAAGAAGCAGACATTTGGACAGTTACCATTAGTTCACAAAACCAAATATACTTTCAGAGCACTCAGTCAATTTGTAATTTAAGGGGATAAAATCTACAAGAATAATGAATTCAAATAATTGAATCAAGTTGGAAACATGGGAAAGCACTCAGTACATACCCACAGACTGGACATTTCTTCATCCTGCTCACCCTTTCTGTCCTAATATCATTTCAAAACTTGACCATAATATCTGGCCAGTGGTTTTTCAAGGCTTGCACTCTTTTCACTAATAGTACAACACAAAGTTCAGCAGTAAAATTCAATTGATCTTAGGGGAAATAAGCACAAGTACAGATGTTTGATTTTACTAATCTATATTAAATTAATGAAACTCCAAGTTCAGGCTTTAAACAAAAATCTTACCAGCAATTCATTACTATTTTTAGTATGCTAAACTTCAGATTTGAATTTTTTTTAAAATGCTAGATTTAGAAATATACAGCCCATACTTCTATGCAGTGCAGCCTCCAAGATCTGCAATGTAGTATACACAGGACTATTCCATTTTATCATCATAACGATGCACTTTCATGTCATTCCAGAGAGGGACCTTCTGCTGAAATGCCATGTATATGGACTGAATTCCTTCACCTGACATAAACAGGACAGCCTATCTGTGCACAACAGCTCTTTCTGTGTCTTAGCGTACACACAAGCCTCTGAATTGGATTTTGGATACATTGGTATAATTGTATTTATTTGACCTTAAAGTAATGACTTGCATCTTCAAATTGTGGAAAGCAGTGAGCAATGTTAGATATTTGTTTGAACGCTCTCTCCATCACTTCTGATCACTAAATTGAAGCCCCAACAATTCACAGCTCTCTTCTGCATTTACCAGGAAATGGACATCTGTGCTTTGCTAATGAACACTACAATGGACACCTAATTTCAGAAATGGAAATTATCTGAAAGCTCTTCAAGAAGTGCAACATAATTGTTCAAAATTAGGCCTCATTAAAATCCAATGAAGCTGATTCAGTTTACTAACTTTCATGTATAATCTTCATGAACAGAATGTACAGATTTTATCATATAATAAAATAATTTCATGATGTAATTGGAACTGTGTCAGATTTTTGTGACTGCTTTTGGGAAGCTGCAAAACAGGGCATGAATGAAATTGCCCCACATATTTATTTCCAGCATCTAGTTCTTTGCATTGACCATGGAGGTTTGATTTTGCTATATACCTAATATATATTTCTAATACTGATAAATTGCGGGATGCACACTGCATATTATATAGCAGCATTTACACTGATTCTTCCTGTTTTTGAGTCAGTCAAAAGGCGTTGATTTTGACTGATGAAGACTTCAGTGGGTTGGGCTGCACATAGAACCCTCCAGAATTTCATTCTCAATTGGGTCTTTGCTTTCCTACGCCTTCACATCTTCCCTGAATCTTCTACTTCATGCAAATTTATCTGTAATTTAGGGATATGCATCCTCCAATGTTGAGAAACTCTTTGACCTTCCTCATAAAGTCTTCCAGTATGTTGATCAAGAACCTTCATATTATCTTCAAAAGAGAAAGTACAGTCAAAATGGTTTTCTTGAAACCTTACAATGTACATCCTTGTGTTTTTTAAATCAGTATTAATATTTTATCAAGTGTGCCTATATCAACTTATTTATACATCTCAAATAAATAAATTTCATTTTTTGCTTATTATCTTCTACAAATCGAACTGAATACTAACAACAAATAAATAAATAAACCCCTTCCTCTTTATCTTATTTCCTTTCTTTACCTGATTTCACCCGATCCCCGTACCACTTTGCATAATTCTTATTCTAATCATAATTATATTCTTTCGTTTCCAAAACTTCTTTACTTCTTCACGGACTTCCATCTTTTCACACTTAATTTGTAAAACTTTAACTATCTTCTCTCGTGCCTGCAAAAGAAAGCTGGACAGGGTTACCTCTAGAACTAGGTGCTGCAGAAAAATCTCTACAGTCAGAGGTCGGGGGGGGGGGGCACACCCACCGCCTCCTTCCTACTCCATTACCTTTAAAAATTAATTTCCCATTTTCCATTCCCATTTATCATATCTTTATCCTTTCTTCTAACTATATACATATTCTCCTATTAATTCTCCTCAAGAAAACATAATTTCCCAATTCAAACTCTTCCCATGGATGTACTGGGTAGGGAGGCTGTGGTGCAGAAATAAATAATTTGAACCGGGGGAAACAGACCTGGCTGAACACCTATGCAAGTGAGTAATGCAGAATCAGCCTCAGAGAGTCTTCACCACCATCACCAACGGAAGACTTAAAATTGTATGCTGAACAGATTATTTGAACAGCTAAAGCCCTTAACCTCAAATATATTCATCAGCAGCAGCCTTTATTGAAATCAGTTATATGGAGTAAGAGGATTACCAAATCATACAGAATAAAAATTACTCGTAAAATATAAAAGATACAGTAAAATTTAGAAACATCGTTACCAATTAAAACTATGGTTACAAAATCCTTTGATCTATCAAATATATTTCCATATAGCCACAAACCTCAGACCCAGAAGGTTCTTTACACCCCAGAATATGGACCGGTGGCCTTAGCGCTCCTTCAAGGCATACAGGACATTGCTTTAAGTGCTTGGTACAAACTGGCTTCCAGCACAGTCTCGGCAAGGAAGCCTGAGAATTTATACAAAGTGACCAGCCTCTTCATACAGCCTAGGCCCCCTCCAGATGGCCACTGCCTGCCAGGCTTTCCACCACCTGATGAGTGACAGGCTTTTTTTCAGCCAGGGAAGTCATAGGCGGGGGAGAGGAGTGGACCCAGCCAATGGGGCATAAGTACAGTTGAGTGGTGGTTGGTGGGTAATAAAGTCAGCATCATGGGCCAATGGAGAGTCAGAAAGCACCAATACACCTGGACTTTTTAATATATAGGATAAAAATACGTTATTTTCTGTGTATGGGGGATAAGGTTCTCTTGCAGAGAGTGTGGGAAGGAGGTAGAGCAGACCACAACCCTGTCTCCCCACCACCCCCAGTGCCTACAGGGTGCTGCTGGGCATTCCCCCACCCACCCTGCTGCTCTCAGCTTCCTGGGTTGCGGATGCGGGAAGCTGAGAGCGGCTGGATGGCGTGCCAATGTGAGCTCTCCTCTGAGACTGGCTTCTTGCGGGGAGACAGCCTTGGAGTGAGGCAGAGCAGCCCAGCTGCCCACTGGTAGGGTTCAATGGTTTTAACAGAACAGGGCACCCTGTGCGGCAGTAGATTGTTTAACACCCCCATTGTTAAGTGTTCTCATGGTTTAAATCCCATTTAAATAAATGGCATTAAGTTGTAATAAGGCTGGATTACAAGCACAACCGTTTCAAAATTTAATTTTGAATTCATCTGTGGAATACAACAGTCTGTTTTTGAAATTATTATGGGAAGCAGCAAGGCTCACTACATTACAGAAAGCTATTCTCTTCACTTTGCAGTTGAACTATCTGCTGGTTTTTTTGCCCTCAGGAAGACTGATAAAACATTGCAACTCAGAGTAAACGTTAGATTACCTAAAACTCCGCTGACCAAAAATAAAAACGAAACAGATTAGAAGAAGAATTTACTCCAATATCCAATAATTGGTATAATCTCCATCAAAACAATTTTAAATACAAGGACAAGATCTACTTTTTGGCCAGGTTTCACTACTGCTGTTGCAAGTATGAAATGGATTTCATCGAAAGCTTTCTCCTTATTGGATGAAAAAGTTTTGCACTCAAATCTAGCATGGAGCCCAACAAAAATATTACTGAATAATTGTTTCACTCTGGGAGTCGATTTGTATAGCAACTTAATGGCCTGGCCACCAGATCAGATTACACCAAAGAGAGAAGCATATCAGTAAGAACATAATCCAATCCCAAATTTGCCTTCCTGGACCATGTGTAACATGGTATAGTAAGCAAACATGTTGTTAAAAGTACAATAAGACAGAGTGCTTATTTTAAAGATATCTGGAACTGATTCTATAATTTAGTCACTACTAATTTTAAAACCTGAATGTTCAGGCCACACAAGAAGTCTATTTGATTGAAATGTCATTGTTCTAGTGTGTGCAGCTATATGTATGAGGATTAGCCTGATAAACTGGGGACTGCAAGTGTAGCTTCTGATGCTTTTCTTATCAGTATGAGAAAAAAGACAGCAAATCACCATTGGTAAAGATAAAACATGAGGAGACCAGGAAAAGTATATGTGTTGTGTAAGCCTGTGGCTATCCGCATACGTGGCTACTGCATTGCAACAGCTGGAGCAATGTTCTGTTCCATTATATAGGGGGAATGTTATATGGTTAACTTATAGAGAGAACCCCAAGACAGCAGCATAAAATTCTACCACTGTACTCAGTTTTTGGGACAGGGCCCACTCGGACAGTTCTTAGTTACAGATATATGGTACACCTTTTATGGTAAGAATATTGATCAGGTCCACAATGGTTTAAGCTTAAAAACAGAAAAAATTATCCACGCACTTGCATTGTTTGCTCTGGTAATATCAAAAAAGCCCCATGATAATTTTTCTGACTATTTTTTTGTTCAGCTTTGAAAATCGACACCAGGATATACTGCATTTACTAGTGACCATGTAAGTTCTTTGGATACAAAACTGTAATTGACTGTACGTTGTCAAACTACAAAACTTTCAGTGAATACAGAAGGCTCTGCTAGGGACAAACTGTACAAACCCGTAATAGTTTTGTGACACAGGCAATATTCCATTTCCACATCTCATATAAAAAATAAGCATTGTATACGTAGCCACATTGTTTAGAAATTTAAAGAAAAGTAACAAGCACACAGGCCTTCAATCTTGCAAGCAGCTAGATGTATCAAACATCTTCAGCAATCGTGGTATCAAAAATCTGAAAGGAAAGCTGTTCTTCTGTTCCATCCCTGACATAATACGATTTGATGAAGCATTCCAAAGATGGGAAGTCATCTACAAATCAAAATCAAGGTTATCCATTTTAATGTGTTTTCCATATTCTGTAGCTGAAAACTGAGCACAATTAAAGTCTCACAGAGAACAGTAAACGTCAAGCTGAAATTCAAATGATTCAACTAGTATGAGGAAAGACACAGATGCAGTGGTATATAACACACATTTGAAGCGCACAAGGGCACAAATGGTACTAAAAGGGATGGACTAATGATGCTATATCCTAACAACTAAAATAAATTACTGCTAGAGGCAATTTTTAGCATCAGAAAGAAGAAGATGATATTGGATTTATATCCCGCCCTCCACTCTGAAGAGTCTCAGAGCGGCTCACAATCTCCTTTCCCTTCCTCCCACACAACAGACACCCTGTGAGGTGGGTGGGTGGGGCTGGAGAGGGCTCTCACAGCAGCTGCCCTTTCAAGGACAACCTCTGCCAGAGCTATGGCTGACCTAAGGCCATGCTAGCAGGTGCAAGTGGAGGAGTGGGGAATCAAACCTGGTTCTCCCAGATAAGAAAGTTACAATAAGGATGCAGATATTCTAGAAACTTAGTCAGCAACTAGCTTTGTTGGAAGGTCACTGAGAAGGAAGTACAAGTAGGTAGACCAAAGGCCCCATTCCAATAAGCCTGTTGTCTTGACCATTATCCTGCTAAACCAAAGCAGCCTGTCGGTCACTTCCGGGTTCCTGTCCTGCATCTCGACCTGTGTTATTAGTGACAGGCTGCTTCGGCGTGCCGCTGCGCCGGCCCCCTGGGTCCCACAACGATGGGACCGATGCCACAGGGACGGGCTCGAAACACTCTATAACCCCTCAAAAGAACAGCAGTCTAGCTCGCTTCCCCCGAGCCCTGCCGCCATAAGCCTCAAGGGGGCTCATTTTGCAGCATCTCCCGGCGGGAGGGTGGCACCCGCACGGGACACATATCAAATGAAAGAGGGGGCGCAGGGCTATCAGAAACAGCCGGCGGAGGGAGTCGGGAGACCACCCCACTGGGGGATCCACACCCCGAAAGTGATGAAGGTGGCGCAGATAGAGCCAACAGAGCAAACAGGACAAAATAAATAGGCTGCATTATGCAGCACAGTCTCACTGGAATCTCACTGGAATCTGACTGGCTTCTCAGCGTGGAACCCGTTCTCTCTAGTCTTCTCACTTTGAAAAAAGTAAAAAAAGAGTTTTATTTAACTTTATTTCCCCCTTTCCCTCTCTATAAATAATCTTGGTGTTTCCGGCGGTGATATTTGGGGGATTTTTGGGGACGTCACAGGAAGTGCTGTGAAGTCACTTCCTGTTTCCGGCAGTGGCATTTGGGGGAAATGATGTCATTTGGGGGAAATGATGTCACAAGAAGTGATGTCACTTCCTGCTTCCGGCAGGTGGCGCGGGGAAAATGATGTCACAGGAAGTGATGTCACTTCCTGTTTCCGGCGGCGCACGCACCCCTACCTCCCCCCCCCAAAGGTGTCCCTGGCTGGCCTTCAGACATTATGGCCACCCTACCTTTAGTATAGAAAAAACAGGAGATTGCGAGTTCACTGCTATTCACAGATCTTAC